>NW_022900918.1:42279213-42309071 GCF_012274545.1 Fukomys damarensis
AAAGAAAAGAAAATCAGGCTTCATGGAGCTAAGGTGAGGTCACCCAACAGGACCACTGTCCTTCAGGAAGGAACACGGGGCCACAACCACACATGCGCAGAGGCCAGAGAGGACGGACCCTACAAGCTGGGGGACCGGGATCCTGCAAACAGAAGCGGAGGGGCAGGAAGGGTCCTCCTGGGGAAACCCTGAGGACCTGGCTCTGCTTCTGCCTTCCCACCCACCCTCGGGTAGCACTTTGGTGTCACAGCCTCTACCCTTACCCGCCACAAGCTTGCACCCTGCTGCATGAGGCCAGTGCCCAGAGCATGTCCTGCGGGCCTCCTGGGACCTATGGGGATGGGGAGGAGCCCAGGATGGCAGAGTCGCACCCCGCGTGTGAGCCTTCCTATGCTCTGCTGCCTCCTGGGAATGAAGGTTCTTCCCTGACCCAGGGAATTAGTGCCTCAGTGTCCTCCTCTGCCTCTGATGGACTCTGGCTAAAACACTCACTTTTACTGATGAAGAGTTTGCCTCTGAATCGTGACCTTTCTACAGGGAAGTAGTTATTTAATAATGGGGCCGAGATCCTAGCCATGACACTAGTAAAGAACATCTTCACTGTGTCGCTTGTCGGTCACTACCACACCATAGCAATATTGGAGGGGACGGGAGGGGGCGCCCTGCCCCAGAAGGAGCAGGCAAGGAGGTGCTGCCGAGATGGAAGGGCTGATGTGGGTTGGGCGGAGAGAGCAGGGCCGCTCGGGCACCTCGGCCCCACACGGTGTTGGAAGGCTGCACAGGAATCAGACGGTGGGACTGGTCCACCCTGCGCTGCACCTAGAGACCACACAAGAAGCGACGGCTTCAGCGGCTGCTGGGGGCTCAGCTCACCAGCGTTCAGGAGAAGACAGTGGTTGGCGTCCTTCATGGTTCCCCCGACTGCATGCTGTCCTGATACAGAGCCCTGGCTGGGACAGCATCCCTGGAGGTGGCCCAGCTTCTCTCTGTGAGCTTGCTAACATCTGGGGGCACAATATCCCCTCCACCAAAGCTCCACTGTGATCTCCGAAACTTAGAATTCGCAAGGGGCCTCTTTCCTTTCCTCTAAGAAAGTCAGGCTCACCTGCTAGCAGTTCTCCTCAAGAGAGGGCATTGGAGTTTGTAACCAGGACAGGGCCCAAATAACTGGAGTCCAAGTGTCTGAATCTGTCACCTGAGGAAGAGGGACTTCTCTGTCCAGATGAGGCCTTGCTGTGACTCAGGGTCACAGGGCCATGCAGTGGGCCTGCTGGGGAGGAGCCCCCTCCTCAGTGGACTTGATCCTGGCCAGGTCACACCATGCCTGTCACCTGGTCAGCTGCACCATTCAACCTGAAACAGGAAACTCGCAGATGTGGGAATCTGGCCCTCAGTGGTGCACTGGCCTGCATGAGAACCCAGAACCTGGCCTTGTGAGTCCTGGTGCCACCACAGCCCCCTTCGGGGATCCACGTGGATTCCAGGGGTCCAGGAAGTGCAGACCCTGCCCCCACCTGGCGACTTTGCGTCCAGGGCCTTCATCCCTGCTGCAGAGGCCTCCGGGGCTGCCCTGCTACCTGCGTGGCAAAGGGCCCCAGGCTGGGACACCCGCACTCCAGGTCCTCGCCATCCTGCCCACCCTGGTCAACAAGGGGCTCCACTTTCTGCCAGGCCACACTGGGTGGAGTGTGATGATTTCCCATGGCAGGAATCATGGAGATAAGCTGGCGTGTGGGAAATAATAAGCAATTGATTAAAATTGGAGGAGCGGCTGATGAGATGATTTCCCTGGTGATTTGTGTTAAGTATGGGAAATCATGCCGCCCTCCTGTGTGGTAACTGCACCACGCTCACGGTGGACAAAACACTGCCACACCCAATGATGTGCTGATGAGTTGAGCCCAGAAGGAAGGTGGGTCACCAGCTTGGGGTGCCCAAGACCCCGGCTCCTGCCTGTCCCGTGCCCACCTGACCTCACTGCCTATCCTGGGGGTTTGTCCCAGACTCTCTGTTGGCTGAGTGTGCTGAGTGACGTCCCCTGAAGGCCCCTGCCTTCCCCTGGCTCTGATTCAGCCACCTTGACTCTCTCCTGACTCCTTCGCACCGTAGGCCAGAAGACAAAGCCCCACTGTCCCAACCCGACGCTGCTGGGCTCTCTGGGCCGCAGGGACGGTCTCCCTTCGACAGTTGCATGTTCAGGCTTGGTCTGGTGGCTCCAGGCTGGCTAGACACAGCCTGCAGCTGGAGAGGCAAGTGGCTGAGGTGCTTCATCTTTGGCTGTGGGAAGCCATGCCCGAGCTGGGAGGTGCTCAGTGCTGTGACAGGCCGGCTGTGGCCTCGAGCCCGACGTCCTCAGGGCCTCTGTCCAGCTGTGCAGGCACAATGCACAGCCGTGGCCCGGCACCTGCTCAAGGGCACAGTGACGCCGTGGCCGCTGCCCTCCAAGGTCACCTCTGCACCCTGAGTGTGGAACCGCCCACTTCCTCATCTCTGGCTGAGTTGGAACAGTGGCAGTTGGTCTCGTCACAGCAGCTGGGCTCGCTGTGTGCCATCAGGTGAGAAGCCCACTGCCTCCTACACGCCCGACACAGGGATGGAGCAGTCTGGCCACACGGCAGCAGGCAGTGTCCTGGAGCCTCCGGAGCCCTGTGATCCACTGGCCGAGGCCTCATAGGGCTGGGTCAGAAGTGAACTGGTGGGGCCCTTGTGAGTGTGCTGGGTGTGCGGCTCCATCTGCAGCTTCCTCCTGGGCTGGGAGTGTGGTCACTAAGGGTTTTCCGTGTCTTGCGACTCAGATGACACTGGTGCCACCTGCAAAGGCCTTTGCCAGGGGAGGGGCCTGGCTCACAGGAGAGTGCAGAGGCTCCTTGCCACGGAGGAGGCCACCACGTGGGCGTAGAGGCTGTGGCATCGTTGTCTTCGGGGGTCTGTGGTTGGGAACCTGAGCGGCGGTCCCATCCTCTGCAGGGCTGGAGGCCGGAAATGGGCTGCAAATGGGGAGGGCACCATGGATCAGTGGATCAACCTTAGGCCTTGGGCCCTGTGAGGGGCCCGGGAGAGCAAGTGAGGAAGGGTATGTGGGCTGCTGGGTGCGGTGGACACGGTGCCGGCCAGGCTTCTGCATGCTGCGGGTCGACGCTCAGAGGGGCAGAGCGAGGATGCTGACAGCAGGTGTGTGCTGAGGTGCCGGCCGCCCTGCAGCCTCGGGAGCCTCTCAAGGCCAAAAGTGAGCTGAGACGTGCCAGGTGTGGCTTCCCAAGGGACAGGCCCTCAGCCTGGGAGCACGAACGTGGCCCCAGGAGACCCAGGGCCTGCCAGCCGGTGACGGAACATCTCCCTGGCCGCGGCTCAGACCAGGAGGCTGGGCTCAGGCTACAGCAGAAGCCGCTGCCTGGGGGCGGTGCTGGGAAAGAGCTGAAGCACCTGGCTCCGAAGCTTGAGGGCCGTGGTGGTGGCACAGTGGTGCAGTGGGCTGCCCCAGCCCCGGGCTCCCTGCCTGGCCTCGAGATGAGGTGTGTGGTCCATGAGCTGGACCCTGGACACTGCCCCAGCCCAGCTCATTGCCTCGCCTGTGAGAGGGTGCTGGATACACTCTGGCCTCGAGGAGGGTGCAGCCTCTGCCCTCTGGGGTGCAGGGGAACAGCATGGCTCTCCACGGACGCCTCTCAGGCGAGACAGCTCCAACTCCTGTACCTCTTGGCAGGGTGGTCTTTGCCGCCCACCCAGAAGGGCCAGCCCCAGGGTGCTCAAAGCAGGGCCCCTGTATCTCTGCCTCTGCCCTTCCAGGCTCTGCCCAGACTCCACAGGACCCGAGGCTGGGAGGCTGGGACCAGGCCCTTCCTCCGAAGCAGCTCAGGCCCAGACAGCATGGTTCCAGGACAAACACTCCCCAGAGATGGCAGGGCGGCCGTGACGGCCTGACCTTTCCTTCCCGCCTGTCCCTTCCACCTGCTCTTTGTCCCAGGGCCACAGACAGTGTCGTCACATGGACTCCCAGCACCAGCTCTCTCCTCAGGGCCCTCATTTCTCAGACAAGACACTGGATCCAACGCGGGAGATCAGCAAACCTGTCAGTGCTGTCAACCCAGGGGTGACAGTGCCATCTTCCCAAATTTCTGATCATCTGTGGCAGACCTGTCCCTGCAGCTTCCTGAGCTCGCTCACAGCAGCTACCCTTGAGGTCCCCCGTTTGGGATGCCACGCACTGTGTTGAGGCAGGAGAGGCAGGAGAGAGGTGCGAGCCTGGGTTTGGGAGCTGGAGAAAGCTGATTAGCTATTCAGGGAGGATCATCTTATTGGGAGAGCCAGAGCTGTGTGAAGACTGCCTCTCCCTTCCTGGGAACAATCTTCTAATTATGTTGTCACGGTGCCATTGAGTCCCCCATGCTGTGAAGAAACCATTTTCTGTGCTAAGAAAAAGATCTCCAGATCCGGGTGCTGTTTGCTGATTTTTTTATTGTTTAAAGAATCTGTATTTATTAAACCAAACATTAAAAAATGACTCATGCACAGCGCCCTTGCGAGTTGCGGGAGGCACAGGCCTGGGGGCGGCCCCATGGGGCGCCCCGGCCGCGGGGAGCTGGGCTGGGATCAGAACTGCTCAGCCAGGAAGCTTTTGCCTCTGAGAACCCACGCGGCTCTGTGGGTGGGGCAGGCGGCAGGAGGTGCAGCTGTGGGTTCTGAGCGAAACGTTTCCAGCGATAGATGCTCCCTGTGGAGGAGGAGGAGCCAGAGCTGGGCACCAACGCGCCCTCCTGGTCCTGCTTCAGGCTGGAGTGGGAGGAATGGATTGATGAGCACCTTCTGGGCCAGGCGCATCGTGGGCAGGGAGTGGGCGTAGCATCTCCCACTTGCTGATTTACACGAGGAGAGTAGGTGCTCTTTCTCCATCCCTGCACAGACAGGTCACAAGGAGCAGGCATCAGATAGCTTCAGGATCGTGAGTCCCTGAGCCGGAACCAGGCCAAAGCCAAGCTCTGTGGTTCTGACCCAGGGCCTGGCCAGCCGTGCAGGTCACTGCGGTTCTCATGCTGACCGTGCTGCTGCAGGACTCAGGCTGTTCTGGCAGAGGCCATAGTACCACAAGTGTGTGCCCATGAAAATCTCCATTTAGAAAACGCGGCTGAGCTCATCGTCCGTGACATGATGGAGCCATCCCGTCTCGAGGCTGCCGAGGACTTCCGACAGACACGTGGAGGCGTGAAGAGGAAGCTCCCAGTCAGACGCACGTGGTCTCACGTTCCCTGTGGGGACTGCCACGCGCAGGCACAGCTCTGTTCTTCCTGGGTCCCCTCCTCCCCTGTCTCCTACCCCCATCCCTTGGTCCTTTCCTCCCTCAAAAAAGATCCATCTCTTTGTTGGGGCTCCTGTTTCCTGATCGGGCCCAAGGGTCCCCACTCCTGAGGATGGCCTGGGCCAGCGTCCCACCCCTGGGAGGACTGCAGGAGAGGTTAGAGAGGCAGAGCTGTGGGTGCAGGAGGGAAGGAAGGGGTGTCAGGCAGAGGAGCACAGAGTGGGTCAGGGCTCCGCAGACCCCTGAATCTCAGCCCTGAGTGGGTGCAGATCCTCCTCCCAGGGGACAGTGAGGGGCGGTGTCTGCAGGGCAGCTGGGAACAGTGCAGATGGAGCTTATGCTACATCTTCAGGAAGTAAGCCGTAAGCTTCCCATGAGAGGTCTGGGGGTCAGGTGAGATGGGGATGCCGTCACCCCTCCTGCTTGTGCCACTGTGGGCACCTGGGCCTCAGATGACGGAGAATGGAAGCCAGGCATGGTGTTACATGCCTGTAACCCTAGCATGGTGGGAGGCTGAGGCAGAAGGATCACAAGTTTGAGCACAGCCGGGGCAACTTAGTAAGACCCTGGCTCAATGTATCAAATTTAAAAAGGGCTGGGGATATAGCTCAGTGCAAAGGCCCTGGGTTCAATCTCCAGTACTGTAAAATAGAAAAAGGAAAAGCCAGACATGAGTCGTCGTTGCTGTATGGCTTAGAAGGAAGGCAGGGTGTGCACTGGGATGCGTGTGCTTCCTGTGGGAGCCAGTGCAGCCTGGAGGGCTCTGCAGAGCCCCTGCTACCCTGCCTCTGCCCTCACCTTGTCTTTGGTTTCCCGTGGGCACTGTGTACACAGATGCGGACACAAAGCTCCACCTGAGCACAAGGCCCTGCCTGTCCCTGTGGGTCGGCGCCTTCTCTCTGAGCAGCTCACCTGGCACCTCAGGGGGATGGGAGGGAGGAGATGCCCGGCACGTGGCCCACCTGTGGCATGAGGTCAGGTCACCGCCTGCAGTGACGCCCGGCCCTGAGCACAAGGCCCTGCTGCCTGGCTCTGAACCCTCAGGTCTTTCACAAGTGCGTGACTCCCAAGGTGTGGCTTCTGTCACATGCATTTGATATTTTTCTTTTTATTGATATTTATGGGGAGCCTTGCGGTAACTCTATAGCTATAGAGCCCGTGTGACATCGAATCAGGGTCAGTGGCTTTGCCACCCCTGAAAGCTTTGCTGTCTCTCTTTGTCTCAAGCCTTCTAAGTCAACTCTTCTGCTTGTGAGATGTGTACTGTATGGCTGGGCCGTGTCACCCTACCCGCCCGGGGCCTTGGTGGCCATTGCAGCCCGCCGGTCCCTTGCCAAGGATTCCCAGACGCCTGAGGGTGCTGTCTCTCGACTTCTCCCTGCTGCCCAGCAGCTGTCCAGCTCTGGCCCCTGCCAACCAGAAAGGGAGCCATGGTCTCCTCGGTCTTCATGTGCACCTCTCTCTTTACGAGTAAAGTGGGGAGTTTCGCACGCGAGAGACATTTGTGTTTCATTTTCCGTGAACTGTCTACTTGTATCCCTTGTTCGTGTATTCCATTCGATGTCTGGTCTTTCGCTTATTGATTTAGAGAAGTTCTTTATCTACTAGACAAATTAGCACTTGATAATATGAATTCAAATATTTCGATCCAGTAAGTCATTTGTCTTCTGTCTTTGTTCCCATGCCTTTTTGTAATTCAAAATTTTCAAATTTTGTTATAGAAGGTTAGGCAAAGATTTCTTGAAGGTGATACCCAAAGCAGGAATCATAAAAGAAAAAACTGATAAATTGAATGTCATCAAAATTAAGAGCTTTTGCCCTTGAAAGTGTGCTATTCGGGCAGTGAAAAGAGAAGCAAAGAAGATGCGTGCAAACTGTTGTCTGATAAGAAGGTGTGTATCAAATGTACAGAGAACCCTTAAACTCAAGAAAAAAATGACAAATGACCCAGTTTTAGAATGGGCAAAGGAGTTCAATAGACTTTTCAGGGGTATGCGTCATTAGTCTTAGAAAAGTGCAGATGGATGGCTGGAGACCACCACGCCCACTCATGCGGTTGGAGTAATAAAACATCAGTCAGGCAATGACAAATGTTGGGGAGGAGGGGAAAAATCAAAGACCTCCTAAGCTGCTGGTGTTGGGGTTTGCAGGAACAGCGCAGCCACTTAGGGAAACACTTGGGCGATTCCTGTGCAAGTTAGACCTGGCTTTCCACCGGGCTCGGCGATTCCAGATGTTCACAGATACGGCACCTGGACCAAGAGGGATGAAGCTGACATCCGTCCGGCCGCAACTTCTACTTGTGAGTGTGACTGTCACAGGGGCTGGGATAGCTCAGAATACCGCAGCCACATCCATCAGCATGCGAATGACTCGGCACACGCGGTGCACCCAACAGTAAGGTGCTATTCAGGAAGAAAGGGAGCAAAAACGACCGGTGACAGGTGTGACCCACAAGAACATCTCGGAACATTCTGGGCCAGAGATGTAGTTCAGTGGCACCATGCAAGTCTTGCAAGCACAAGGTCCTGAGTTCAATCCCTGGTACAAAAAAAAAAACCCCAAAACAAAAACAGAATAATTCTGTTGTGTGAAAGACGGGAGACAGGCAAGTAGGATTCCGTTTATAGAACACCCTAGAAACCCACACTGGACTTGGGCGAGAGGCAGTTAGTTTGCCTAGACCATAAGGCAGGGAGGAGGCCTGGGAGTGATGGGCATTTGCTACCTGGGCTGCCGAGGTTTTGGGAGCTTTGTGCATTTGTCCAAACTAACAAATCGTTCACCACCTAGCTGGGTTACTGTGCATCAGATACCTCCATGGAGCTGTCCAGGTGGGGAAAACTGCACATCACACAATCTTTTTCCTTCTGTATCTTACAACATCTTTATGACTACAAACAAGCATTCTCCTATTTTCTAGAGTTTCCGTGAGACAAGGTGAAAGCTGTCCAGGTACGACAGTAAAGTACATGAAGGCACACTTCTCTACCTAGACAACTGATCTGTCTGAAATCTGCTTGGGTAAAGCGCATGAAGTAAAATCCAGCTTTTTTAACCCTATTTAGGCCCATATTTCTTGAAAAAATGGGTCTACACTTATTTGAAATGTCATCTTTATCAGATAGTAAAGTCCTGCATGTTTGCTTTTGTTTCTGGACTTTCTTTTTGGGTCTTTTTGTCTATTTCTGTGTCAGTTCTATATTTTTAACCACTGTAATGTTTAAAGCAGGCTCTAATGTTCCTGTGTCACCTTACTGCTTTTGTGTGCAGAACTTTCTTGCTGATTTCCTTCTGTGCATGAAATTCAGAGGCAGCAGGCAGCGTCCTACTCTGAGCCTTCCTCATCAGACAGGCTCTGCTCTTCTGTTAGCTGAAGTCTCTCTCCCTTGATGTCCTCAGCATCTGACTCTGTGTCCTTTTCACTGGAGTAAATAACCTCTAGGAGGCCCACCTTACCTCCTGAGGTTTCAGACAGGGGCTCCGTGGGGTACAGTGCTGTGTGGCCCCTGAATGCTTCGGGTGCGGGGCTGGAGCTCCCCACCCCCTGTGGTGTGGCAGGGCAGTGACAGCGGGGCTGGACCGCAGAGGAGAGGACCTCAGCTGGGGCTGGGAGGGTAGGGAGTGGACAAGGGTTGTCTTGGCCCTCCTGTGCTGTCCACAGCTCCCAGCTCCCACTGTCCCTGAGGCCCTGCTTGCCCAGTCCCTCCACTCCTCTGTCGCTGCTGCTCCTGGCTTCTCAGCAGGGACCCTGACCAAATCCGATGCTTCCCCAGTGGGAATGGGGCTTTGCTAGGAGAACGTCATTGCAGGGCCTTGACCTCCGGCTCCTCCTTATCCCTGCTGCCCAGGGGTGTGGGTGAGTACAGCCGTGAAAGCCCGGTGGCACTGAGGCCAGGCCTCTGCCTTGGCAGCCGTGGAGCCCACACCCCCTGGGAAGGGTCCTGCTGCCCAGGCCTTCTTGCCTGGCAGGCGAGGCACAGGGCTCTCTCCGACCCTCTCAGCTGTGCCTGCCTGGAGCCCCGGTGCCAGTGCCCATGCAGGGGTGGCCAGGAAGACTGTGTTTACCACAGGGCTCCAGCAGAGCCCCGTGTCTGTTCAGTACACAGAGCTGTGGGACACAGAGCTGGAAGGAGGGGTCGCCCAGACCTGCCACCACCCCATGGCAGCTGGGTCACCACCCCAGCCATGCCTGTGCAGCTCCATCACTCAGGGCTCAGCACAGGCTCTCCTGGAACTGCGTCCATCTTCACGTCTCTCTGAGCCTGGTCACATAGGTCCACATGTAGTTGGCACTGGAACCTTCATCCGTGTGGTTCTGAGCTGCACTGGTCTCAGGCTATGCCAGGCAGCCAAGTGCTTCAAGTGCACTCACCAGCTTTGTTTTGTCTTGTGATACTGGGCATCAAGCCAGGACCTTGCACATGTTAAGCAAGGGAGCTATATCCCCATCCTAAACTGCCCAGCCTGGCTGCAAACTTATGATCCTCCTGCCTCCTGGATAGCTGGGATTACAGGCGTGTGCTACCATGCCTGGCCATTTTTCAGTTTAACACTCATGCCAGGCAGGGAGCTTGGGTTGCTTTCACTTTCAGAGGAGAAGGATGAATGTGTTGTGAAGTTAACACGAGCCCGAGAGCTCGGGAGAAAGCAGCAAGGTGAGCGCTATGCCCACATCTGACCTGCAGCAAAGCCAGTGGTTTCCTATGGTGCTGAGGCACTGCAGCCACCTGCCCGCCCATGGTGCACGCCCACCCTTGCCACATGTGCCACGGGCAGCACTGCTCTCTGTGACCCCACACAAGCCCAGTGCAGCCTGAGGGTGTTGAATCGGGATCCAAACACAGGTGGGACACCTGGAGGTGGGGCCGCAGGCCCCGGGTCAGGGATGGCTGAGCTCAGGGGGTCCGGCAGCTCCATGGACACCTCCACCAGTGCTGGAAGGCCTCATCCAGGCAGGGCACAGGCGCCACCCGGGGCCGCGTGGAAGCCCCAGGAAGGACCGCGGCTCTCCGAGCTCCCAGGACCCACCTGCTGGGAAGGGGTGCACAGCCAGGAAGCTTGTGTGCAGGGTTGGGGTGCACTGCTGTTGCCAACCCCACACCCCTGACCAAGGGAGGTCGTCTCAGAGAGGGATGGTGGTGAAGACAAATCTGTGCTCAGATGAGGGTGGCACGTCTTTCCTCATCAATTTCTGTTCTCGGGTCATTAGACGGAGTGACGCTTCCTCGTTAGTGAAGGGCTCGAGCTGCCAGCCTACACTGTCCGTGCAAGAACTCTTTGCCAGCCCGAACTCAGCCACAGGATGCAGCTCAGGTCTGCCAGCCTCTGTGCCCTGCTCTCTGGTCTGCAGCCTCGCACAATACTCAGCACCTCCCCTGGGAGAGAGGTGGGCAGCGGACCCAGCACCACGCTGTGGCTCCCAAAGGAAGGCAGTCCACGGCCACAGGTCAGGCCACGCACGTTTGTCTGGTAAAATTCCATCCTTGACCCTGCCCAGTGCCTAGATGCCAGCTGTTGTCCTGGGTACCAGGGCGGAGCCTGACCGCCTCTGCTCCCGGGCTAAGGCTAGATCAGTGAGTGCCTGGAGCCCTGAGTGACTGATGCCCACCCCGTCGTCATCCCTGGACCCCTGGTCCCCAGTGCCTGCCACGCGTACCCCAGCTGTGCAGTTAGTTTCCTGAGGAGCCCCGCTGACTCTGGGGTTGGCCCCTATCTGCAGGCTGTCAGCAAACTTGGCCTCCCATTTCACAGTGGCACAGGAGGCTGAGCCAGCCCTGTCCCTCTGCTCCACATATGCCCTGGCCCAGCCACCCCTCTACCCCTCTACCTGCTCAGTGTCCCTGTGTCCAGTCCAGTTGAGGTGGGGACAGTCTGGCCACCATCTCTCTGCCAAGACAAGGGTGATGACTGGGCTTCTGCGTGGGAGAGGCTGCAGGGTCCCTGAGAACTATCTGAATTTTCCCCATAATCCTAGGCCTCCTGTCTGTACCCTGCCAGCTCCCTTCCTCCCCAGACCACACACTCTGGGGACATATCAGCCAGCCCGGCCTTGGAGGTACCACACCCACGAGGGACACCAACTCAGAGAAACCAGCAGAGCTCACATCCGGGACTGTGACAGGTTCTGTCTGTAGGCTCTGGTGGGCTGGAGTCAGGGCAGTGCAGACTGAAAGCAACAGGCCAGGCACTACAGTGCTGCTGTCATTGGGCCCACGGCCCTCTCCTTGGGGGACCCAGCACTACCGGCCAGCACCAGTCTTAGGCACACACAGCCATGTGGGGTGCACTTTCTGCCTTCACTTTCCATGTGGACGATGGGACGGCCTCGTGGCGCCATCCCTGCCTACACAGGCACAAGCAGTCCTTGAACTGGTCACACAGATGGACCACTTCCTTGAGCCCTTGTGCAGTGACAGTGAGGTGATCTATTTAAAGGACACAAGATCAGGGCAGAAGAGAACATGGGAGGAACCAAAAGGTGGGCAGCTGGGAAGACAGGTCTGTGTCTGCAGCTGGGGTCTGGGGCTTCAGGAGCCCTGACCCTGTTCCGGCGCCCCCGAGGTGCTGATACACCATTTCGAACGGTCAGAAAGCTGACTTCCCTCTCCTCACGATGTGCTTGTGTCTGACCCCACATCTGTCCCCTGTGAAGTGACCGTGTGGCCCTCAGGGAGTCACCTGGCCAAACCCATCCCCTCGGTGTGTTCATGGGTGTGGGGGTCCCACGAGCTGGGAGGATTCAGACAGATGTCCTGGAGAAGCTGGGATGGCTGGCACAGAAAAGGGGTGTGTGGGTGTGCATCTTGTTCCTGTTGTCCTCTAAGGAAGCATGGGAATTCTCTGCGGCCTGAGATATAAACTCCATGGGCACACAGGGGTCCCAGCGCCTGCCTGGTGTCGTCCTGGACCTCCTCCTGCCCCCTAATCTACCCTGTGCTGGACGCCTCTGGCTTCTCAGTTTCCTGCGATGGAGTGAGGTTGGCCCCATCTGAGGTGACAGCCCCGCTCTGGGTGTGGCATCCTCCAGCCTGAGGCTACTTTGCCCTCCCTCAACTTCCGCTGTCCAGTTTCTGCCTGCACCTTTCCCTCATGGACCAAATGTCTCATGCCACAAGGGCCAAGCCACGGTGTCTACACCAGCAACTCTCTGCACCTCCAACCCACGCTGTCCTCTGTGGATGGGACTCTGGACATCATCTCTCTGCCCTGACACACGGGCTCCCTTGGGACCATTGCATTCCAGCTGGATTAACAGCCCAGTGCCTGTGTGGCCGGGCCACACAGTCAGCATTTCTGTTCTCTCCGCCTGGTCCCTAGTCTTTCCCACACTCCTGCCCACCCCCACCCTGCCCGCTGGAGCAGAGGCCTTCAGCCCTCGTGCCCCACCCTGTGCCCAGTACCCCTCAAGGGGCCTTGCCGATCATCACAAGAGTGCCACACCCGGCCCCTGCCACTGCCACTGCCATCAGGCTTTGCTGTTCTGGGCTCAACCCCAAGCACGTGGATCTGGATTCCCCTGCCTCCTGTCTCTGGCAACCGAGGGCTTCACACAGCAGCCTCATGGTGGCCTGGCTCAGCGTGTCGGTCCACGCATCCACATCCACACCTGACACTGAGTAGTTGGCAAATAGCCATTGTCCCACCAGCTACACGTAATGGCAAGCTCACTCTCCTGCACATGCGTGTGCGTGCTCCTGCACACCGTGTGTCGTGGAAGACGTGGTGACCATGCCTCTGTGGGCTGGAGGTAGAGTGGGTCCTGGCCCCGCACCGAGGGGTGCGTGGTGAGTGGGTTGGGGGCTCTCTGTCCTGCCTCAGCAGGGATGATCCTGCTCAGCTCCTCTCAGCACGTCACCCCAGTGAGTTCCTGGTAGATTTGGCCGGACAGCACCTCCCCTCCCCTTCCCACTACCACTGTCCTTTCAGCCACTGGGGACATCCGTATGTCCGTGTATGACACTCAGGGAACAACCAGTGGACACCAGTTGTGGACGGTGCCCCCTTTACTTCCCCGTGGTAATTTCCTGCCCTGTCCCAGCCTGCTGGAACCGGTCATGAGAACAGCACAAGGCCTGCAGAGTGGGGAGTGTACGTTCACCACGCTTGGTTTCACAAGGCGTGGCTGGTGATGGGTGTGAGGAGTGCTGCGGCCACAGACTGTCAGCATTAGCAGTATTTCCTGTGTGAGCCCCGTGAGTGGAATGTGAACAGCATGCACTGGGGACTAGGGACCCAGGCCTGCCTGGTGGCTCGGAGGACCGGTGTGGAGCCAGCCCCACTCTGCCTGGCCACCAACACCGTGGGTGTCTACACCCGGGCCCTGGCGGGTCTGGATGTCTTTTCCATCCTTCCCTTTCTCTGCCTATCTTCTCTGGTGTTGGAGCTGTGGAGCCGAGCGCCTTCTCTGGGTCCCCCCCAGCCGGGGTTAGGTCAATTCCTACTCTCTGGGGACCTCCTCTCGGCTCCACCATCCCAGCCCCACATGCCAGGGCACAGGTGAGGAGACAGGGCCAGACCTGAGGGCCTGCTCAAGATGGCACGACTCATAATCAAGCTAGAACACAGAAGCAGACCAGCTCTCCCACCTCAGGCATCGACTTCCCTGCTTCCTGTGAGTGTATGACCAAGGTGGGGCCTCGTGGAACAGGTGGCTTTGTGCTTGTGCTCATCACTTTCTTTTTTCTGGGACTCGATACCCAACACCAACAAACTAAAGGACAGGTTTATTTTGGGCCATGCTTTCAGACTATGGTCAGCTGACTCTGAGGAGGGTGGTCCGGCAGAGGGCCCTGTGGAGGAGAGCTGCTCACACCATGGGGGACAGGAAGCGGAAGAGAAGGGAGGAGCCAGGAGGGAGAGGACCTTCCAGGCCACGCCCCCATGACCACCTCTTCCCCAGGTCCCACCTCCTGACAGCTGTCAGCTGTGAGCCCAGGACCCAATCTCCTTCCCAATCTCCTGCCTGCGAGCGAGTACATGTGTGTCTCGCGGACAACTAGATCTAAAGCACAACATTCTTCGAATATGAGACTTTAGAGTTCGTGTACTTCAGTGGAGTTATGTTTCCCTGGAGTACCACAAAAGAGGACCCAGTAAGACTATCCGGAAACATTCTGATTGGAGAATGATCTTCTAGTGTTGCTCGGTAATCTTTTATTAGCAACGTAAACATATTCCCCTAATTGTTCAAAATCATCTCTGGGCTAAGCAGACAACATAAGTATTTTATAGGTGTAATTCAATTAATCTACAAAGAACAATATCTGCTGGATGCATGTAAACATACTGGTTAAACTGTACATCTTCATTCCTTCCACTCCAGTGACAGAATGTGAAGAATAGACTATAAAAACTGCACCAAGGAGCTTATTCTTTTTTTATCGCCTGTCAAATTACTGCCGCAACGCCCATGGCTGGGGGTGCGGTGCCGAGATCCAGCGCGGGTGACGCTGAAACGCCACGCGCGAGTCACGCATTGAGTCGAGGTAATGTACCAGAAAACTTCGCAGGAAAACACTAATTTTCTCCGTATACACCAGCAGATGCCGTGTTTACCAATGAGAAGTGAGGATGTTTTTAAGCAGTTTGCTAACTTGAAGCCTTGGCCAGGCTGCCAGTAAATGTCTGGGCTCAGTGGGACCTGGGTAGGGGTCAGGCCCCCTAACTGCTCCGGTCACCTCCAGGGCCCGAGGCCGCTGTCTGCTGCCGAGGCGGCCCTGGCATTCCTGGCCTTCGTCGGCTGCTGTGAACAGCCCCTCTCCTTCCCGTTCCTGCTTCTCCTCCACACACCACACTCACAGCCAGGTACCTGTGACCCCGGCGCAGACCGACAGGGCTGGGGCTGCTGTTAACCCGGCATCGGAGAGGAGCGCCAGCTTGATTGATTTACCAGGCCTATGAGAACAGAGTAAATATGAGATGTGTCCTTACCAGCCTTCGAAGACACGGTGTCCAGATAGGCATTTTGCTATCTGAGTTATTGTCTTCTTATCGAGGAGCACCCTCCAAGCAGCCCTTCGGCCGTTCCCGTGGAAGCCATCTTCGGTTCTAAGGAATGGCTCTTGTCAGAGACCACACGGCTGTTGTTCACTTTCCCTTTCTGCCGGGCTTTTCTCTTTGCTCTCTGGTGGCATCGTCCTGGCATGCTTTAAATTATCTTTGTGAACCACACAGTGTGAAAGGAGGGCTGGGCTCTGTGTGTCTCTGGGCTGCCAGCCTTGCCGACTCAGGACAGGAGCGCTCTCTGAGCCATCCTGGTGGGGAAGGTCCGGCCTCTTGCCTCCCTGTAAGGGGCTGCTGACCCTTCTGCACCCAGCCCCCGGCAGGTCACACATCTGTTCCGCAGCCATGGCTCAGCAGCAGTGCAGGCCATGGGCTGCAGAGCAAGGCGCTGAGGGTGCCTTTGCCGGCAGGATGGCCGGGTGATCCCTGGTCGCATGTATGGGGAGGCGTTCATTCCCGTGGTTCACATTTATACTGTGGCACGATTATCATCACTTAGTGGGGACGTCCTGGTGGCCCCAAGAAGGGGCCTGACTGGGGTGCATCCAAAGGGCCTGGGCAAGACGGCAAAGAAACTGCTTCTCCTTGTAGATTATTTAATAAATTGAGTGCACTTGATATTCCTCTTAAGTGTTGCTAAGATGAACCTGTATGGTGTGTGTGTGTGTGTAGCATTTTGAATGTGTGCAAAACCCTAAAGAAGAAAATGGCACCATTCCTGGTCTCGGCCCATTGGATAAGCTGTTTCTTCCACGAACGTCATTTCAATCCTGAAAATCCTCACTTCTACAGTTAGGAGCAGCCCTGGCTTGGAGGCAGACCTGGGCCTCTGTGAGCTCTGTAAGCAGAGCCCACGCAGAATCCACGGGCTCTGGGCTCCCTGGGCACGGGGATGTCTGGCTACAGTTTTGGGGAAGCACCTGTTTCCGGGCATGGGGATGGCGATGCTGCTGAGCGTCCCACCAGCCCCAGCGCAGCCCCTGTGAGGTACTCTCGGGTTGTGCTGTCCATGGCAAAAGGCTGAGAAACCCTGCGTGGCCGCCTGGAGTCCCCGGCGTGGCAGCCTCCTCTGCGATATCCTGGCCACAAGCTCTCCTGTCTGCTTGCTGCTGATTCAGTCTCTGCTGTCATTTAAGGTGTGCAGATGAGGCTGTGTGGCCTGCAGTCTAGGAAGGGGAGGAGCCTGGAGTGTCGACGTCGTACATGTGTCTGTGAGCTTCAGTCTACCTGGGCCTCATGAACGCTCCTGCGACAACTTGTGTTTTGCGGATGCAGAAAGCGGTGTGGAAACTATTGTGATACCAAACTGCAGATGCTGCTGCAGGACTGCGGCGAGGTTGGCTGGACTCCCCATGCCCAGCGCCAGGTACACAGCCCTGGGCAGAAACGCTAGTCTTGGGAGACGTCAACTTTACCCTGAGCAGTTGCTTTGGCATTGTCTGCTGAGATCCAACTACATTTTGTTTTGTAGTATCCGTACTTTGAAAATCCTTTTTCAAAAACCTGACTATTGCATTATTTTTAAGAGATAAAAAGATTGCTAGTTTCCCTTATATTGATCGGTGGCTTCTCGAAAAAATCTGCATGTGTAATTGACTGGAGCGACAGCGTTTTAAAAGAAATGGACAGATCTGAATTAAAAACAACTATCCCTAAGGACGTCGTGGAAGCAGTGGATCACTAGCAATGGATTCTGCTTCTGTCCTCTGAGTTTCTAGAGATGTTTTCCATGTTATATCAATGAAAATGAAAAAAATACAAAATGAAAATTAAATTTTCAGGTTATAAACATTAGTTGCCTCCCAGAGTCAGAGCTCCAGCTGCGTGGAGCTCTTGTCCACTTGCACTCTCTTATGTGCGGCAGGGACAGAAAATGTCCCCCATTCTGGGTGCTGTCCACCATGGTCGTCACCAAGCATTGACGCTTTTTTCAATTTGAATTTGATTTATTCAAGATCGAATGAAATTTGCACCCAGTTCTGCTATGCCAGCCCTAGTCGTTAACGGCCACGCGGAGTTTGAGCCACGCCTCGCTCATTTCCATCGCTGGGTCCCTTAGTACCGGTAAGGTGCGGTGCATCTACTTCTCCTGGTCATCAAGCGGCCAGCTGGGTGGGGTCCCTGATGCTGCTGGCTATCGTGTGAAGGAAGTGTGCATGTTCCTGTCTCAAGCATTGTCTGAGGTTGTGGAGATGTCATTTTGAAGGCTTGAGAGAGGATCCTTAGACTTTCCGACTGACCCCAAGACCATGACAGTTCGGAGATCTGGGTGACCCCACTGGCTGGTCTCGGACACCCTGCACAGTGTCTGGGGCCAGTACTTGCCAGCGTCACCTGGAGAAGTGGCACCCCTGAGTTGTCCCCAGACTCCAAAGACCATAGGTCCCTACGGGCGACTGGGCCAGACCAGCCGCAGAACTGGCTGGGCACAGCAAGTGTTCTTGGACTGTGTGTGGATTTTAGGATTCAGGAGAGAGGAAGAACTGGAAGCTGGCGGACTCCCTCCAAGCCCTGGGCTTCACCTGCGGAGCCGCTGAGGCTGGGGCGTTCGCCCTCGGGAAGCTTTATCTGCCCAACAAGGGGGTAACTCATGGGCATCGATGAGAGGCCCCTGCTGTCCCCGCGGAGCCCACGGAGGGCTTCCTTGCCCCATGCCCTGCTTCAGCCCTCCCAAGCTCGGAGCAGCATGGGCCTGTAACCCCATCTCCACTAGGAGCAGGGCCCCTACCCTCACGTGCCTTGCCCGGGCCTCACTGCCTCCTGGCTCCTGCACAGCTGCTGGCTGATACCATTTTGCACTTGTTTTGTTCCACACAACCTCTCTGCACGGAAACCCAGATGCGAGTGAAATGGTCACAAAAGAAGTATCTGGGTTAAATGCGTGCTAAACAGGTTTAAAATTACTGCTCATTGTTTGGCAGCAGATGCGAGCCCCAAACAAATGCAAAACATCCCCGCAGATGCGAACGGGAGGGCAATTGGAAACTCACCCTCATGCTGTCTGTGGGGAGGAGTGGCCGCCCTCCAGGAGCCACAGGCAGGGGCCAGCGCTGGACAGCAGGGCCCTCCCAGGCGACAGCAGCCTCACACTTTGTCCCGGGGAGCAGCAGGAGGACCCACCCTGGGCCTGCTCCCTGTGTTGTGGGCGTGGCTTGCACACTGTGCTGCTTGCCAGCCTGGCGCGTGGGCTGCTCCCCGCCACCACTCGGGATGTGGCCCTCGGCCCTCCTGCGGGGTGGGGATGCTGGAGTGTGCAGGGGGCAGCCTTGAGTGCGGGAGCTGGCCTGTCCCTGAGTCTCACCCAGCCTGTGGGAGAAGGGATGTGCGTCTGTGGTTAGGTTCCACCACTTTTTAAATTTATTTTTTTACTTTTGTTTTTTGAATTTTTATTTTTATTGGTCTGAGTCTGCAGGACACAATGAGGACACCGCCATGGGGAACTGGCGCATGCACATAACACATCTCTTTTTTTATCCCATTCCTGCCTCTTCCTTCCCTTTCCTTCCATCTTCTGATTCCCTTCCTTTTTGAGAAAGATCTGTCTATCTCTTATTATCTAGCTTTCATTTTACTATTTAATTTATTTATACTTTGGGTTCCTCATGTGAGAGAAACTGCAATATTTAAGCACCTGTGTCTGATTTAGTTCGCTTAACATTATGGTCTCCATGTGTACCTATTTTCCTACAGTGACTCAATTTTATTCTTCTTTATGGCAGATTAGTACTCTCTGGTGTAAATATCACGTTTCCCCCCGTTTGTCTGGTGATGGACACACGGGCCGCTTCCAGGATTCAGTGGTTCTGAGGGATGCCTGTTAGAAAGCGCGTTGACTCCTGCCTCTTCAGGGTAGTGGTCACTCTGTCCTGACCTGCTAGGACCCTATGGTGGGACAAGGTGCACAGGGCATCCTGACCAGTAGCAGGGCAACTCCAGCCCAGCCCAGGCCTGTAGTTCTTCCCTGGCCATCTGCGAGGCAGAAGGGAAAGTCCATGTCCCCCACCAACAGCAACCTGCTGGTCCTTCCCGATCCTGGCCTTTCGGGGGAGCTGACATTTGAGGGAGGTAATATTTCACTCTTGCAGTCAGACTTTTGACTAAGCGAGTATTTTTGACTTACTTGTCTTATAATCGACAAATGCAGGCTGTACATTGTATCCTGACTCTCATGTTGTCTAAAGCGAGTTCCTTGAGAAATGGCTAAACAGAGCTAATTACCATCTACCTCGCCTCACGTGCCAAATTTGTATGAGAGACTACTAAATGCTGCTCTTTCAGCGATTTCCGACAGAATGCGCTGTATTAACTGCAGTCACCATGTCCACAATGCACCTGTCCAGCATGTCCCTCCTGGCTGAATGAACCTTCACAGCCTTGGACAAACATCTGCACTCTCCCTGTCCCCAGGCTCTGGCCGCCTGAGTCTTGTGTCCACCTTGATGGGCTGGAAGCAAGCTCACACATCATGTACCCCGTTGCCTGGCCACAGGAGTCAGCAGGATGGCCCTGGGCTCCTGTCATCACAGATGGCAGGACCTACTCCACAAGGAAACACTGTACCTGCCCTGCCTCCTTTCTCCAGCCATGGCTGAGGGCCATTTAAGTCGGCTAAAATCATATCTTGATTCTTATGGACTTGGAGTATGGATATCTGGTTTGCATACTGATTTCAGGGCCTTTGGATGTGTACTTGGTGGTTGGATTGTTGGTTCATGTGATAATTCCATTTGATTTTTTGAGGAATTTCCATAACGACTGCTCTACTGTGCACTCCTGCCAACAGTGTACCTAGGGTTCCTTTTCTGTGCACATCTTTTGATAATAGCCATTCTGATAGGTGTGACACAATTTCTCATTGTGATAATTTGCATTTCTCCAATGAGTAGTGACTTTGAATATTTTTCATATACAGTATCTGTATTGTGTTTATATCCAGATGTCCCCCCAGAGCCTCATGTGCTCATACGTGGGGCTATGGGAGGTGACTGGATCATGGCGGTGATTAGGCCACCCATGAGTGTACAGCTGTCTTAGTAGAGCTGGAGTCTGATTGGAAGAGGCAGTCAGGGGGCGTGGCCTGGAAGGTCATCTCCGTCCCGGCTCCTTACCCCTCTCTCTCTACTTCCTGTCCACCCTGCCCTGAGCAGCTCTTCTCCGCCAGCCATGTCGTTCTGTCTTGGGTCCAGCCCACTATGGACTGAAAATGAACCAAAATATTTTCTCCTTTAATGTGTGAGTGTTGGGTATTTTGTATCAGTGACAAGGAAAGTAAGACAACTCATCATGAATTTGTATTTCTTCTATTGGGAAATGTCTTTTAAATCCTTTGACCAATCTTATGAATTAATATTGTCTTGCTGTTGGATTATTTGAGTTCCTTATACATTTTGAATATGAACCCCTCACCAGATGTGTGGTTTGCAGACTTGTTTTCCTTATCTGTTTCCCCTCGGCCAGTTGTCTCCTCCGCTGTGTAGAAGAAGTTGAGTTTGATGCAAGCAATCCCATTAGGTCCAGTTTTGCTTTGTTGTTTGTGCTCGTTGGGTCAGTTGCAAGGTCATTGCCTCTCACAGTGTTAGGGTTTTCCCCTTTCTTTCGTCTATAACTTTATAATTGTTTGTATATTTCCTTCTTAAAATGTACTTGATATGTTTGTGATACATAATAGCTGCTTTCATTGTATTTGGTACATGTAAAAACTCATTTTACCCAGCTATTCCCCTACAAGCTGTCTTCTAGTAGTTTTACATGCTCAAGCCTTATGTTTAAGCGTTTAATCCATTTGTGTGAATTTTATTTCGATATACCAGTCTAAATCATACTTACATATCTGGACATGAGGTGTCTCAACAACCTGAAACATTTTGTTTTACCTCAGCTCCATAAATACTTTGCCCAAAATACCAAAACTTTAGTTCTTAGACCATTGCTTCCAGGTTTCCTTTTGCTTTGCCACTTCCTGTAGTCTAATATGGTGGAATCTTAGAGAAGCTACACTGGGCTTAAAAACCTCCCACATGTCTCATGTGTGTCCTGTTCTGTAGGAGGGTCCTCCAGCGAGCCGTCTCCGCTCTTCTGCACTGACAGCAGACTCCAGGTTATCCCACTTAGCAGAGGAGCTGTGCTCCCGGGAGCCTTGGGGGCCCTGGCCTCTTAATGAACTCGTCTCTGGTCTCCTGCTGCCAGGCGCCCTCCTTCCTGTCAGCGGGCTGCTGGATAGCAGGCTGTGTGATTTGGAGCCACTGTGCCAGTCCCCATTCACCCGCCCCTGGACTGCACCGTGTTGATTTGGAATGGGGCTGAACAGTGAGCCGGCCGGCAACCACGTGGATGGCGGAAGGGTACCGACTGTTCCTGCACCTCAGTTTTCTTGCCTTAATTTCAGGGCACCTTGGAAAGAAAAACATAGTCTTTCCCCAGGATATCATTCACTTGTCTGCAAAAGACGACCAGAAGCCAACTGGACCGGAAGCCTCACTTGGCATAATAGATGGACAAGCGTGTTTGGGGAAAGGGGTTGGTTGGATTGCCCCAGGCTGATTTGGTTCTGCTTTCAGATACACACCAAGTACCTGCTAATCATTCTATCACTGGTCAGATGGTATTCCTGTCCTCAAGATGAAGGTGTTTGAATACTGGTCAAATTAGTTGTTAAACATTTTTAGCAACCTTGGTGGTAGACAGAGGATTCGGTTTCCCACTCTGAAAGCTGACCCTTCTCTCCCTCATCTGTCCTTGCTAAAGAGCTCACTTTCTCCAGGACGTTCCTGTGGGTTTACGCAACAGTAAGTCTGAAGTCTGTTAAACCCTGTAAAGACAGGTGCTGTCATGGGCCAGACTGAACCCTCTGACCTGCTGTTCCTAGAGGTCCCTTAAGACCATGACACCCACCTGGCACCTGCCTTATCTCTCGAGTCACAACATGGAGCAGAACCTAGGGGTGAAGACACCCAGACAGGAACCATGAAGCCCCAGGGAGTCAGGGAGAAGCTTCTCTTTGCGGGGGCCTCAGAAACCAGTTTCTCCACAAATTTGGGTGTTCAAAATGTAAAAGTCCCCTGGAAAAAAGTACCTTTGAGTCTGAGTTGGAGGCAAATGCCTGTAATTTTAGCACCCAGGGAGGCTGAGGAGGGAAGATCAGGAGTTTGAGCCCATCCTGGGTAAACTTAGCAACTTAGCAAATGTCTGTCTCAAGATCAAAAATTTGTAACAAAAGGGAGTGGGTACTGAGAACACAGTTCAGGGCAAAGGCCCTGGGTTCAAACCCCAAAAATGAAAAAAAAAAAGCAAGTTAGAGACTAAAGACAAACTTTTTGTTCAGAAGCATCAAGATTTGGACCATTTAGACAGCAGATGTCAGATCCCTGTGGCCGTGGGTCTGTCTGTGGGGAGGACTGCAGGGCAGGGACCACATATTTCCTCCGCAGGACAAGGTCTACCACCTCCCACTTGTGCAGCCCTCTGGACCCCACAGAGCCAGGCCGACCCTTCCCCGTGTGCAGAAAGCCACGGGAACCTCGTTTCTGTGTTGCCAGGGCACAGAGTTTCACAAGCATGCATGAGCCCTCTGGCCAGGCGGACAGGGCGCCATCCCATCCCATTAAGTCCGAGGGTGTCCCTCCCAGTGACCCTCCCTGGGCGGCCTCGGAGGGGAGAATGGAGCGGTCGCTTCGTGAGGCTGTTTGCTGTGTACACAATGCGAAGCAGAAAATTGAAACAAGGATTACCGCCGAAGACGCGCAGCCCCTCTCCAGCCGGCACTGTTTCCCTTTATTAAGTCCGGACTGGATAAAGAGCCAGCTCCTCCCTGGAGTGTGGACAAGTGGATGTCTAGAACCCTTGCGGGCAACAATTATCTTTATAAATAGCGCTGAATGCGTGCCGCCCGGACGGCCCACACGCGGCCCCAGCCCTCGCCCACAACGTTCACAAAGCCCCAGGTTTTCGTCACACAACCTGCGCCCCAGGAAGGCTGCGCACAAAGCGGGCCAATCAACCCCCCCCCACCGAACTGCCATTTGGTTCCGCACTCCAGTTTCCATTAGCGGGAACAGATGGGCCTGCCCGGGCTGGCCGCTGAGGGAGGCCAGGAGAGGGGACAGGGATGGCCTGGAGGTGACACCTGCAGTACGCAGTCCCCACCCCAGGACACCCAGTGGGGCTGAACTGCCACCCTCCAGCGCCTCCAGGCCTGGCCTATTGGTCACAATGTGGCTGTGGAAAGGGCCTTGGGGCATTTGGACAGTATTTTGGCGGCCGAGGGCTGGGCTCCTGTCATGAGCACAGACACTGAGGCCTGCCATCCAGGTTGTTCCTTCCCAAAAGCCCAGCTGAGTCCCCGGTGCCAACTCCCAGATGAGAAGCTGGGCAGGGGTGCAGTGACACATTGAGGTCTGTGCCAGGGAGCTATGGGGAGAGGACAGGGCAGTGAGGCTGGTGGGAGAGGGCAAAGGAACAAGGCAGGGAGGCCACAGAAGTTAGGCACAGATGCCCGCCCATGCTGCCCTGGGCCCCATACAGTGGCCCTGTCCTCGAGGAGTGACCGCCATGCAGCCCACTGTCCAGCATAGCCCTGCCGGGCGCTCAGCAGCACCATGTGTGCCTGACCAGAGATCTCCGCTGCTGTCAACTGGGAGGCGGCGTGGGGCAGTGTGGTGGCCCCAGACGGCCATGGGGGGCTAGGCTTAGGGTCTCACCAGGAGGACTGAGCTGTGAGCTGCGCTGTGAATCACATGACCTGGTGTTCTTGGGAAATACTGCCTCACATGCCTCCTTGGAAATTTTTCTAAAACTCCACGAAGGCCCTGAGGCACCTGCAGAAAAGGCTGTTGTCAGTGTCGCCCTTGTTCTGTGAACGCTGGCCTGGGAGCCGAGCTGGGGCCGCTGTTCACTGGGCCGGAGAGCGTTCGTTGATGCAGCTGTCAGAAATGGCAAATCTGAGCAAAGCATGCAGGAGAGACAGCAGGCCTCTTTGCTGACCAGAAGTCCTGCGCAGCCGTCCCGCCGTCATGAGGGTCCCCACTGCAACAGCACCCTGAGCCTTGCTCGTGGTCACAAGTTGGCTGCTGTTACCACCCACAGCTGAGGGGAAGGAGAGGCGCTGCTGGCAGCCTCACACACCTCACAGGACACAGCCACACATGACCACAAGAGCCGCAAGGGGCTGGGGAGCTGTTGAGCAGAGGAAGTGCGCATGGCGGGGAGTGGGCCGGAGTGCTGGCCAGGCAGCCTGCAAGTGGGTCCCCTCTGGGGGTCAGGAGCTGCGCAGGCTGTGGGGGCTGCCTCAGTCACTTCCCTCATTCCTGGGACACAGCACCCGACACCCACAACGTGAGGAAGGACAGGTTCATTGTGGCTCACTTTTCAGTCCATGGAGGGCCAGTTCCCAGGCAGGACGGCAGGGCAGAGGGGCCTGGCGGAGAAGAGCTGCTCAGGGCAGGGTGGACAGGAAGCAGGGAGAGGAGGGAGGAGCTGGGAGGAGAGGACACTTGCAGGCCACGCCCCCAACCCCTCCCGGCCACGCCCACTCCGCCAGGCCCTGCCTCCTGGCGGTAATCACCAGGAGCCCAGGGCCCACTCACCTTCCCACTGCCCATCTGTTCGCCAGAGTGTGGGGATTTGCAGTCGTGAGCCACATACTTCTGTGAGCTCCAAAGTGGGTTCCCGCGTCTCTACACTGCGAGAGACACACATCCATATGTTGCCCTCTCGTATTTGCACGGTTGGAGCACAGTGAGGGACCCGAGGCCGCATCCATCAGGGTCCTTGAGACTGCTCAGGCAGAGGGAGGGTGTGGTGAGCACAGGGTCCCCTGAGGGCAGGTCCCAGACCCGACTTCCACCCCACTGCCACCCGGGAGGCCTGCGCCCTCCACACTGCACTTTGGGCCAGGGGAGAGCTGCTCCAGGGTGCCAGCTGACACAGCTGTCTGCTTGACCACGTGTGCCGCCCTCGTGGGTCTGCAGCTCACACCCGGAGGTGACGCCACAGACCCAGGACAGGTGACCTGAGGATGAAGGCTGCGCGGGGCAGGAAGTTGCGGTGGGAGGGCATCCGGGCTACAGGACAGCTCACTGCCCTGAGTCCTGGCTGCTGCTTCCGACCCCAACGGACCCTGTGTCCCAGGCAGGCCCCTGACTTGGCCACACCCACGCAAAGTCACCAAGATCCTAAGTGTGTTTCTGAAGCCCGAACTGAACAGGAGCAGTGGGACAGCTCCACTTCCTGCCCAACTCCTGCACCTTCTGGCAAAACGCTTTCCTACCCGAGGACTGAACAAAACATGTGGAGCCAGGGTCTGCTTAATAGACGAGTCTCTTTAGCTGTCACCAAGGCACCTTGAAGACCCACGTATAGGCCTGTGAGTCAGCAGAGGAGGGGCAGAGAGGGGAGAAGGCTGGGCGCAGCCTTGATTTCCCCAAGGAAAAATTACTCAAACCTCGGTGAACACAGCACAGGCCAGATTGCATGTTTGGTGAGAAGACAGCAGGAACTAGGAAGACCCAACTGCTTTCTGGAAAGTAATAAAAACCTGGATTGGCCCTTTAATTAACAGCCTGAAATAAACTATTCATTTTGAGTTGGTCATACTTTCATTACTTATTACATATTCTTAGGGCTGGTGCCAGTCAGGGAAACCTAAAAGTAAAATGGAAAGAAAATAGTTAAAAGAGAAAGAAGGGGCAGAAAGACAGAATTGTACAATCAAGGGCTGGTTTAGCAGATATATGGTCTACAGGAATCAAAATTTTTCCTGATTTTCCTTTGCTACCTCTAGGGGAGACCCTTGCTCTTATGGTCCAAATGGCTGCTGGCGTTCCAACCATCATATGCACATTCCAACAGCATGACAGGTCACAGGAAGAGAAAAAAAAGACATATTCCTTTCCTTTCAGAGAGACTATTTAGAAGTCTCATTCTACATGTGAATTTGGGAAAGCCTTGGTCACATGGTGGCAAGGGAGACCAGGAGCAGTTGCAGCAATGTGCCCAGACAAAAACGAGGGTTCCCTGAGACCACCACGTTTTGTGAATCGTGCACACAAGCTTCAATGGCTCATGGTTTCTCATATGAGAAACCCAAAGCACGAGTCAACCGATGAGCAGAGTAAAAGACAGATCATAGGGTCGGGGAGACCGCTGTTTGGTGGCTCGAAGTGGGTGTGAAAAGCACGGGGAGGCGTAGTGTGTGCGCAGCAGCTCCCCACTGAGAGACACTTTTGTCCAAGCAGTAAGGTGTGGAGGATGGGCGGGTGCCGAGGGAGTCACTGCTGGGGAGGAAGTGTTCACCATGAGAGCCGCTGCAGGAGAAAAGGCCGAGGACACGCTGCCCCGAGCCCCTTTCCAGGAGGCGGCCTGGCCTCCTGCACCGCCTGTCCCGGTCAGAGACGTGGACAGGAGGGCGCCGGGTAAGGGCGGCTTCGGCCCGCACAGGGACAGCTGGCTGCTTCCGGGCAGAGCGGCCCCCGCGAGTCAGGACTGTTCACCCACGGGTGCCCGGGGGCCCCGAGGGCGGGGGGACGGCAGGCACCACTGCGGCCCAGTGCCACGGGGAGATGGCATTCTGCCTCCAGGGACCACTCCAGGTCCAGCCGCTGACCAGTCAGCCTGCCGGGCATCGTGCGCGGGGAGGGCATCCCCAGGAGAGCGCAGCACCAGGCCCGGAACTGCTTGGAAACGGGGAAGTGGAAGGAGGACAGGACGGAGGGAGCTCGCTTGGCACGGAGCTGGGAGCTGCGGAGAGGGGCCGTGGCTTCAAGGTCTGGGCACAGCCGACCCCTCATGGAGTCTGCCATTGTTTCTTTTAAATTGTGCTCATTATTTTCTGCAGCAGAAGAAAGTGAAAACAAGCCTATCTCCCGCATCCCTGTCTGAGCCACGCACTTCCCCTCCCAGACACACCCCTTGAACACTGGCTTCTTGGGTGTCCTTACCGAGGTTTTCCAGAAACGTAAAATACTGTACATGACAGCGAGTAAACATATTTTTATTTTGACTTTTTTCTGCACCTATACACACAAATGAGCACATATAAGAACACTTTCTGTCCTGTTGCAATTCTTATTTCAAAGCCTACGTGTGAAAATCTAGATTCTGCATTTCCTTCCATGATTCCATATATTAATCCCCTCTGGTGAATAACAGAGTGGACCCTCGAGTTACAACTGGCCCGACATATAGACAATTTGGGTTACAATTGGAATTTTAGTTTTAACTTATGAACAAAGTCTTGAGTTACAACCCGAGTGCCGGCCACTTGTGCTTCGTATGGTCTCAGATACGGATTTAACTCTCCCAGAGTTCTGGAAGGAGCAGGACAGCGTCCTCCCCTGTGTGGGGCTGACTGGGAAATCCTGGGCGATCAATGTCTCTCTAAGGACGCTGTGATCAGCCTGTGTGCAGGAGAGAGACTGAAGGCTGTGGAGAGGAGCCTGAGCCTGCACTGACCGACTTGAGTTACAACCCGCCCTAGGGAAAGAATTGAGTTTGTAAGTCAAGGATCCACTGTACTCTATTTAACCAATTCTCTGTTGCTTAGTTTTCAATGTTTTAAAATAAAACAAATGAGATGCTCAAGGTATCTGAGGGTCAGACTTCTAAGACTAAAGTGTGTTGGGAGTTGAAGGCTTTGATTGTGGTGTGGGGCTGCTGTCCACAGAAGCAGAGCTCCTATGGACTCCACCATCGCCTGCCCCGGGGTCAGCACTGTTCAGGCCCCGCAGCTGTGATTAGCACTTCTCTGAGAGGCCCGGCACGTCTCAAACGTATCCCTTTCTGTGACTCTGAGCATTGGCCGCTGAGTTGGAAATCATTTTTTAAGATTGATTTGGAAGAGCGCTTTCTACATGGAGGAAATGAACTCCTTCTGTAACACCAGTTGCAAGCGCTGTTCCCAACTGGTCCTTTGTCTTTTTGTTTTGTTTGTGGGTGGGGAAGCTTCACTCAGAAAGTTTAATATTTGTGAAATCGAGTTGATCCATATGTGGTGCTAAGGGTTGAGCCTAGGGCTTTCTAAAGAACCTTTTAAATTTTTTAAATTTTGAAACAGGGTTTTGTGAACTTGTAAAATTGTCAGACTGTTTGAACTTGTGATCCTCCTGCCTCCGCCTCCCCAAGTGCTGGGATTTGGGGAGTAAACCACCCAATTGACAAATTTAAAAAAATAATATCTTAAGGCTTGTTGTATTTGTTTTCTGATTTTATTTATTGGGGCTAAGATTTTTACCTACTTAGGGTTTACCCTGCTGAAGGGTGGGGCAGCTGCTTCCTGGCTATTTCCACACTGTCTGTTAAACGTCCATCTTTCTTTCACTTTTGACTCCATTATCATTTTCTAAGTTTCCATATGTGTTGGCTCTATTTCTAGACTTCCAAAACCATTGTGCTTCTCTCTGTGCACACAGCAGTGCCACGGGCTGCAGCCTTTCTACTGTGTTACTCAGCTTTTCCCGGCTGGGACCTAACACCTGTCATGCACGGTTTAGAGGAGGGGAGAGGCTTATCTCGGATCACAATTGCAGAGACTTCAGTCTGTGGTTGGCTGCAGGACAGAAGCAGCATCGCGGAGGAAAACTGCTCACCTCGTGGCATCCAGGAAGCAAAGAGAGGGAACAAGACAGAGGGAAGAGAGGGGCAGTCACCAACTACTGACTTCCTCTCTGGGCGGGGCCTATCCTGATAGCCCGCTCAGCTCCATCTCATCACTGGATGGATCCTCGGTGAGGCTATTCTCGGGGCTGATCACAGGCCCCACCACATCTGAATGTCAATACCCTGGGGATCGAACCCCCAGCGTGCGAGCTGTGGGGGAAATAACTGACCCAACCATAGCCATACTTCTAACACACACTCGACTGCCCACCAGGACCGATCAACTCGCTTACTGTGCTACTCTTAGTTAGTTCTGTGTCTGCTTTTCCATGTGAGTCAGCTCATCTCGATCCCCCTGAAGGACACAATCATTGAGTGCTTTTATTGGAATGACATTAAATTTAAAGATTAACAGAGAGAGTGTGTGTGTCTGTAATTTATGCACCATGCTGTTGAATGCCCTGTTTCTCATTTATTCAAGCTGGCTTTGTGCCCCAAGGAGCCCTGAATCTCCCAGTGCATCAGGCCCATGTTTTGGTGTGTTTCTTGGATCTCTGTTATTTCCTCTGGCTGTAGAACATTCTGCTTCTAAAGTCACCAGCTGAAGGACACCGGCCCCAGAGGTGCTAAGAACAGTGGTAGTCTGCCATCTTCCACATTGTCATGTATCCTGGGCCCTCTGCAGTTTGCCAGGCCATGGCCCACCTACCTGACGTGTGGTGCCCACGCTGTGACTGTCGGTAGCTGCGCTCCTGCCTGGGTTGGTGAGGTCCTGGCTAAGGAGGTGGGTTCATGCTCCACAGTGGGGCCTCTTCTCCATAGGAGCAAGGTGTTGTCAGCTTGACTTCCTGGTAAAGAAGAAATATATGATTCCCTGTAATCCTACTGGGAGAGGCTGAGGCAGGGGGATCACAATTTCAAGTCCTGCCTGGCAACTTAGTGACTGTGAGACCCTCTCTTAAAAGTTAAA
>NW_022900918.1:42309089-42352172 GCF_012274545.1 Fukomys damarensis
ATATTAGAAAGGGCTGGAGATGGACCTCAGTGCAGAGGCTCTGGGTTCAATCCCTAGTCTTGCAAGAAAAAAGAAATCCACATCCTGACTCTCACCACAGCTTCGCTCTCCTCCGCAGGCCTGCAGTCACCTCAGCGTAGCCGGCGTGGATGTGGGAGCCCGGCCACAGCAGCTGCCGCTCTGAGCTACACGGTGGTCAGAGGGTCAGGTGCCAGCACCATCCATCAGCCCTATGTCTCCAGGAACTGGACGCCTGTCTTCCACGTCCTCTTTGCTCCTCTAAGCACCCTGACGTTGTGCAGGGCCCAACTCCCGTCTCTGCCTAGAGGTACCACGTGGCTGCATCCCTGGGGCTCCGGCTCCCTGCTCTGCCTCCACAGGGCCAAGGTTGGGGATCCCTTGGTGGGCTCTGCACCTCAAAGATGCTGAGATCTCCCCACTGCACAGTGGAGATGGCCGGTCCTCCAAGGGCCACATGATAAACAGCAAAGCCGGACCCAGGGCTCAGCGGGCAGAAGGGAAGCCTCAGTTAGGCAGGTCGGTGACCAGTGTGCAAGGACCTGGGCTGCTGAGGAGTCCCAGGGCACCATACATCCCCAGGCACAGCTCCCATCCTGAGGCACATGGCTGAGCGATGCCAGGGACTGGGGGCAGGGGAGGGAGTGACAGTGTCTGACCATCCAGTTGACTGCTTGAGTCTGGCCTCCTTCAAGACAAAATGCCAGACCTGAAATCCCTTGCATTCAACCTCTTAGAACTGGGTGTCCATAGACCCTGGACCTGACCTTCTTCATGAAGAACGAAGCCTGGACCCAGCAGAAGGGCCACAAGTGGAAGAAACCTTCCCAGAGGCCATGGGGATGGAGTCCCAAAGGCCACCTGGAGACAGCGAAGCTGCCTGGGATGTGTCCTGCCAAGGAGGCTGCCAGGGAGACAGCAGCTGCTGAGGACACTCGATGTGTCTCGGGCCTCGACCATCCATGAAGGGTGGACTCAGACAAGAACTAAAAACACGCTGAGTTGGAACAAACCACAAAACGCATCCAGGGTCTGTTCACACAAAGCAGCAGGACAGCTGTCAGGAACAACAGCACGGAAACATGTGGCTAGTCCCAGGGGGACTCAAGGTGACTGCACACTATGAGATGATCGCAGGGTGTCAGGGACAGAGATGTTGCCCAGAGCATCAGGCCCTTTCCACAATCCAGGCGGGTCTCATCCTTCTCAGAGCCTCAGTGACCAGGCCCAGTGGGATCTCCTTGCTTCCTGACCCCTTTCCAGCCTGGACCCAACCCGGAGACCACCCGGAGGAGATCCATGTGGATTACAAATGGTGAAGGCTAGAGCGGGAGAGACGGATCTGGTTTCAGAACTCTCTGCACGGAGGACTCCCAGCCAGGTGCTGGGCAGCCACGTCCCAGGAAGGTAAGGCGGCGCCTGCTTCTTTGGCTGGGGTGGTGGCTGGTGGGGCAGGATGCAGTCTGGCTTCCCCCGGGGCTCCGAGTTTGCAGCGGTGCTGCACCTCTGGGAGTCACAGGAGTTTGCTGCCATATCCCGTACCTCATACCTCCAGTCTCTGACTTCACAGAGGGGAACGGGGCCAAGAGGAGAGGACGTGTCCAGGGCTCCGCTGTCCTAACCCAGCGGTGGGGTTGTGAGCTCGGGTAGGAAGGAGGTGGGAGACTGGGAAGACGTCTCAGTGACAGCAGGGCACTCCTTGGGGCTGGTGAGAGTGGGAATTGGAGGCCAGAAGGAGACGTGTGAGTGCAGAATCACAGTGGGCTGGGCCGGGACCTCCTGCCAGGGAGGGCCCAGGTTGCCCTCGTGGTGAGGTTTGGGAGGCTGAGAGCAGGGGAGAGGGGCCGGCTTTTGTGGGGCCATGGGGTGGGCAGGGACCAGTGATGGTGTCTGTGGTGTGGCCCGGAGAAGTCCTGAGCTCCTGAGGGCCATCTGGGTCCCACAGCACGAGTGTCCTGCCCTGCAGTGGGGTAATCACCGCTTAGGGGTGTTCTAATTTGGGGTGATTGGTCTGCAGAGGCTGTGGAGTCCTGGGGGCCAGGCTTCAGGCATGAGGAGACTCCGGGCCCTGACTGGGGTCTGCAATGGGACGCAGTTGGGTGGGCAGTCCTGCAAACTGGGACGACGCCGTCCTGACACTTACCTTGGCGTCCTCCGTCCTGAAGGGAGAGGAGAGCGGCTGGTTGAGTTTTGGACTGACACACTGGTCTTTAGACACCCTCCAGTGATTAACATGGAACTCGGAGTGTAGGGGACGGATCAGATCTGAGATGTAGTAGCGACGCCCGGCCTTCTGCCTCTAGGGTTGGTTTTCTTTTTAGTGAAATAGGCTTTGAGGTCCTCAACTGCCTCAACAGATTCACCAATATTAAGGAAAATATGGTTATTACAAATGCTGTGTGTTGAAGGCAGTTAGTTTTAGAAATTGTTCCAATGGAGAGTGAAAAGCCGGACTGCCCTGCTTCTCTGTGGTCCGAGAAGGAGGACGGTGGGGACAGGAGGGTGCGGATCTACTTGTGTGCTATCTGCGCAGTGCACAGGGAGAAGGGGACGAGCCTTGGCCCCGGGGTCCCATCCTGAGGTTCACTGTGGGGCCCCAAGGGGGTCAGAGGAGCTTCTGATGTCAGGGCAGTGGGGGTGCTGGAGACAGCGAGGCCTCACCGGGCAGCAACTGGACCCCGAGGGTAAAAGCCCCAGGTGAAATTTCCCCCTGCAGGGAGCTTGCTACTGTGTTTCCTGTGTAGTTGATGGACACTGTTTAGTGAGACTTTGTCTGAAAGTAAAAATACAAGAAAATAAAAAAGGCTGCTCATGTTGCACAGTGCAGAGGCCCTGGGTTCAGCCCCCTGTACTGACCCAAAAAAGCATGAAACAACATTTGGGGTGAAAATGGTGATGGTGATGCAGGCCAGCTGCAGTGTCCAACGTGCCCCAGCTGGGGGCTGAAGGGTCCGGAAGGGAGTGGTGCTCTCAGGGACCCTGAACCCCTTGCGGTGTTTTCTTCACGGTCTACATGGCAGTGCAGTCAGCCAGAAAGCGTGGTTCAAAGGCGGCAGGGATTGGTCTTGGCAAGGCGTGGGTCTTCTAGTAGTTGTCATGGATATGATGCGGGTATGAGGACAGCCACCCCGCGCCCCGCCCACAGGCACCCTGAGCTCAGACCCTGGGCCCCGACTGCCCGGCTGACTCCCTCTGCTGTTCACCTTGGGGACAGCTGAAGTCATTGTGGGGCCACCATTGCTCCGTGGGTGTGTGCGCCCGGATTCCCCATCGTCACTGCCATGATGTGTGTTCTCTACCACAGGGGTCACCTTCTTTGCCGGCTCTCTACATGCCTTTACCTCCCTGGGCCGGGAGGGAGGTGCTGGGGGGCTGAGGTGGCATCTGTAGTACACGATGTTTCTGCGGGACTGGGAAGGCCTGTCCCCCGGGTCCTGGCTCCCACTCTGGCCAGGACAGGTGGGTCCCCCAGAGTGCTCAGCCTCCTGGGGGCCTCCCGCACCTGACCCTGCACCGGCCCAGCTCTGGGCTCTGTGGCCACCACACTGGAGGATGTTGGAGTTGCCCAGGCTGTATGGGCTGCTGGCAGCCTCTTGAACCCAGTGGCAGTGAATCGGGTGCTCAACCCCTCCTGGGGCTCCTTGGTGGAGATCATCTCCTCGCTCATCCTTGCCCAGGAGGGTCTGCTCGGCACCCTGTCAGGGCACTCCTGATTTTGGTCACTGTGTTTCCTTTCCAGAACTTCTACCTGGTTGATGTCCATTCAGGGCACGGTCTCTGTGCTAGTCATTGGTTCATATCTCTTCTCACTTGGGTGAGACACCGGCTGTGTTTCTGTCTCATCTTCTCGGGGCCTCCCCTCCCCTCTCACCTCTCCCTCTGATCCTTTCAGAGTCTCCCCTCTCTGCTGAGCCGTGGTCTGATCTAGACTGTGTCTGCCCTTCCTCTCTGCCTTTAAAGAACAAACCCCTGGGAGTGAGAGTCCTGAAGCTGGGCTGGTCCTCTTTGAGTTTCCTAACAGTGCCCTGCCTCCGCTCCACTTGCCCTTCTCACACTTTTCTGTTGAGGAGGAGACAGTGTGTGAGATTGTCCTGAACAATTACTGTCCATGGCCAGAAAGGGTGCCCACTGACAGTGGACAGTGGGCTGTGGAGAGCAGATAGCGGGCTTTGGACAATGATATATGGACAGTGGATGGTGGACAGTGGGCTGTGAACAGTGAGATGTGGACAGTGGACAGTGGACAGCAGGCTGTGGACAGTGGATGACAAGACTTGCCCGGCCCCTGCAGCCTGTACCAGAGTTGGTTGGGGCTGCCCCACCATCTTGTGCAGACTTGGTCACTGGAATGGGGTCTCCTCGGGACTCCGCTCTCTCTGGTTCCAACCCATGGGGTTTCCTGCTGTCCCTAGCGTGGTGGTTTCTGCTGTGCCCTGGGTGGCGGGGCCTGCTGCTCCTTCCATGGAAAGGCTTTGGGTGGGGGTCCCTCACTCCTGCCCACAGGAGGCCCCAAGGTCTGCCCTGGAAGAGCCCGTGAAGGTGTGCCAGCCTGTGGGATGGGGAACAGTGCCAGCCCTGGCAGCCCTTTAGCACTGAACTCCCTGCAGATTGCAGAAGCCATGGCCAATCTGTGCTAGAGGCACCGCCTTCCCAGTTCCAGCCCAGTCAGCTGCCATCATCTCTGCTTCTGCCCCTGCACGCACTGGGACAGGGGAAGGAGCACTGCGGCCACGCCGGCCTCGTTGATGGGAGTCTGGGCTCACGCCCGCCAGGCCCACCAGCTGCCTGCACAGGATGAGAAAGCTGCTGTTCCTTCCCAGGGCTTCTCTCCTCTGTGAGGCCATCTGACTGACTGCACACCCTGAAGAAATAGTGAAGAAGGCCTTGTCGGAGGCCCTCCTCACAGTAGCAGGAAGCTATATTGCATTCTTTCCATGAACCAAGTTTTCATAGTTTAGCCACTTCACAAGTGAGTGAAGTTGAGTCGTGTGGGTTTTGCAGTAGACGGTTTATTTAAATAAGGGGACCTGGTGTTGCCACTTAGCTGATACTGACAAGAGGCCATCTGGTGTCCCCGGCTTTCCTGGTCAGTCTTCATGAGAAGGACATCTGTGTCCTAGGTGCCTAAACACACCTTCCAACCAAGAAGCATTTTATGTCCCTCAGATAAATGCATCCAGATTAAGGTTAGCACTGCCTTTGGCTTGTGAGTTAGTTTCAGGAGCACATTGCTGGCGCTTACCCCTGCACAGAGGGATTCGTGCTCAGCATCGTTCCTTGCTGTCGATGGCGTCCTCCTTCCTGGGTTGCTGCCTCCGTCTTTCTTTCAGTTCTAATCTATGTATTTGTGCAGCTTTTCAGGAATGATATGTGGCTGTTTCCTAAATTCTCACTGCATGAAAATATCTTTCTGTTCCCTTTATCCACAAGCAATAACTCAGCAAGATGACAGATTCGTGGCCTCCAACTTCTAATCTCAGCATCCTGTAGTAGTTTCTTATTATATCCTCACATCAAAACCAGCCTGATGTTTCTCCCTTTGAATATTTTATAAGCATCTACTTGGTTGCGTGTGGGAATTTTTTTATGCTTGGGAATCAAACATTTAACTGCAATGTGTCTGGTCGTGTGTCTTCCTTTGTTACTTATTGGTGGATCTTTCAAACTACAGCCTCGGGTCTGTGCTTGGCTCTGCTTCTGTGATGATAGCTCCGACAGAGCCCACGGTGGCCTTGGACATCCAGGCAGCTGTGTGTCCCCTTGCGCCATGGCCCCAGCACCATTGCCTTCTTGTCACTCACGCTCTGCAGCTCAGCTCCCTGTCCTTCCTCCCACAGCCCCTCCGCAACACGGAGCCTACTTCCTGCAGCTCTGCCTGCCTTGCTTTGCCCGCAACAGAGTTTCTTTCATCCCCTCCCTCCCAGAACCTCCTGTCGTTACCGCGCCACTGTCTTATCTCGCGCCCTCTCACTCTGATCACGGGCTTCAGGGTGTCCCTAGATTGTAGATAAACTTCTTCATCCCTTAGTTAATCTTTTTCAAAACTATGCTAATCTTCCCCCTGAAATACGAGGTTTGTTCCTTTTGAAAAGGAAATATTTCCCTGAGGCCTGGGAAGATTTTGCCATTTTGCCTTCTGTGCACAGCCAGCCCCGTCTCTGCAGGCCCAGCCACAGGACCCAGCCATCTGAGGACTGAAACCATTCGGGGGTGGGACTGCGTCTCCCCTGAGCATGCATGGCTTACTCTGGCATTATTCCCGAGACAATGCAGTTTATCAGCCGTGCACACAGCACCTACACTGCATCGGGCAGTGTAAGTCTCCCAGAGGTAATTTATAGTGCACAGGTGGGCACATTAGATTACAGACAAATAGCTTCCGAAAGGGATGTGAGCCCCCAGATTTTGGTACTGTGGGGTGCCTGGAACCCGGCCCCTGTGGATACAGGGGTGGCAGCTGTTGTCTGAGGCAGCAGAGGGCCACATCCAGCTGGAATTTGCCCTGAGCATTTCCCCGACTTTGCCTACCGTTCACCTGTGCCCTTAAAACCCAGCTAGCTGCTCTCCGACACTTGGGTAGGAGGGCCCAGTGTGTGTCTGTAAGTTGGGGGTGTGGTGAGGGGAGGTCGGGGTAGTGTACCAGGGACCTCTTCCTGCCTCGGGAAGTTTGGGGTCACCCAGACTCTGCTGCACCTCTGGCACTGTGCTCCTCGTCGGCACCAGCTGTGCTGGGCCTGATGAAACTCTCGCAGGGCCACAGCTCCTCTCTAGTGCATCTGCCTGATGTGGCCCAACCTTCCCACAGAGCGGGTGAGAAAAAGATCTGTAAATGCACTCAGGGCATCAGAGAGCTGCTGGGGCAGCCTGGGCAGGGCCTGGGTCTGGAGAGCATCTTGCAGAGCCAGCCCTGCATCCAGGCCAAGAGCGGGCACCCTTGGGATCCTAGGCCCCGTGGAGCCGGGAGCCTCGTGGAGGTCCTGGGTCTGCAGGGATCACCCAGGTTCCCATGTTGCCAGGACCATTGGGGCAGAAGGAGGCAAGCACCTGTGGAGGGGCTCCACAGGAGGGGTGCCTCCTTCTCTGGGTACCTGCTGGTGGTTGGCCTGGAAACGGGAGCAGCCCGGGAGCTGCAGGTCTTGCAGAGTTTGGGATGAAAATTGGAGGTCACAGGCTGTGGAGGAAGAAAACCTTCTGGCCACTCTGAGTCGGTGTGCTGTTGGGAAATTGGGGGGATGTCCTGGGTACCTCCAATTTAGGTGAAACTGGACCCTGCCGCTGCACAGTCATGGCTGGGCACGGCCACTTCTCAGCTGCACCAATTCTCTTTCCCCCAGCTGCGTAGCCACTGTGGACTTCCTGTGACCTCTAGCAGCTGCACTGACCACTGAGTGTAGTTCTCACAATGCACGGAATTTCCTAAGGCCCTGCCAAGCCATTGGCCTTAGAGCTAGGCCAGAATGTGCACGAGGGTGGCTGCCCTCACCCTGCTGCCAGAATCCTGCCCTGCGGGGCTCTCCCAGTAAATGGACTTTGAGAGCCTGCACCTTTCAAGCTCAGGAGGTACATTCAGGGAAGTCATCGAGAATCCTGCTAAAAAGGGACTCAGATTTCTTGTCAAGCTGGGAGAGGCCCGAGCTCGCCTTCCAGGACAGCCCTGTGATTGCTGAAGTTGAAAATGAGGCGGGATCCCCCAGGGCCGGGACAGATAAGAGTCACCAATCTCTCAAAAGTGAGAATAATCATGCCTGTGTCCAATTGCTTTGTTTTCAGCATGGGTTGCACCTTTGAGTCTTTGTCCTCACAGTGCCCTACAAGGTGGTCCCACCATGCAGGGGACACAAAGCACACAGGGACCTCAACCCTCACCTCAGGTCAAAGAGCTGGTCAGGGACAGGGGGACACGGAGGCCACTCAGCCTGGCACAAAGGCTGTCGCGCCGACCGTGCCATGCGTCGTTTTCCAGGAAGGGTGTGTGTCCGTTGGTGTGCACACTTTGCAAGGAGCCCACACTGCCCTCCCCGTAGGGGCAGTCGCTCGTTTTCATCTCACCATTTTGTGGGTTGGGGCGAGAACCCGAGTTGAAAGTCGTTTTCATGTCTGTGTCACCGCTCTGTATTTGAGTGAGGTTGAGCTCAGCTGAGCCTTGCAGGTAAGAGTTGCTTGGTAAGGCCTCCTTCCAAGTTGGGAATGAGAGCTTCAGGAAGGATGCCATGCTACCCCATTTCTGAAAAACAGAAGTGTTCACACACTTCTGGATGCCTGGGTGCCCAGAAATGGAGGATAAGAAACTGCTCATTTCAAAGTGACAGGCAGACACCATCCCAAGCTCTGCCTGCTGTAGACTCCCTGTTTGGATAAACTGTGGATTCTCTGCAGGCGGAGTGCACAGGCAGGACCCAGGCTCCTCTGTGCATCTCAGGTCCTCCCTCGTCCAGCTCCCCGGGTCTGGGCTTCAAGACCATGCTCCCTGGCCACCTACAGACAGAACAGCAGCCCTGGCTGAGGCTCCTAGCTGCACTGGTGACTCAGAGCTGGTTCCAAAGACCATCCCTGCAACCCTGGACTACTGACCATATGGCCTCCCACGGGAGCATGAACCGAAAGCCGATCCAGTCTCACTTCTGAGTTTCTGCTGTAAGCTCGCGCTTGTAGAAATGACAGAGAAGAAGACAAGGTACCTGTGTCCCTATAAAGCCTGGAAACACCAGGGAGGGATGGCTGGGCCAGCCAGGTCCCTCTGGTCACCTGTTTACTGCTTGGTCTTTGTCTGCTGATAAGATGACTAAGAACTAGAAATCCCCACCATCCAACAGGAAGGAAGAAAGGAATGACTGGATCTGCTCCCCGACTTCTGAACATAACCAAGGCCTTTGGCATCTTGCCAGTATGAGATGTGGGTCGGAGATGGGATGGGTTAGCCAGCCTCACATGCCTGGACAGACCTGAGATAAACACTTATCTATCCACAGCCTTCCTTGCTTCCTGGCCCAAAGTGAAGCAGAAACGTTGAGCATGGCAGAGGAAAGCTGCCTGCCTCACAGAACCCAGGAAGAGGGAAAAGGAATAAATGGGGACCACATGTACTCCCCGGTGGTCCCCTGTGATCCCTCAGCTGGGCCGCGTCCCCTCGAATGAGGCCACCAGCTTCTGATCTGTTCAATTCCCGAAGCCATCGGCAGCCAAGCCCTGCCTCAGTGGGATCTGAGTATGGAGTCCCACCTCCAAGGGGCGGATCCCCAAGTCCCTGCCCTCTAGCCAGCACCAGGCCCTGTGCTGCAGGTCAGTGGGCCTCTCTGAGTGTCCAGCTATGAGAGAGAACTCTGGCGTTTGAGGTCAAGGGACCACAGTTCCTATAAAGACTGTTCTTGGTCTCCAGTGATCCTGCATTGGGTTAGAAGCAAGCAAGCGGAAGAGCCAGCCCAGAAATACTCTGAATCCATGTGCAGAGGATCACACCTGATGTGACTTCGCAGCCCTTCTGTGGGCGGGTGGTGGGTGGGCAGCCTCCGAGTTCTGCTTAGGACTCTCTGCGCCTGTGCCTGTGAGCCTGCAGCCACGGTCTGGAGGCTGATTGTCACATGCCGCAGATCCTGTGTGGGTCTAGATGGCAATGCTGGGGCATCTTGCTTGGTTTCTTGAATCCCAGAATTCTTAAAGTTCCATCCACCGGGGGGAATCGGGAAAGTCTGCATGGCAAAGTCAGTGGAGCAATTTCTTGACTGCCCTAGGGTGGACAGAGCCCTAGCCCAGGAGTGCCATGGGGCAGAGGGGGACTGACCACTCGGAAGGCTGAGATTACAGGCAGAGTGTGAAGCAGAGCAGTGACTCACCCCAGACCCAGCTGTCCCCCAGGACCAACCCGTTCCAGGCAGGGTTTGTGGATGAGAGGAAGACCCCCAAAAGAACATCGCAGGCTCCTCATGTAGAGCTTAGGGGGAGCTGGCTCAGGAGGGCAAAAGAAAGGTGCTGGGCCTGCCCAGAGTGGGGCCTTGGCTTTAGGTGCTGGGAGGGGTGTCCTACAGGTGGTGAGGGTCTGTGGCTCTCTTTGGTTCTGATCTGGAAGCCCAGACAAAGGCTACAGAAGCTGTCAAAGTCTTTGTAGGGTCCTGGCCACTCGAGGCTGATTGTCGTAGACGTTATTCTTTGACTTCACGTGCGGGCAGCAGAGTGGTCTGGTATCCTCCACATGTGGCTTGGAGACTGCAGGGGATTTCCTGCGCACACCCTGAGGAGAATGGCTGGGTTCTGGGAAGGCTGCGGCAGTCTCAGGCCAGAGTTCTGTGTAGGATCTGGTCCTCGTCTGTCTATCCAGCCTCAAAGTTTGAAATGATGCAGCCAGCAGCACAGAGTCCTTCTCAGGGCTCCCAGGGACTGGAGAGGGATCCTAGTTCTGCACTAATAACCCTTCCAGGGGAAGATCCTGCCCCAGGGGTCTCACACAGTGGTTTTCGGGAGTCCTCAGGACACACACCGGCTGCACAGAAGCGGCATAGGAGCCTCCTGGTGCACAGGGCTGTCCCTGTGACAGTGCAGAACCCAGCATGGGGTTCTCAGGGCCACAGTCAGAACTGGATGCCTGGGGAAGTGTGGGTTTCAGTATGCAAGGAACCCTTTCCAAGTACAGGCCTGTCCCACAGACAGCATGGTGCCCGTGTTTTTACCTGCAGTCTTCTGCAACCCCAGACATCAGGGCTGCAGGCGGAGCCATCATGAGACCCACCAGGAAAAGTGAGGGGCTGCAAGAGCCACACAGCTTCCTGCAGCCTCCTGCAGCCAGCCAAGTCTTGGCTCCATTTCTGCAAACTCCTGAGAAAGTCTGAGTGGGACAGAGGCTGAGGCAGACGCGGGAGGGGCAGAGAAAGGAAGGGAATGATTAACAGTCCAGAGCGCTGCTTGATTTATGGTCTGTGGGCAGAGATTTACAGAGCCAGATAGCGTGTTCTGTGACCACACAATGAATCATTATTCAAAGGCTCGTGGCAGAAACGAGGGCCCTAAGTATCTTCCTGGGCAGAAGCTGATTAAACACTAGGACGGCATACAATGGGGCAGCATTAAGGGAAGAGGAAAAGTTCTGCAGATAAAGGTTGTTTGGGGCTAATACCTTTTGGATCCCAGGTTCCCCTGCGCCTCTGGATGGCTGCCTTTGTCCCACACTGTGTCTGTCCATCTTTTCCCCATCTGTGGAAACTTCTGTCCTGCTCTTTGGGATTCACGGTGGCGCGAGACTGGGGAGAGGAAGGCAGATGCAGGACGGCTCTCGAGACCCTGAGTTAAGTCCGAAGGTGAGGCAGAAGCTAAAAGCACCCCTGACGCAGGTGGGGTACAGACCACTCGGTCCAGGGGCTCTGGGTGCTGGCCACCAGAGCCCAGCTGCAGCTTTGCAAGATGGAAAGGCTGCCGAGCTGCCACATCGTACTTAGGCCAGATCCACGCCTGACTCTCGGCCGGAGGGCAGATGAGGGGTGTGGTCCTGGGTGCTGAGCCCCCAGTGGCCTGCGGTGCCTCAGGTCACCAGCGCTGTGAGCGGGACCTGGTCCTGCACCACCACCCTCGGCCAGGCTCCCACTGCACTGCTGATGGAGGTGAGGGTCGGGGCAGCGTGGGCTGGGTGGGGCAGTGGCTGATGGTGAGCTACTCCATTTGCAGAGCATGCAGCTGGCTGGGTGTTGAGAATCCGGTGGTGGGAAGCTCCAGGATCCGCAGTCCCAAGCGGCTGCAGTCAGATCTGCCGTCTCGGCCTGACCTGTCTCTTACTGTGAGGCTGACTCATGACAGCCTGTGGCCAGGCTGGACAGGTCGGGGGCTCCTCGACTGTCACTGCAGAGTGGTCCTCCTGACCAGAGTCCTGCTTTGGGTAAGCGTTTCCTGGAAGCGGCTGTGGAAGTCAGCGTTTGACCAGTTCCCAAACTTAAACTTGCCGTGAGTGCCCAAGGAGCACAGGGGCTGCTGTGCTACGGCACAGCGCCGGGACAGAATCCCCTCCCTGCTGTGCAGAAGACACACTAACCGTCCTCCAGCTATGAATTAGTTTGTAGGCATATTGCAATTTATATCATCTGTGCACCAATAATTCTGCCCAGGAGAACTATGAGTCTATCCGCCTTTTATTTACTAGGCTGCTTTTATTACTTGGCACCTATTTAGTTCAGCAATTAGAATATAAACTTCAAGGCGAGAATATATATTAATAATTATAATTATGTTTAGGAAAAAAATTAAGGCCAAGTGAAATAAATGGCTACCTCTTTAGAAGAGGATCTGTTTCTTTGTTGTGGAGTTGGCGTAGTCATTAGGAATTATAGATTGTTCACAGTCCCCAACATGCTCTGCCCATGTAGCAGAAGGGACGAGTCAGGGGGATGGATGTGAGGACTCTTCCTACCCAGCGCCTGGTGCCTGGGACGCCGTGCTATTGGATAGGAACCAGACGGGGTGCACTGCAGTTCTGTGACTTCCCTCACAATTGTCCTGCCGACAGCAGTCGCCTTTCTGGTGCCGTCAGGAGCAGGCAAGATGGCGATTTATCACGTCGCAGGAGTGCCGGGAAGCACTGGAGATGGCTGTGCTGTGTCTAGACTCTGCAGTCCTCTGGCCTGGATGGAACTCGGGGCCCCCCGGGGGGGTTGCCCAGCTCAGCAGGCACAGGGCGCCCTTGAGGCAGTCGAAAGGGGCTCGGCCATGACCACACCCAGGCCATGAGGGAGGGCCTGCCCTGCTGTGTTCCCCAAGACCGCCGCCATCCTGGTGCCACAGATGCCCAGGAGAGGCACCCAGACGGCCGGCTCCAGCAGGAGGGCCATGCTGTTCAGCCAGGGTTTTATTCCCGGTAACGGGAGCAGTCCCCCACCAGCAGAAGGGACAGCTCTGTTTCTAGATGAGACCCTGGACGGGGCTGCCTTGGGGTATGGCTTCACTGCTGCCTCGCTGCACACCAGGGCAGGTTACGTACCTTTTTTGTAGTTCCATTTCTTTACCTGTAAAGCCAGGAGCTAGGACCTGATCTTTTCTGTTCTATGGTTTATAATTCTGTTTTGTTGATGCAAAAATTTATTCAGTGCTTAAAATTGTCTTCACAGAGGTTTGAGTTGATTTGAGGCCACTCTCTAGAACTGGAATCCGAACTCAGAGCGGTGTGCTGTGTCCCACACTCCCAGGCCCTGCAGCCCCTGTGCATGTCTGCCGGGCGCGGCCCACGCACGCACAACACAGCACACACCTGCGCCCACTCCGGGGTTCGCTGCGTGCACCGTCTCTCGGGACCAGGCTGCTTGTTAAGCTGGTCTCATTACCAAGTAATAAACGGGAAATTGCAATGAAATTAGGTTGATTTCTGACTGTCAAGTTTTGGTTGCAAGGCAGAAAAGAAATAATCATTTTTAGAGCTGCAACAGCTGTTACATCGTATTATATTTTTAAATCCTTTAGAGGAATTAGTTAATTAATTTTAACATTGTTATACTCTCCTTAATAGTGTTCCAAAATACCTAGCGATGATTAATCACGATTGGAATTTTTATCAGTCATGATCTAATACATTTTTTCCAAAAAAGAAGATTTTATTGCACATTAAATTACTTTGTTTGAACTCTTCAATTGTAGATCTTAATCCTGTTTGAAAATACAATCTTTATCCATTCAGTGTCACACTAAGTTAGTGCTCTGCCTCGAAAAAATATCTTCCAACTCTGCCTGGCTTCTCTTCTTCCTCTTTTCTCAGCCATATCATTTAATTTCATGTGGCCTTAATGAGTAATTGTTTTCAACAGTTTCTAAGAGTTTCAGTCAGCAATATTTCATCCCAGAATAAAAGGTAATGATCCATAAATTCTTAATGCCATATTTTTATAGCCAGTAAATTAGTCTTTAATGGGTTCAATAAGTTCTGTGATGTATGTCATTAATTGTTAATGGTGTTTTAACTAGATAATTGTTACGAAGGGCTGTTTATCATCACGGTTGGCGAGTGACTGATCCGTACCGCTTGTTCCGTGTCTGTGGTGGTGCTCATTCTCCGTGGCTTTGTGTGCCACCGTGGCCTGGAGCCCCAGGATGCACTGATCGGTGCCAGGGTCACACGCTAGTACTCTCTGAGGCCAACACACTCAGTTCCAGGGCACATCTGTCCTTCCTCAGCTGCTGCACTGGGAAGCTGGGTCACAAACCACCGCCCGGCTCAGTGGTGGGGAAATAACGGTGGCCCTCAGTGTGGCAGTGAACTTCGTGAGTCCCCTCAGCCGGGCCACAACAGTGCTTAGTCAATCACGTACACCGATGAGTGTGATCAGATGATAGTTAATGCTGGTATGTAAAAAAAGGTATTACTATAAAAGTCACTAACCCCCCGCAAAAATCCTCTCCCTCCCTTCAAACCCACTGATCCCACCGTCCCTGCCACTTCCTGCAGTAGCTCTGTAGTCCCCTCTCCTGAGTGCCTTCAGCTGTGCTGCCCTGGCTGCCTCGATGTCCTGAATTGATCCGGCACGTTTCCCTATTGTGGTCGTTTGGACTTTGGGGAAGAGCCAGGAGTCACACGGTGCCAGATCTGGTGAGTAGGGTGGACGAGGACGCAGTGTCGTGTTTTTATGAGCTGCCTTTCCGTTGGATGGCGCTGGGCAGCAGCGGTCACCATGTTTTTTTATCACACCTGGTAAAGACACTCAGGAAAGAGGACGTCAGAGCTGCTGCAGGAAGTGGCGAGAGCAGTGGGATGAGCGTGCTCAGAGAGAGGGAGAGGGTTCTGAGGGGATCCACGGCGATATGTTTTTCATTGTAATAAACAAGTTTAAACACACTGTTTGGTCAGCCCTGCAGGTGCCGCCGGGAAGGTGTCTGCAGACCTTCCCATCTATGGAGTGGGACTGAAGCAGGTGGCCCCAGATGTGGGTGTGGCCATGTGGACCAAAGGCGAGGCTTCCTGCAGGAGAGGACTCCCCTGACCTTGGTGCCCTTGTGTGGCCAGTGACCCTGTCTCTGTACGCAGGATAACCACTGACCCCATAGGGCTGGGCCCCGCGGGCCTCCACACCCCAGCTCCACCCCTGTCTGACCTCCCCCAGTGACCCTCCAGAGGTTGGCCCTTCTGTGGGTAGGGGCAAGAGGGCTGGCCTTGTCGTTCAAGTGCACCCAGTGTGTCAGATGTCCAGCCCTTGGTGACTCCACAGTGGCCACAGCAGCCTGCAGGTAGAGGAGGGAAGAGCTGCTGACCCACATGGTGAGGAGGTGGCCCCTGGCAGGGTTGGGGACTTCGCTCTGCTCAAACCTGGCACGAGCCCTGCTGGGGCAGGAAGGACCCTCGGGCCCGAGACGCCCAAAGCCCTCAAAGGCCAAGTTGTCCTGGAAGCCTCACCAGGGTGCCACTGGATGGGTGCAGTGACCGTTCCCCTCCAGGGTCGCCACACTCACCTCCTGCCTTCAGAGAGGTCCGGTCTGCTTTTCCATTTCGCCGCAGTGGGCCTTCATTTCCTATCTCACCAGGGATCCCCTTGGACTTTTTGATGGTTGTAAACCTGCATCAACACACACCCCTCCCTCCTGTATGTGAGACTGTTTCTGAGACGAGTCTGGCACTCCCCCGGGAGCAGGTGATGTCCGCATGGGGACACAGGGCAGGAGGTGACGCAGAGGTGCTTGGAGGAAAGAATGCATCTTTGCCAGCAGAGATAGTGAGCACCGATGCTGAAGTTCAGGCCCAGGTAACAGCGCCGGTGACAAATGCAGTCCCTTCGACCTGACCAGGCCTCCCTCAGGGACACACGGTCCCGAGAGCGAGGCAGGGGCTCTGTCTTAGGTCTAAATTGGGACAAGTGTGTCTCACACACACACTGTCGGTGTCTTCAGTGTTGTAGCACAGCATCAGGTACAGGAACTACAGCTCTGAGGATGGTGTGGACCTGTCTTTGCCCAGTGTTGGAAGGGATTTGATGATGCACAATTCAGGGATAGTTGATCAGCAAGATCGAGGAGGCTCCCGTCCCAGCATGGTTGAGCAGGTGGAAGACAGGGTTCCTGATGCCCTTGCATAGCTGTCACCAGCGGCCTTGGAAAGTTCAAGGCACAGCTTATCCCATCTCATGGGCGGTGACACTGTGAGGTCTCAGCACAGAGGACAGCTGGCTGGGAGCTGCAGGGCTGTCCCTCTGTCACTGGCACTCCTGGGAAGAGGGGACAGGGTGCACCTCAGGCTCAAGAAGCCTGGAGAACCCACACAGCCAAGCGCCAGGGAGGAGGCCCAGGTAGGAGGCCCAGCTCCAGCACACCCACAGCCCTTTGGGAGGCCTGGTCTGCTTGCTGGGTGCATCTGGCTGCACAGTAGCAGTTTGGCCCAGCTGTGGTCCAGGGGGAAGCATGGGGAACCTGGGCTAGAAGAGGCCCCAGGCGTTCGGCCACACGCCTGTCCCCACCAGAGGGCCTGGTCTTGCGGTGCTGCGATCCCCACAATGGGGAATTCTGGAGGCACTGACTGTTTTGTGGTCTTCCCTTGGCGTCATGAGGGCTGGACACAGATTCCATCTCATGAGAGGCATCCACCTGTAACCCAGGTGGGGCGCCCTGGAGGCCTGGACACTGGGCAGCCCTGCAGCCCTTCACCCATCCTCTGTCCAGGGCAGTGACCACAGTGACAGCTCTGTGGAGTAAAATGCTGCTGCTGAAGTAAAACGAGCAGCAAGCTGTGTGCCGGATCTGATCTGGCGCCACGCACAGCTCTGCTGTGTCCATGCTGACGTGGACAGAAAGTCCTCAAGTGCAGCGAGGACTTGTAAGTTTACAAATACAGCTTGTTGCACCACCAACGTGAAAACATGCATGTTGCACACACAGGATTCCTGCCAGCAGAGCAGATTGGCGTAGCTTACAGACTCCTGCTAAATGGGGCAAGAACTCCAAGTTCTGCAGCCTGCACTAGAGTAGATTCCAGAAAGCCAGGATCAAATCTTGAGAAATGACCTCCCTGCATCACATAGAGCAGTACCGCCAGTAACACAAACCTCTGGGCAGTGGGCCACTTACATACAAAGCCACATCTGCACGCTCATCTCCAGTGTGAAATGCAGACAGCGCTGGTCACACACAGAGGCCCCAGAGATCAAACTTGGCCCCTGCAGCCATCAGGAGACCCCTGAGTCAGCAGTGATGCCTCCACCCAGGGAGCCAGCCAGCTGTCACACCTAGCACACAGACAACAGGAGGAGCTAAGGCTGCTGGGAAGACCTCGAGCCCCAGTCAGTGTGAGATCCTAAGACAGCCCAGTGTCAACAGCTGTCATTCAAGGAACGTGTTGCCTTTCATCTCTGAATACCTTTTACTCCTTAGTTTTTAAAAGTTTTGTGTTGATTTCCCTATAGTAGTGTGCACCTTTTTTGGTGTACAGTTTTGCACATTTCCTTCAACAGGTGGAGCCTGGTAGCCACCATCCTAAATCCGCAGAACCCCTCCATCCTAAAAGTCCTCTCAAGCTGTGAGTTGGTGGGCAATCCTCTCCCCACTGCTGATCTCTGGTAACCCGACCTTTCCTGGAATGCTTATAAGTGGAGTGATGCCATACGCAAGCTCTGAGGCTGATTTCCATCTCCTGGGACCCGTCTGCAGGGCTGTGTGTGTCCCTGCTATGTAGCATCCACTGCACGGTACAGTCACACTTCCCAGCTGAGGAAGCTTGGCTGGTTATGAATTTCTGGTCATTGTGCAAGAACTGCCATAGACATCCACACATGTGATGTTCAGCAGACAGAACTTCCATTTCCCTCGGGTGAATACCTGGGAGTGGTATGGCTCAGTCCCACGTGAGTGTGTGGTTAACTTTATAGACTCTCTGGTTCAGCCACTGCCAGGCACGGTGCACTGTGGCCACCTCGTGTGTGCATGCGTTCCAGTCCCTCCACACCCTGCCACCACCTGATATTGTCAGTTTGGACCTGTGGAGGGAGGTGTCTCTGGGTTTTGTATCCCTGTGGTGAACCGTGTGGTTGAGCATTTTCCATGTGCCTGTTTGCATTAGTGAGACATCTTCAGTTCTTTGCTCATTTTTTATTGGAGAGTTTCCTACTCATTAATTTTGAGAGTCTTAAATATTCTGAGAGTAAGTCTTTTGTCAGATAAATGATTTTCAATCATTTTCTCCCAGTCTTTGGTTCACTTTTCTTTGGCTTAATGGTATCTTTCATACAGCCAAGGTGTTTAATTTTGATAAACCTATCTTTTTTTAAAACAGATCTTGTTTTGGGTCTCATTTCCAGGATTTCTTTACTTAACCCAAAGTCATGAATATTTTTTCCCACATTTTCTTCTAGTGGGTTTATAGTTTGATACTTTAAATATAGTTCTTGGATCCATTTTGAGTTAATTTTTATATAAGATATGAAATAAGATTGAGTTTTATGAATAATGAATTATTTTAGCATTATTTGTTGAAAATTTTCTCATTTCTTCATTTAGTGCCATGTATTCATGCCTTTCTTTGAAATCAGCTGTGTCTGTTTGGCACTGGTCTGTTCTACTGAACAGTTGCCATCTTGTGACCAAAACTACCCTATTGTGATTACTGTCAACCTGATAGTATTTAAGTCAGGCAATGTGGGGCCTCTGCATAGTTACCTTTACTGGTGGTCTTGACCTTATTTGTATTTGAGTTATTTCTAATATCATTTTATTTCATCCTGAAAATGCTATTGTGTCTTATAGTATGTCAATGTCAATAGGGACAGATTCTCAAGCTTCATTTATGTGGACTGTCTTAATCTTCCCTTGATTTTGAAGAATAGTCTAGCTGGATATAGCATTTAGATGAATTTTTCTTTCGGCATTTTGAGAATGTTGTCTCACTCTCCTCCAGCCTCCGTGAGCAGCTAGAAGCAGGCTCCTAATTTTACTGGGAGCCCTTTGGTCTGATGGCCCCTACTCTCTTGCTGCACTCTGGGTTTTCTCTTTAGGGCTGGGGATGTAGCTATTAGGTCGAAGTTTGTCTAGCAAGGCCCTGAGCTCCATTCCCAGTACCACAAATAAATAAATGAAATTTATATTATTTAGGATTTTCTAAAGGAAAAGACTTGATGTAAAATATATGTGTAATTATGCAAAAGGTTTACTAAGTAGGCTTACAGAATCAGAAGTGGAAGAGGCTCAGTGGCCCCCTACAAAGTCAGAGTGGGAGGAGGCAGAATTTGGAGATTCAGGAGAGACTGAGGATCCAGCTGAAGGTCAGTCAAAAGCCTGGAGCTCACTGCAGAGTCCTGTGTGAGTCCATGTTGGAAGCTGAAGGGATCCGAAGCTGAGGAGTCTGCTGGACGGAAGCCTGAAGGAACTGGAGAGGAATTCCAAAGACCATGGTGGAGACCAGAGCTCCTCTGGAAAAGAAAGGGCAGGCTCTCTCTCTCTTTCCCTTTTAGTCCATTCAAGCCCATAGATTGGTACACCCCATTGGGGGCAGGTCTTCCCCTCTCAGTTTGCTGCCTCCCTGTCAATCACCACAGACACCAAGTTTTCTAATCTGCTGGGTGGCTTGTCCTCAAGGCAACCTGACCTCTCACAATCAATGGTCATAAAATTAAACAGATTTTCTCATTTAATTTCATGTGTGTCTGTGCAAATCTTTGTGTTTATCTTACTTGAAATTTGATTAACTCCTTGTATGTATTGATTAGAGCTTTTTATTCCATTTGGGAGGGTTTTTTTGGGGGGTTGACATTTCTCTCACTCCGAGATCCACACCACATTCTGTTCGCAGCATTTTTCTTCCTTCTCTTTCTTCCTGTTTCTCTGATCAGAGAATCTCATTTGATGTATCCTTGGATTCACTGTTTCTTCCACTGCTCAAAGCTGCTATTGATCCCTCTACTGAATTTTCTGTTTCAGTTACTATACTTTTTAGCATCAGACTTCCATTCAGTTCTTTTGCTACGGTCTGTTTCTCTGTTGATCTCTTCTACTTGGTGAGACACTGCTGTCATACATTTTGTTGGTTCCTTAGATATATGTAAAGTCACAGACATAAAACCTTTGTCTGGAAAGCCTGATGTTTGAGCTTCCTTGGGCAATTTCCAATGCCTGCTGGTGCTTCTATGTATGGGTGGGGTTTGGCCGCTTCTTTGCATTTCTCTAAGCATCTTCACTTAGAAAGCTGGACATTCTGTGCAATGCATGATGCCAGCCCTGGGAACCAGGTCCCTCTTCCTGAGTGACCTGTTGTAGTGCCATTCTTAATGAGTTTCCTAAACTTGTTCTATGATATCTGCACTTGGTGGTGGTCTTGTAGGTGACCATGAGTCTCTGCTAATCTCTAATCAGGTCAGCTCCCAATTAAACAGAACTTTCCTTAAGCAGATAGAGAAAATGTGGTATTTACAAACAGTGAAGCACTGTTCTGCCATAATGAAGGATAAACTTGGGTCATGTGTAGCAAAATGGATGCACCTTGAGACCACAATGTTAAGTGAAATAAATCAGACACAAAAGCTTAAACAGTTCATAGTTTCTCTTATATGAAAAACCCAAAGTATAGATAAGTTAAAAGCAAAATAAAAGATAGTAGGAAACAGGGAGATAGGGACTAAGAGATGGAAGGGAAAGGGAGGAGAAGGGTTTAGAAAAAGAACGAACATCCGTCCTGTCCATGCACCAACTCCCCGCTGTGACTGTGATCAATATGCAAACATGCACTAATTAAAAGAAGAAATTAAATAAATAAAACTTTCTCAAGCGCAGGGACCTGTGTGACTTGCATCTCTACAGAGGCCCAGCTGTGTGTTTTCGCTCTTCCTCTGTATCCTGCCTGTGGCCCACATGTGGCTGGTTAACCCTGAACTGTTTCTGATTTTAGGCTTTTTCCAAACGAAGGTCTTCTGTTCAATCCTTCAGTCAAGAAGGGAGCTTTCATTTCTCTTGAAAGCTTTGCCAGAGAACTCCCTACAACTTAGATTTAACAAAAATGGGCAGAGTATCTTCATCTTAAATAAGACATGGACACCAACAAGCAAGTGAGCCGGTGTGGCCAGGTGGTCTCTCAAGCCAGTGTGCACCCTCGAGGCTTCTACTCTGAGTTGCGTTCAGAGACTGAGCTCTGCTTATCAGTGTAATTAGGGTAAGAACTCGGTGCTCAGCCCAGGGCCATCCCGCGCCTGCCTCTGCTGTGCAGGAGAAAGTGCTCAGGGGAGGAGCACGACCCCATGCTGAGCACCATCCCCTGTAATTTCCAGCACTGCTTCCATGTGTGACAGGACCGTTATTTTTAGCGGTGTCAGGCAGGGCATTAGATTCCTGCGCACTTGTGCTGCTACAGAAGCTCCTGTTTCCAAGCCCTGCCGGTTTGGGGACAGGACCCCTTCCCAAGTGACCCGAATGGCGTGGAGAACATGGGCAGGGGGAGGTCACGCTGGGGCAGCCAGTCCCCCATGGTGGAAGAGGGGCCTCAGGCACTGCCGTGGTGACAGTGTGTGAGATACAGGCTGTGGGTTGGGACTGGTGAGGAGCAGGCACAGGGCAGAGAGGGCTGAGAGGGGACCTGGGAGGCCAGGGCTTCCATGTGCCTGTGGGGAGAGGCGCCGGCCCCATCCTGGACTGAGGATGGAGCACAGCCACAGGAGCTCCCCGGCCTGGGTCTGTGAGGGAGGAGGTGGAGGCTGTACTCATCCCGGAAACCCCCCAGGGAGACTGAGGCCCACGGAGGGCTAGGGACCAGAGTCCTGCGGCCCTAGGTAGAAGTGAAACGTCCCCCACCTGCTGTCCAGTGCCCCTAGAGCTCAGGGAGAGAACGTATGAGGAGGGGTGGGTGGTGAGAAGCTGGAGAGGTCTTTAGGATGGTCGGTGTGGACTCAGAGCGACAGGCAGAGTAGCAGAGGTGCATGGGGTCCTGCTGGGTCCACACCTCCTCCTCCCGGATCCTAGACCCCTAGAGGGAAGACTCATGTCATGCTGTGTAAAAGCATGAAAGGGCTCCTCCCACGCGCTCTGGGGAGAAGGGAATCATCTGGAGAGCACTGCCTTCCACGCGGCTTTGGAGCCAGCCCCCTGGAAAGCAGCCACCTGGCTCTGGAGCTGTCAGCAGGCCCCTAGAGGACGGTCACCCAGCCTGGGACGGCTGAGCCACAGAGGTGGGGGGCGGAGCTGATCCGTCCCAAGCAGCGAGGTTAGAGGTATGGAGCAAGCCTCACTAAATGAGTGCGGACTTGGCGTGCACAGCTTTCTCCCTCTCCCGGGTCTACAGCCAGCTTCCAGGAAGGGCAGGAAAGGGTCGGCGGCGTGGGGCTCCAGGAGGCAGGAGAAGGTGGGGGGCAGAGGGCCCTGGCTTCTGTCAGGTAAGGTGAAAGCTCTTTAGCCTGAGCTCAGGAGCGAGCGCCGGTGCAAACATAAGCCGAGGTGGAGGGGACTCCAGGGGACAGCAGACGTCAGTGAGGATAGTGGGGCCATTGCTGGGGCCTCAGAGGGGATGGGGTGCCTAGCACACCAGGATGGCTCACAAGCATTTCTCACTGAATGGTCACACTCAGGATCCCAGTGTTGCCACATATGCCCTTACACCTTGATCTGAGTCAGAAGAGAAAAGGAGAAAATGAAAGTAATAAAAGCCAGGATCTTGAGGAAGTAAGAGATTAAAGAGGGAAGACTGTACTTAAAATATACTGGTCTTGGACAGAGAGGGAAGACATACCTAGGTACACGTGGATACCCAACTGCACGCGTGTACATCCCCATGTGTACCTACGTGTTACATATGTGTCTGTACCTGACACCCCAGGTGAGACTCACACATTCAGACTACCGTAAGTGTGTGTGTCAGCGTTTCTCTGAGTCACTTTCTCATCTCTGGCACCCGTTACCAACACCCAATCTGGAAGGAGAGGTTCATTTTGGCTCATAGTTTGTAGAGGATTCAGTCCATGATAGGCTGGCTCCAAGGGAGGACAGCATGGCAGACGGGCCTGGCAGAGCAAAACCTGCTCATGGCATGGAGGACAAGAAGTAGAAAGCAATCAGGGGAGGGAGATAAGTCCCTCGGGCCACGCCTCCTCCACCAGGCCCCACCTTCTGACAGCCTCAGCTATGAGCCCCACCCATGAGCGCAGGAGGCTGATAATCTGGACCTAGATCTAAACCAGGGCACCCTTTAGTGAGTGAACCCCTGGATGCTGTCGTGTTGCTGGGTGAAGCTGACCAAGCTGTACTGTACAGTAGGCCAGGACAGGAATTCCTGGGAGCAGCTGATGCGAATACAGTGACCAGTGACCCATGAGCACTCACACCGCTACCCACCCTGCTCCAATCGGTGCTGTAAGCTACGCTGAATCGGCCACCAGCTGTCCAAGTTCCACTGGGCTCAGAGAAGGCGTGTGTTTGGGTTCGATTTCAGACCACCGAGGTGCATTCTGATCCAGGGCTGGCCACCCTGAGCCCAGAGGGCTTCATGGGGTCCTGGGCTCATTCTGTCCCTGGTGTGTGGCTGCTGACTCTGCTCTTGGGTAAGGCTGAAGCCCCGGGAATGTGCACACCGAGTTCTCTCCTTCTGTGTCCCTTACTCTTCTGCTCCCCATGGGTCCTGGCCCCAGCCTGGCCCCAGTGCCGCCTTTTTTGACCAGGATGGGCCCACCCAGGGAGATGGGGCCAGTGGCCCAGACCCCACACCTGAGATGCCTGGCTGCTGCGGTTTTGTTGGGTGGGCTGACTTCAGGATGGGCTGCTCTGTTGGTCCTGTGCACAAGGGTCAAGGACAGCAGGACACAGGGTATCGTGCCCTGTGCCTGAAGCTCCCTTCCACCCTGTTGCCTCCAGGCCTGGCCTACTGACCCCTCAGGCTCTGCAGACTCTGAGCCAGACATCTGCCTAGCCTGGCTCCTCACCAGGTCCTTTGTCCTTTGCCTCGTGCCTCCTTCTGCTGATCTCTCCCCTAGGAGAAAACTGGGGCCTGATAAGGAGGGAAACCAGTGCGTCCCTGAGGGAGGGACAGGCCCTGTGGCAGGGCCCAGGGACTCACTGCAGGGGAGCAGGGCCAGTTGGGCTCCAAAGTGACCTGCACTGAGTGTCTCAGGAAGTGGGAAGCTGTGTGCCTGTGAGCAACTCCTGGGGATGACCTGGAAGATAGTATGGAGGGCAGGACCAGCCCTCAGAGGTCTGTGTAACTGTCCCCATGGAGTGATTGCCCAGCCTGTGGTGCTGGCCACACAGGGGCTCAGGGGCCCAGGGACCCTCAGAGCTGTGAAGTAGTGACCCGGGGAGGGGCAGGAGGAGCTGGGACCTGGACCCAGGCCCAAGGGGGACATAGATCTTAAGACTGTCATGCGGTTGATAGGGGGCTGGGACTGTGCGCACTTGGAGACAGCCAGCACGCCCACAGCTCCTTCCCGTGAGAGACAACGAACCCTAAGCACTAAAGTGTCCTCAAAAGCCCAAATATGTCTCAGAGCCAGACAGAGAAAAAGACAACTTCCAGCTCCGAGATTGCTGGGTATAAACCCTAAAACTAGACTAAGGCAGGGAGAGCTGGCTGAAGACCACCCCTCCAGACCAACTTGCCCGGGTGTGGGTGAGATTGACCTGGCCCTGGGGCCCAGCGTCCTATTTCTGTGGATTTGAGAGGGTTCCAGAGCCACCACAGCAAGAGGGAACCCAGTCAACCAACCCCAGGAGCCCAGAGAGCCCAGGCGGCTCCCACGGCCAGCTCTGCATGGACACCCTTTGGCAGGTGCATACGGGGCTCCAGGGCAGGAGGAAGACAGACTAGAAAGTAGGTGAGAGAGGTGTGGCTTCCAGGACAAGGGTGTCCCAGCTCTCCCTGCCACCCACGCTGTCCAGGCCGGTCCCACAAAGCTCGCGTTTGGGGGCCTCTCGTCTTCCTCTGCTCCCCTATCCACGGGCCCACCATTTTCATGGGTTTTCTCTCTTCACTGGTTAAGTACACATCAGCCAGGAGGGCTGGTTTCTAATTCCACTCCTCACAGCCTCCCTTACATAAAACCACCTTGCTCTCCTCCGGCCCATCACTGTGGAATGTGTTGCTTTTCTGAGCAGAGACACGTGTGGCCACCACACAGCAGAGGCCCAGAGACGCTGCCGTCATCCAGCCAGGCACCATTTCAAGATCCGTCCATCTGCAGCCTGGACTGAGGGCAGTCAGTGCCCTCCCCGCTGTCTGCCCTCCGGAGCCTCCCCAGGCAGCATCACAGCCCGGGGCCGGAGGACATGGGCTGTGTCACCCGGGTGCAGGAATCCCATCCCTGGGTTCTGTCCAGCCTCCACTGCACCCCTCTTGTCCTCAGTGAGGCCTGGCCTCCCCCAGACAGGGGAGGACAGGTTCCTGACGGCTCTGGGACCAGAAAAGTGGGCAGGTATGGGTGCCGGCCTTCACTGGTGACCAGATGGAGTGGACGACAACCCCTGGATGGGAGCTGCAGGGAGGCTGTGAAGTGCCGGAGTGGCTCTCAATCCTGCACCGTCAGTTCACCCTGAAGGGTTGACCTTTATAAAGGAGCACAGTGCCTCTCCTCAGGCGCCTGGCTTCCCCGCTGTGGGAGCCACTCCCTAATAGGTCTTCTCTGGGCGCATCCCGGCAGGTTTGGTTCCTAATCGCCCCTTTTCAGCCAACTGCTGGCTGCTGACTGTGGAAAGTGCAGGCTCCGTGTTGATGGCCCTCGTGATGGCAGTGATTACACCCTCTGCGCTCTCCCCGCCGCCAGCCTTTCAGCAGAGCCGCACATTATGCCTGGATGAGACTCAAAGAGCGGCTTAATTCCAGGTTCTCCAGAGCTGTAATGAAAGGTTCACGGCGAGGCAGACACCACCACGCAGCGGTCCGGGGCCGAGGCTGCCACGCGTCCGGACAGTCAGCGGCACCTTTCTGAGTTACAGCTCACCTGACACACCTGCCTGAGGCCGGGGAGCAGATGAACGTCAACAAGTAAACAGAGATGCAGGAAACCCTCCGTGCTACCGGACCACTGTGCACGGAGCTCCTGCTGGCGGCACCTGGCTGGGCCTGTATCTCTGGAGCACACCTGTGGGCCTTTGAGTCCCCTGTTTTTATCACTGGGGGTGAGGTGATGTCTTGGTCACCTGCATCTGCAAGGGAGAGAGGTTTACTGTGGCGCAGCGGAGGAGGGCTGCTCACCACACTGTGGACAGGAAACAGAGGGGTCAGAGATGGGAGGGGAGTGGGGAGGGCGACGCAGCCTTCCAGGCCATACGCACAGTGCCCACCTCTTCCCGCCAGCCCAGCCCCCAGCGCCCAATGCTGTCTGCTCTGAGCCCAAAGGTGCCGCCTATGAAAGCCTGAGGCTCTGGGGACATTGAGAGCTAATCCTGAGCGGGTGTGGGAGCTCATTTAGCTCAGCCTGCGTGTTCTTGTGCACTGAGCCACGGAAGCTCTTGCTCAATGCACAGAAGTGTGCTCCTGCTCCAGGGCTCCCCCAGCCCCCATGGTCACCTCTTCCTCGGGCATAGCCTGAGGCAGTTCCGTCTTCGGGGTACACAGGCCTGTGTGTGGGCTGGGGCCAGCAAACAGAGTTTGGAGGCAGACACATCATAAGCTCCCTGAGTCCCAGACCTCTGCCTGCCTCTCTGTGGGCTCTGTTTCCTTATCAGAAGACTCAGGGCAGTGGCAGGCAGCCCTGAAATGCAGCCTGGCCCTGAGCACCCAGTTAGCAGCAGAGAAGGACAGCATCACCTGCTTTGGATGACAGCCACAGGTTCCAGGGAGCCTGGGCCACACTTCTGACCTTGAGTTGCAAATCTAGACGTTCCCACGAACTCTTTAGGTACAGTGATTTCAAAGATATATCATAGACATCGAAGTGAGGAAGTCAGACAGGGCCAGGCCCTCGAGGGAGTCAGTGCAGAGGATGAGAACATCACAGCTCTGGCTGGAGGCACATCTGTTGAAGGCCAGGACTCAAGATAAAGACAGGACAACCAGGCCTACATGCCTCCCCGAGGGGTAATCACCATTACCTGGTCCAGTACTCTAGGTAGGCATCAGCCACCTAGGTGGGTGACCAGAACCTCCCAACCCATCCCTTCCTGAAAAGGTCCTTATTCTTTCCAGGCACCTTTGCTATGTGACCTGCTTCTGTATTGGATTAATATTACCTAAGCAGCTGTACTTCTAATCCTATTGGTTGATCATAATTTTATCCCATGTTGTACCCACCTTGTGATTTTTCTCTATAAAACTTCCCCTGAGGAGTGGGGTCCTTGGCAGCCCATTTGGGTCCCCCCATCTCTCAGGAGCTGTATCTCCCCCTTCAGTAAATTTTCTACTCTGAACCTCAGTTGTTCCTCAGAATTCATTCTTTGATTTTGGGAACATAAACTCGGCATATTGGACATCCAGCAGCTGAAGTGACGTCTTTCCCCTGTGTCATGTGGAGTTCCTGCATCAGAAGAACCTACAGAACTCAGGAAGCTCTACACTCACATTCAGTTTTACACAGAATACAAATCAGGACCAGGAAAATGAAGAGCTCAGGGTGGGCTGCGGGGAGGGTCCCCAAGGGAGCCCAGCCCCCTCCCCCGTGCATGGATCAGAAAGTGCATTCAGTCCCCATGGATATTGCTGGAACATCGTGGGCCTGAGACCAGGCCTCCCTCCCCAGAGGTACAGAGGAGGGGACATCCTGAGACCCACAGGCCCTGTAGTCCGTGATGGCCCTTGGTGTGCCCAGCCCCTGCCCAGCTATGGAGAGCAAAGCTAGTCTTCTTACTAGGAAATTCTCAGGGGTAGAGGTCACCTCCGGGACCCAGCGGGCCAAAGACAAATGAGACAACTCCTCATTGTGCCTTTCACCCACACTTCTCCAGCAAGTGCTTGGTAAATGGTAGCTGGGACCATTGCCACCACCACAGCCTTCCAGAGTCAGGGCCAAGGCAGAACTACAGCACTGAGGGCTAAGGCACCAGGGAGCAGGTAGCACAGGGATCAGTCGGTCGATTCTCTGTACAGCTATCTGTGAATAATCACTTCTGCATGAGCTAAGACACGGCAGCCGATTTGTCAAGGTCTGAAATTCTAACTGCTCTTCAGAAAAATGGTTTGTCAGACTCTTAGACGGTTTTTATTTACAGCGTCCATTACCTTTGAATTTTATGCAATAATCTGCTGTATTTTATGGAAGATTGATTAGTTAGTGCTGACACCCTACAGGCAAACCACAAAGTGCAAATCATTCTCACACTCATAGGTTTATCCTCTCCATGATACTTTGAAATCAGTGTTATTATCCATACTTTAAAGCTAGTAATTCTGATGAAGTTCAGAATGCTCATATGACCGTGTGTGTTCATAAAGCTGCTAAGTGATGGAGCAGTGTGGAAAACCAACAGAAAGTCATTTCATAGGAATAAGTAAAATTTGTGGCTTTTGGTCAAAGAACAAGTGCTATGCGTGGGTAGGGAAGAAGTAGGATCACTCTGCCTTCCCCTGCAAGGCTCTGCTGCCTTTGCCAAGCAGGGCATGTCCTGGGCACCAAGGTCAACTGTGGGACAACCATAGGCTCCTACTGACTGGTGAAATGACTTGCTCACATTAAGCACATAACAAGTTTCAGTAAGCAATGTGCTTGATAAAAGTGATCTTACATCTGGACAAGAAGGAGGTAAAGGGAAAAGGAGACAAAGGAGAGGAAGAGGGAAAGGAGGAGAAGGAAAAGGAGGGGAGAGAAGAGCAGGAAGGGGAGGAGGAGAAGGAGTAACTGTGTGTTTCGTGCATCGGTGCCCACGGTGTGAATATGCCCACCCAAGCAGATTCCCGCATCTGGGGGAGTTGGGAGGTGAGACAGTGTGCCCACACTCACAGCCATGGCGTCCAGAGCAGGGCTCAGTGCCATCTCTGAGGTTTCCAATCTTGACTTTTTCCTCAGTCTCGCTCTTCCCGGCGTCCTGTCCCATCCCTTGCACTGTGGTCCACATGCCTTGCATGAGCTAGTGAACAGCAGCAGGTGAAAGACAGGGACTGGGGGCTTTCTGTTAGGGGCTCGAGGCAGACACTGCTTTAGACTTTTAACAAAACTCTTTGCTCAAACAAGTCTACATGCATTCTCATCTAAACTATATTTCTCTCAAAGACACAGCAAACTATGTTTAGGGTATTTTCCAGGTGGCAGGGCTCGATTGTGACAGAACTAGGTCTGGACTGCTCACCACTCAAAAGCCAATATTAAGGAGCTGTAAATTCATTGGGAGGAATCCAGGTACTCAAGGGCTGGCAAATTGAAAATTTTAGGGGCCAGTGACGTCACACTTACTCAGGGCACAAAGGGATTGGATAGCAGGAGAAAAGGAGGAACAGGGCCGGAAGGCTGTGCGCTGAGCAGGGTCCTCTTTGTCCAGGTGTCTGCTTCTTGGTCTCTGGCCAGAGCTCGCAATGACCTTGACCCCTGGGGCTCATCCCTGTGGTTGTTTAGACAGAGACATTCCTGCAAGTTGAACGTCACAGCAGTTTCCATGTTTGTGTTAGAGGTAGAGAACTGAAGACTAGGGGACATTCCAAAGCTCACCAGGTGTCTTGGGCTCCATAAATCTAAAGAAAGAGTATTCAGCATTAACATCTGAACTGTGTAGGCTGGAATTCTCTTTAGAACTGAGAATGCTGGTGAAGGGAGGGACGAAGACCTTGCAGAAGAGTCAGGGAAAGAAAACCACGCAGAAAGGGGAAGGAAGAGGGAAGCAAAGTGAGTCTACGAGGTTGTCCCCCAGGGAGCCACAGTGGTCCCCTCAGCTCGCTGTCCCCTGGAGCCTCCTGCAGATGTGCTAGCCTGTCCCGTATGACTCCATACGGGTCACTGGCCAAGTGCTGGATCCCGAGTTCAGGGATGGCCACGCTGGCTTCACAGCAATTCATGGAAAAGAAAAGTTCCTGTTCACTGAGTTATGAAAATCAGGTTAATAGAAGGTCAGAGAAGCGAAAAATAGTAAAAATAATAAAAAGTAGGTGGAGACCACTGAGGTGTTTCACTACAACAGGCCAGGAGGACCTCCTGCCATGCCTGGGAGAGGGCAGGAGTGTTGGGACATAAACATGGCAGGCATGGAGGTAAGAGGAGTTAGAGGGACTCCAGATATGGAGCCTCAGAGCAGAGGGTTGGATGAGCCAGGATGGGTTTCTGGAAGCGGCTTTCAAGGCATAGCTGGCACCGTGAGCAAATCATTGGAAAAGGCGGCTGGTGTGAGCCAATGTGACACAAAAATTATACTAAGACCTGGGTGACGGAGAAGTCAGCAAAAGTCTGCTAGAAAAAACATGGTCTCAAAGTGCACCCACTGTCCTACAAACAACTCAGGTTCATCCTTCTTTAGGGCAGAGCAGGGCTCCTTGTGCCTAAATACCGTGTTTTCTGTAACCATTCATCTGCTGATAGGCCCGTAGGCCACTTCCAAGATTTATATAATGCTAAACAAAATAAATGAGACACACAAGCTTAAATATCACATAGCTTCTCTTATATGAAAAACCCAAAGAAGACACTAGGAAATAGAGAGAGACCTTTGGTATTGGGAACGGGATCTGGAGATGGAGGGGGGGAGAAGGCGAATGGAAAGGATGAATAGGTTATGTACGCGTACCTACTGCCCACAGTGAGTGTAATCAGAATGTGCCACAAACATGTGCTGATGGAGAGAAACAAACACAGAGGAAAGCAAGATGCCCCAGAGTACCCCTCCAGGTCTGGAGCCCCATCTCGACTCTTGCTATCAAAGCATCGCCTCACTGTTGCCTCACACGAAGCATTTAGAAAGGCTGTCACCGTGCATCCATTTGGCAACAAAATCCAGGCAGTGACCTCTGTCCTCCTTCCAGAAGCCCACGGAGGGGCCCGATCTGCATGCTGCAGGACCCTGCTGTCGGTCTGTAGCTCAGCCTCTGCCCACCTCCAACTGCGTCCCGGGGCTTGGACCCAGCACCCCTTCCTCTGGAGCATTTGCCACAGTTTTGCTGCTGGCCCAGCTCCCAGGTGGCCACCACGGCTTGCTGACTGGAGCACCTGGCATCTGCGGCTGGACATCCCTGTGCTTATGTGCCCCAGAGCGGAGCCTGTGGTTGGATTCTGAGGAAGTCCAGATGTGAGACGCCCTGCAGTTAGCTCTCACAGCCACTGGAGGCTGGGCGGACGCTTTCCTCTGGGGTTTACTCAGGGAGAACGGATCCCGCTGCATCCCACCTGGCCCACGCGTTCTGCCAGCCTCAGGAAGCCCTGTCACGTTCCTCGTCGGCCGTTGACGCCCAGCCCTTGTCCCCTCCCCCTCCACTCCTCCCCCTCCCTCGCTGACATCCAGCCGGCCTGTGCTGCTTGTGGAGACTGGAGAATACGCTGACTGAGGGCAGTGCGGATGCAAACTTCACGTTCCCACTGGTGCTCTCCCTCTGCAGCTGGAGTTCCTTTGGCTTGGGAGAGTTTCAGAAGTGCAGCCTGACTCTTCCTCTGCTTCTGGTCCTGGATGTGCGCCTGGCCGTGGAGGCCGATGATGGCACCCGTGAGGCTGTGCATAGAGTGTGACGCCCTTATTCCCGGTGCAAGGATCCAGCCCCGCTTGAGCCAAGGGAGGCAGCTTTGCAGACATGGAGTACAGGATGTGCGGTCTGTCTTGCGGATGTCAAACCGAGGGTCACATGTGCTGTGCACAGACTTAGCTCTTCCTCAGGTCTCCAATCTCTTCCAGGGCGTAGCGCAGCTTTTCCTGCTGCCTCAAGCCAACTTTGAGGGCCTGAGTGGGTGCACCTTGTCCCCCACCTCTCTGTGGGTCCTCACGCGCCTGGTCACCATCCCTGCCCTGACAGCCAAGGCAGCCCCACGCCCCAGAGTCCCATCCTGCTCACCAGCCTCGGCCATTCCTCCGGGAGTCCTGAATAAAGCATCCTGGCCACTTTTCCCTGTCCCTCTGCTCCAGGACAACCCTGGGCTCCCCCATGTGGCCCTCATGGTGGTGCTGCCTCCACTCCTGGGACTTGTGAAGAGCAAACTGTCCTTTCAGTGCAGTTATGAGGGTGGCCTCTCAGGGGAGAGCTTCTTGGAGCAGCAGCGGGAGTAGTCGGCAGGAGGCAGTGCACAGTGGATCCGGGTTCCACCAGTGTGCCCCTGCCAATCCCAGAATCGTGGGATGTCACTCAGGCCATTCCACACCCTGGGGCCCAGGACGCCCTCACCTCACCTCTGAGCACCTCCCTGCAGCCAGATGCACGCATCAGGCACTGTCTTGAGCCGATGGAGACTCGTCTGCACCTACGTCCTTACCCCAGGCCCCTGGACATGGGCTCAGGTCTGCTCTCTGCACCCAGCCCCAGCCTTGCAGCAGGGAATTAGCAGTTGTCAATGCACACTTCCTAAACTAATGACGCATGCTCAAATAACAGCTTCAGAGAGGCCCGTGTTGTCGGTAGCTCTAAGGAAGGATTCACAGTGGAGATGAAGATGGAAAAGGATAGAGGGCCGAGCGGAGGGGAGTGATGGAGACCAGCGATGCCTCCCTCCAGCAGCCAGCTCAGCACCCAGGGCAGGAGTCCGGGCCCACCGCCCACTTCACTGCTGCAGCAGCTCATTTCCAGGGGTGGACGCTAGCCAGGCCTCCAGGTCTCCTCAGGAGCAGTGTGAACACCACCACACGGCTCCGAACAGCCCAGGTCCTAGACCCCAGGCTCCAGGTCCCCGCTGAGGCCTGTGAGGTGAGGGAACTAGGAGCCCATGACTCAGAGTGCTGCACGGCCCTTCCTGTCCCTGGGGAGGAGACGGCCATCCTGTCCTCGGCCCCTCATTCAAGGCTGTCTTGTGTGCTGGCCCCATGTCTTCCTCCACCTGTGTCCTCCACCTGGCTCTGTGCCCTCATCCCGGGTGCCCCCTCGCCGCTCTGTGCCATGCAGACCAAAAGTTACCCACTGAAATCTCAGCCGGAGCCAGGGGCCAGGTGGCCCTGTCTGTCCTGCTGTCTTGTGACTCGATCATGAGGGAAACCACAGTGAAGCAAAGGGAAAGAAGCCTGGGAAATGGAACTGCAATTTACAGAAAACTTCCTGCAGCTACCCAGAGTAATTTGGGGAAAAGACGATCATTTTCTCAGTCGAAGGTGTTAGAGCATGCATTTCCCACCCACCCCTGGCCTTCGAGGAAGCTCTGCTGTGTGACAGCTGTTGCCATAACAGTGACACAAGTCATTACCGGCGTCCCTATGACTAAACAGGCTCACACAACGGGCTCCCGGCTGGCCAGGGTCAGTAGAGGAGCCTTGGAGAGGGGCTGATGCTGTGAGGCTGGAGGCTTCCTCTCTGCCCATGAGCGTGGTGATGCCTTCCGGCCAGACCTGGGCATCTACTACATGATCCACAGCTCTCCGGGTCCCGGGGTCCCCAGTGCTAGAATACGGAGTCTGCAGATCAGAAATCAGAGCGAATTGTTTAGCAGAAGATAAAGCAAATTGCACTTGCTGTATCTGATCAAAAGCAGATGGGTGGGAACGTTTTCTGGCATTTTCCCTAGAGCAGAGCAGCCCTAAATATTGAGGCTGCATCACCCAGACTCCAGCCCACACTGGCCCTCAGCTTCCTGTCCCATGAGCGTGGGTTGGCCTGGGCTTGGGACTGACCCTGATGCAGGAAATGCTCATTAGCTCCTCGCTCGTCAACACTGGGAAAATACACCAGTAGACGGCAGTGGGATCGTCCCACACCTGGAGTCCCGAACCTTGACAGCTGCACTGGCTGGGCTGCCGTGTGCCCGTCCTCGGAGGGGTCCGCCTGGCCTGGTGCTCAGCGGTGCTGTCCCCCAAGCCCTACCCGGGAACCAGCAGGGCCCTGAGGGTGGGGGCCCCGAAGCCGGGAGCTCCTCACACGCATGTCCAGGGCAGGCGCAGCTGCACACGTGCTGTCCCCACGGCCGGGTCTGGCCCATTCTCCTCTGACCCATCTGATCATCGCATCAGAACTCTACTCAACCAATTTGTTTGTTTTTAATAAGCATTTCATGGGCCGGGGATTTAGCTCAGCGGTTCGGTGGCCTGCCTTGCAAGCGCAAGGACCCGAGTTCAATCCCTGGTACCAAATAAATAAATAAATAAATAAGCATTTCATGTCTTACTTGGTTGACAGTTTTAAGGCTCAAGAGACATGATTTCCTCTCATCCTCCATCCCTGAGAGACAGAGCCCGGTGTATTTGTACGACACCTACCCTCTCCTCCCGCTTCTGTGGCAGGCATCTCTTCTGTCCACCCAGCATCCTGCACTGCAAATGAATGGGTCGTGTGGTTCTCCCCACCCCGCCCGCAAACAGAGCTGGGCACCGTGCCCTGGTGAGCTGAGCTGGGGAGGTGGGCGGCCAGGGACGGTTCCCACGAAGGCTCTGGTATTAGGTGTCCGGTTCCCAGGCTGAGCTGCTGGCAGGGCCGCAGGGGCCGAGCGATCCTTCAGACGAGCTGCAATCCATCATTTAATGGGCCCACATGATACTCACCTTTGAGGAGAAATGAATAAATCATTGTGTGGGGGGAGCTTACACACAAATGGCCCGGGCCGCGCCATGGCGACACTTTGATGGCGGCTGCGAGACAGCAGCAGCTCTGGGATGAATGCCCCTTTCTGTCCTGGCCCACGCAGTCCCTGGCACCTGTTGAAACTGGACCTGGTCACAGGGTGCGGCCCCAGCACTGAGGGTCCTAGGAACAAAGCTGTCTGCTCTCAGAACGTGGCGGCCAGATGTGTCCAGGGCTCAGCCTCAGGTGCCCCACCCCTTCCTGAGAGAGCCCATGGCCGAGGTGGGGGCTAGGCTGGCCACCTCCCCTTTCCACATTCCTCCTCCTGGGTCCCTCCTGGTGTTTGCCCCCTACCAGACAGTTGGCATGGGTTAAGGTAGGGATGGATCTCACTGCTCAGGGCCCATGGTCTTGGGAATGGAACCTGGACTGGGTTAAGTAAGGTAAATAAGCACTGGACACGTGGTAGTAATCTGACCATGTGACCAGCACTGGCAAACATGGTGGCTGGCGTGTCTTTGTCATGTCATTATGTGGCAGCTCCTCTCCAAAGCTCTGCCTGGCGCTGGGCACAGGAGGTGTCAAGGGAAGGGGGCCTGCCTGCTTCCTGTGCGCCTGTGACTGGAGGGCTCCTGTACCACAAGCCCAGATGACCTCCGCTTCCCAGACTGCAGCGGTGTTGTCTGTGTGTCTGGCTTCCCCTTCCCCACAGATGATGGACCACAGTCAGACTAGGGCAGGCGGCGGAGACACTGAGTTCGGGCGGATCCTGGAGGCAGGAGGGGCCTCTGTGTGCCCTACCTCTCCTGCTGTCCTGTGCTTGCTCCTGGGCATACATCGCCTTTGCCCTCACATGGTACCCATGGGCTGCCCTAACCTTAACCTTAACCCTAACCCTAACACAAGAATGCTGAGCTCTCCACACCGTGGTTTCCTGTGTGTAGAGCTACTGTCCTGCAGTGAGAAGCCCAGTGGCTGGGGTCCCCAGAGAGCCCCTTTTTAACATGCAAGAAGGGAGAAAAGGAAGAGGAAGTAGCAAAGAGACTAGCAGGCAGCAGCCTGTTCCTAGCACATACATCTTACCCAGGAAGGCTCCAGGGTGAAGACCCCACTGTGTCCCAGAGCTGGTGTGAGGTGCTGGCTTGTGGGAAGGTCTTGTGCCTTTACATGGGAGCTCGAAGCCCACTGCTCTGGGCAACACCACAGTGCCATTTGCTCTGGCCTGTGCTCCCAACCTCTCTGGTTCTATCTGTGGCCTCCTCGCTCTGGGGATCCGCTCCACTCAGCCTGTTTCCTTTCCTGGTTCCCAGGCTGAGCTGCCTGCACAGCGTCCAGGCCCTGTCCTCCCCTGGGAGCTGCCTCCAAGGAGCTGGCTTGGGGAGCTGTGGCAGGCACAGAAGGGCACAGGTTCTTGGCTGGGGCCCTCCAAGCTCCCCTCTGGTACCCAGGATGCTGGGCACCACACCTGTCTGGGCTCTAAGAACCTGTGCTCCCCACTGAGACCCAGACTGGGGAAGGGCAGGTGCATGGACCACCGGCTGCCCATGGGTGGCACGTGGCAGACAGACATGGGTGCTGCCACTTGGTCACGCTTAGGAGTCTGGCGGTGCGCGAGGCCTCGTTTAGAGTAAAGGACTCTGTCAGCATTTCTGTTCTGAATTCCTATTTTCAATGATTTATAATGAAGCATCTTTTTAAACTGGTTTCAGCTGCTTGAGCTATATGCAGCCCAGAGAATAGATCCTAGGGCTTTTTTAGCACTCTGCTAACTATGAAATTGTTTGATTTTTACAAAACATATTTAGCAAATTGTTAAAACTATTGGCTAAACACAGCATTTCATAAATGAAATGTTGAAGCGATCAAGATGTTGAACTTTAAAATCATCTGCTTTCGCTCAACAGTGTCTTTTCTTGCAAAGTTCAATAAGAATTTTAATGTAATTTTGCACAACATTATAAGTGCATTGCTACATGTTGTAAATATCACGCCATTGCGCATTCTAATTACCTGATTACATTCATTTACATTAAATTTGTAATTAAACGTAATTTCGTGCTTATTGAGGGGAAATGCTTTGCAAACGCCGCGATCGCCCCTGTCGCTGTGGGGCTCAGTGCAGTGGACCTGGGGCTGTACATGCAGCTCCTCCATCCACAGTGAGGGAAGCCGTAGCCCCAGGATGCCGTGAGAGAGGCCGGTGGGGGTCCCTCATTCCTGTCGCTTTGTCGCTGGGGTCGGTCCTGGGAAATGAGGAAATTGGGGTGTGGCGTCAGATGGCAGCTGCTGGGGGCAGGCGACGGTTGTCGTTGCCACATTCTGAGACTGCTGCCTTCCTTTGCAGTGTTTTAGACTTTCTCCAAAGTCTCTCTCCTACCGTCACCATAGCAACACATCTACGGCAAGCCGGGACACTATTGGATCTGGGAGGCGGAGGAGCCGTGGCCCTGAGTGTGGCCTTGAATGACTTATTTCGTCTCCTTGTGAGCATTTGGCTGTGATCTGGTCTCCCCAGGTCCTGGCTCCCGGCTTCCCGGGTGGGATGGTGGACAAGGTTGGGGTCTTTCTCCACGTCGAGCGTAGGAAGATCAGAGAAAGCCGAAACCCACGTCCTGAGTGCCCACCTGTGGGGAGGAGGCCCACACAGACCTGGCCCGAAGATGAGAGGGGCACAGTGCTGCTGACTGCCCACACTGGTTCCTCAGCCCAGGCTGGATGTGGCATTTCCCCAGCCCTGCTGGCAGGGTGGAGCCGTGAGTGGCTCCCTGCAGAGCCCCTCTCAGGGACCGAGCAGCCTGGGACCAGTGCCCATCCCTGCTCTCTGCAGGGTCGGGGCCTCACATCCTCACCCTGGAGGGCTGGGTCCTGTCTTGCGGAGCATTTCCTGGCACCTGCAGCTCTGGGATCTGTCGTGGACCTGCTTCCTACCCAGAAAAGAGCCAGAGCCTCTGAGACCCGGCCCAAGCGCAGACAGCCCAGCTGTGGACAGCAATGAGTCTCCGGCCCTGAATGTGCACGGTCAGGGCTGAGAGCCAGCACAAGGGAACTCAAAAAAGGAGGGCAGTTCTGGAAGTAGAAGGGTCAGCTGGGGCAGCCAGGACCCCGTTAGGGAGTCAGAAGTGCTGTTCATGGCTTCCATGCTGTCGGAAAGAGCAGCAGAGTGAAGTGCCCAAGAACATTATTTAGGAACCAAGGGCGTGGTGGTACACGCCTTTCATCCCTACACTTGGGGGCTGAGGCAGGAGGATCTCCATGAATTTGAGGCCAGCTTGGGCTGCATAGTGAGTTCAAGGGCAGAGAAAGAAGAGAGAGAAGGTGGGGGAGAGAAACAGAAACTAAGTGCTTTATGGTACTGGTACAATCTCGGATAACCACTCACCCAAACTGTCCTCCACTGGGCCCTCTGCATGCGAGGAAGGCCGTCCTGTGGGGCTGGCTGTGTCTGGGCTGGGTCTTGGTCTCCATGCCGTACCTGCTGCAGGACAGTTCTCCACCGTGGGCCAGGGGCAGGGAGACCCCAACCCAAGTAGCGACTGTCACAGCCTCCCTGGACATGCACTGCACCACCCAGCCCTGTGTGTTCGTGCTGTGTGTGAAATGTTTCCAGCTGGTACATTCATGAAGTCAGGGTCTGTTGAGGCCCCGCACACAGAGGCACACATAGACGTGTGTAGATGACACGTGTACATGTGTGTAGACACACAGAGACATATGCAGACATGGAGCAGTTGGGAGGCGGCAGAGGATGCTAGCTCAGGCTGTGACAGCACCTGGGTCCCTGCCTTGCAGAGGACAGAGCTTAGGCTCTGTGGAAAGCTGTCCCCAGCGCTCGTGGCCTGGCCTCCACCTGACGGCCTCTGTGTCACCCCCGTGCCAGGCACTCCCTACCTGACCTAACGGTGGTCCCTGGGCCAGGTCCTCTCTAGAAATGTCCCTGCCTGTATGCCCTCTGCCACCTCAGGTGCCACAGGCCTGGTGCAGGTTCAGGTACCACCTGAGCTCCTCCCCTCAGCCCATCCCTGGACAGTGTAGCAAGGACAGGCAGGACTCCAGGGAGGGCAGAGGCTTCTCTGCTCGTAGATGCCAGTGGCTGACAGCACCAGCTGGATGACGGCCACGGCCCAGGGCAGACCAGGTCTTGTGCTGCAGGGCCAGGAAAGAGGCACTGGTGGGAGGGCATAGCAGGAGGGCACAGCGGAAGGAGCCCAGGAGATGAGGCAGAGGCTCCAGAGCTGCCAGGTGGAGCAGGGGTGGAGGAGGGTGGAGGGCAGTCTACCTGGTGTCTCTGAGGTTTTGAGAAAATATTGCAGGCAACTGGGCAGACTCCCCAGTCCCATGAGAAAATAAGGTGGGAATGGGACCCAGTGAGCATCCTGTACCTGGGCGTGGGAGAGCTGCAGGTGGGCACCCTGGACCCGCTGTCCTGAGCCCCCTTCTCCGGGGCCCATGAAGGGCATTCTGTGCACACCCCATCTCCAGCCCACCTCTGGTCCTGTCCCGTGTCTGCCTTCCTCCTGCCTCTGCCTACCCCCAATGGTCTGCCTGCCCTTCCCAGTGCTCTCCGCTGTGGCTTCTTTTCTTCTTAATAATCTTAAGGTACACGATTTGATCCTTTGATATTTTTATTTAGAAGAAAGTTAGAATCACAGTAGGGTATTTGTTTGTCGCTGTTGATGACTTCCCAGGAAGTTCTCTAGGGTCTCCTTCCACAGGGCAGTGTGTGTTTGGGGGACCTTAGCCATGGCAGAAGAGCCACACCACTGCCCCGCTCTAGAAATGCACCTCCTGGCAAGATGCTGGGTCAGGGGCCCAGGGGCGGGGCAGTGGCATCTGGGTGGACTTTGTCATTCCGTTCTCCTTGGGGTGCCATGAGCCACCCTGCTTCCCAGATGGGAGACCACAGAGCCGTGAGCAGCTGTGAGCTGCTAACTCAGGGTCCCCCAGGCTGAGATCTGAGGGACGTCCATGCCCCATTTACCTGCGTGTGAACCATCTGTAGCAGCCTCTGATGTGCCTTCAAGCTGGTCATGGTGCTCTCACACCTGTGATCCCAGCACTTGGGAGGCTGAGGCAGGAGTATCACCTCAAGTTCACAGACAGCCTGGACTACATAGCGAGACTCTAGCTCAGAAAACTGTAAGCAACATAGTAATGAATAAATGTGAGTTCTCTGTGGGATGCAGACCTCATCAGCTGGGGCCTGGGAGCTCCTCCCTGGAAGCCCTAAGGGGTGGTGGGGACAGGACCATGACCTGGACGTTGTGGCTATGCCAGGCTGCAGCAGTGCTGTCTGTGACCGCCTCTCTTCCGGTCCCTGGCTGTTCCTGGTGTGTGGCAGACTTGTATGTGTGCCGAGCCGGCTCAGAGCCCCGCAGGCACAGAAGGGAAGCCAGCAGGTCGCCCGGCTCCCACAGCCGTCCAAGCCCAGACAGCCCTTCACTCTCACCATGTTGATTTGGAAGCAGATGTGTGGCGGTGTGAACTTCCCAAGGCTGTGATATCCATGTGTGCAGCTTCCTGGCTCCCAGAGTCCCAGCCTGCATCCCAGGTGGCGGTGGCGGAGAGGCTGCTTCTGGGCATGGACAGCAGCCTCACTGGCCCACTGGGTTCTCTGAGCCTCACACCGCCCACCTTGCACTGCTTGGCAGAGCTCAGGATGGATGCGTCCGCTTTCCTTCTTGCTGGTCCTCGCCTAGATTTCCAAGTAGACACAGTAGTGGAGCTGTCCCTGCATTGTCTCCTTCAGTTTGCCACAGACCCTGACGCCGCAACCTCTGAGTGGACCCCAGACAGAAGTCAGCTCTTCCCGTCTGGTCCAGGTTAGGCACAGCCCAAGGCCTCACAGGGAGGAGCAGGAGCTGCCCTGGACTGGTGGGGAGGACTGCCCCCCTCGGAGATGGCACCTCCTTTCTAGGCCCCAGGGTGCGTCTGTCACCGTTCAGACCCTGAGGGCCTGCCAGGCAGGGTCAGCGTAGCCACCAGGAAGTGTGCATGTGCCCTCCTCCCTGCCTTTTTGATTTGCCTGGAGAAGGAGAACCACGCATAGAAGATGATATCTCGGAAAGAGTCAGAGGAAGAAACAGGAGGGAGGAGGGAGAGAAGAGCACGGAGGGGAGGAGGGAGAGAGGATCCGTTCCGCTAATAATTCTAGTCATTAAAACTAAAAGAATAAAGGAAGACCACAGTAAGTCAGGTGTGCAGATTGAGATATTTACTCAGCAGGCAGGCTTCCAGTTTCACCTTGTTTGTGACTTTGGGCGCTTGTGTGTGTGTGTGATACCAGGGATTGAACCCAGGGCCTACCACTGAGCTGCTTCTTCACTGTTAGTTTTTGTTTTGACACAAGTTCTTGCTAAGTCGCTAAGTCACCCAGGCTGAGCTTGACCTTGTGCTCCTCCTGCCTCAGCCTCCTGGAATGCCGGATTATAGCTGTGACCTTGGGTGGGAATCACATCTTCTGGGGCTGACATCCCTCCCCACACCAGCCTCTCTTCTCTTCCGCTCTCTGAGTCTCCCTTTCTGCTCCTTGTCTGCACTCATGGATTCCTCCTCCTCAAGTAAGCACTGTCCATTTGTCTGTGAGCAGAGAGAACCCAGCTCGCCTCTTTCCTCTGTGCCAGCGCCCTTGCTGCACGGGCCTGGGGGCGTCAGCACTAGCAGCCTGCTGTGTGGGCCTCCCACATCCCCTGATGGCCCTGCATGCGGCCTCACCCCGACTGGCACCTACACAGTGCGGCCACCCTCCTACCCCACGCCTGGTGATCCACGTTTTAAGCCTTTCTTTTTATTTCCAGTGAAAGTGTCCTTCCGACCGGCCAGACCATCCCAGACTCTATCACGTGGCCTAGGTGGAAACTGTCCCCTGCTGGCACTGAATTCCAGCTGTTGGGGTGTGGTATCGGTGCTGGGTGGAGCCCAAGGCCTGGTATGTTCTAGGCAGGGCCACCCCAGCCTCCCCCGGCCCATTCTTCTGCTGTTTTTTTCGGTGATGACTTTGAAACTGGTTGTCCTTACCCATCTGTTGCCTGCACCGGCTGTGTCCGTGATGCATGCCCACGAGCTTTGTTTCCTCGATGTTGCCCAAGGGAACTTGTGTGCTGATTGCAGGGGAGGAATGGCGCTGTGGGTGAGGACGACGCTGGCGCTCTGCCTCACGGGCCCCTTCCCAGCCCCGCGGCAGAGCCATCAGCTTGCATCCAGTCATTTCTGTGGCACCGATGGTAACCCTCAGCCGCAGTGCACACCCTTGGCACCAGCACAGGCTGTCGGGGTGGACAGAGGAGTGTGCACAGGCCGCTGACTTTGGGGGAAACTGGAAACGGGCTTTGTCAAAATTGGTTTCTGCCAGCCCGGTTCTCTGCCCCCGGCCTGCCCTGACTTCCAGTTTCCTGTTTTGGGGAAAGAGCGATAACTCGATTCTCTTCCCATCGAATGGCTGAATTCCCCAAAGCTGTGCATCTGGAGGACTTACCTGGGCTCTGAGTTGGCAGCTGGTGAGCGGTTGGCCTGCGCTGTCACCTGGAGCTGCGGCATCCCTGGAGGCCCAAGTGGCCACGGTCCTGCTCCGGCATCGGACACAGGCCCACCTCCTCCTCCTGAGCGGCACCCCATGTGGCTTTGCCCGTCAGCTTGCACTGCCCTGGGCACAGTGAGCTGAACCCTCACCATTCCGCAGTCTGCTCTTGTGCAGGAAATTCACGGCCACTCGCCTGGCGAGCTGGGAGGGGCTGCTTTCCACCAGGGTCCTGACCACGGAGCCAGGTACACAAGCAATGCACAGAACCGTGAGGCAGCGCTTATCTGTCTCCCTGTTTGTTTCTTCTTTCCTGGGGACTTTAGAGGAGAGTTTCTACACTTCAGTGTGCAAATTCCACAACCAGCCACACACTGCCAGTGTGCGGGCTCCCTGTGCATCGCCGGGCTCAGGTGGCCCAGGCTGTGCTTGCTCTGAAGTGGGCAGTTCCCCAGGCATTTGTTAGAGTAGAAAAGAGAAGAAAGGATCCAAGCCTACATCTGTGCATCCATGCCGGCCCCTCCTGCATCTGGTAGTGGGAACACATGTTAGGTGGCTCGGAGCTGTGGGTTCCTGAGTCGGGAGAAAGCGCACATCACTCCTGTATGGCCATGGCAGGCGCTTTCCTGGAGAATGTACAGGGGTTTCTGACAGCATTGCTTAGAACCAGTAATCCTGCCTAACCACACTATCCAGGAAAGAGACCCACACTCTACCAGACCTCCTGAGCGTCGCTGGGCCGAGGAGCTGTGGCTGCCCTGAGCCGAGCCCAGTGGGGCTCAGTGTGCCTGGTCCCTGCTGCAGAGAGGCTCCAGCCGGCTGGTGCCCACAGGAGGACTTTTCTCTCACAGCTATGCACTGTTCTGAGCTGAACCGGGAAAAGCCCTGCACGAACACTCCAAGCCCAGGGAGTAGTGTATCTCCGTGCCTCGCTAAGTACCAAAACGAGCCGATTTGGTAAGTTTGGAGTCAGTTTAAAGAAAACTAAGTAAATGGCAGTACTGGTGGGTGGACTGCTGTCCATGGGCACATCTGCAAGGAAGATCCTGTCCCATTATTCAAGGCAACAGCATCCTTTCAGGGCTCTCAGGAACAGGCGTATACTTGTGCGCGCGCGCGC
>NW_022900918.1:42353287-42365354 GCF_012274545.1 Fukomys damarensis
CACACACACACACACACACACACACACACACACACACACTTTTCCTCTTTCTCATCAAATAGGTGCAGAAGGTCAGACCCAACATTCTGCTTGTTTGAATTTTTTGGCTGAATGTTAGCTCTGATCTCTTTCAAGAACTAAGAAAAATTAATTTGAAAAAAGTTCATCATCTCTATGCTATTCATAAGATTTATTCTGACTATAGCACAAATTTATGGTGGTCACAAAAGAAAAAGGAAACCAGGCAGAAACGTACGATAAAACAGAAACGAGGATCACCACCCCGGAAATGACCACTGATGCTCGTTCCCTCTCGTGCACACCCCTCACACACGCGTGTGTGCTGCATTACCAGGTGCCCGTCAGCAGTCCTGTCTGCACAGTCCTCCCACCTGCTAAGTCCGGGTATCGCAGCCTCGTTGAGTAACCCCAGCCCCGACGGCATGTGCGTTCCAGCCGCGTGACCTGTCAGAGGGAAGGAATCACTGTCTCAGACATGACGGTGCTGCTGGCACTGCCCTCCAGGACCCACAGCGGCCCTGTTGGTTCCCAGTCTCACAGACCGCAAGGCACACCGTCGTGCTGCTGTCTGAGCCTCCAGATGTGTGTGACGTGCATGTGACGCACCTGACAAGGGCCAGGACTGACACTCACACGGGAACCTGGCCGGCAAAGGTGAAGAAGCATGGTGAACTGAAACAGGTTCTTAGAAGAAAGAGCTGGCTGGGGTGCATGGGCGCTGCTGCTGGGGTTCAGGACGCCTGGCGGGCTCATGAGGGCCACTCACTGTGAAGGGCAGCATTGCGACGACAAGGTGGGGGTCCCAGAGGTGGCAAGGCCAGCTGCAGTGGCCACAGCAGTGAGGCCACAGGGAACAGAAGGCCTCACTGATCCACACAGAAAAGGCTGGGGACTTCTCCCAGGACGCAGGTCCTCTGTGCTGAATTATGCAGCAGGAAAGAGGCATACACTGCTCAAACTCTTGATTGTGTTTTTATAAAGAAATACTACACTCCCTTTCTCAATGTCTCTATTGCTCTAAATTATAGTGTACCACATCAATGTTAGTTAAACTTTGGAAAAATATAACTATTTTTCTTGTTCTGCACTCCTAACCGACAGTGCTTTTCATGGCTTCCCAACAATGCAAAGGTCACTGAACATCCAGGGACCCCTGTGCAGGTGAAGCTCACTTTGTGGGCTCCGTGGGAGTAGAGACACTGCGGTAAACAGCAGATCGGTACTCAGGTTTCTCTCTGACAGCAGCTGTGTCTTTTTCTGCATCCGCTCTTCCTGATGCTGCGTGGGGACCCCTGGACTTGGGGGCTGTCGTGCTTTCCAGGACCATCCTCCAGGATAAGGTGCAGTGTCCGAGTCAGCTTCCCATCCCCAGGTCACAAGACCCAACACCCGCAGCTTAGAGGAAGCGGGTTTGTCAGGGGCTCAGTCCATGGCTGACCACTCTGGGCAGGGACGTCATGAAGGAAGGGCCTGGTGGGGCAAAGCCGCTCAGCCTGTGGCCACTGGAGACAGCGCAGGTTGGAAGCAGAGCCAGAGAGGAAGGGGCTGGAAGCAAGGTGGTCCCCACGGTGATGGCCATGGTCTACTGGGCGCCCCAGAGGGATCCTTCTCAACTGCCAGGAGGCTGCCAAGCCAATCGAGTTGACAGTCACAATTACCTGTCACAACCATTTTAATTATTTCTTACTACTGCAACCTGTACCGTGGACAAGTGTACACACATTTGCACATACTCACGCAGGCGCATGCAGCGCCACACACAGACACGATCCTAGGTGCATATATGCACACACGTAAGCATGTGTACACATGTACCTGGGCATACTGGTGGGCACACTCACCACTCACAGGACACTCCTGCAGGCACACACAGACGCAGTGCACAGGCATATGCATACTCACACGCATGCACACACATGTGCAGTCACACACACCACATACGTGCACACCAGCATGCACACCAGTGCAGCCCTGCCTCATCCAGGCGGTTCTGGCCAGGTCCAGAGAGAGGGAGAGGAGTATGATGATGTTGAACAACACAATGGCTCTTGGTTTCTCCAAAATACCTTAGAAAAACCAAAACCTCACAGACAGCAGAGTCAAGGAGTGGGAGTGTGCTGTTTAGCCATGGCTGGGCCTCTACAGATGCATGGAAAGCTTGCTTTGGACTACGGTGTGGGGTGACAGGAAGCGGGGTGCATGGAGGGTGGGATGGGTGGGTCCAGGCGGGGTCCTCCCAGAGCGCAAGGACTCATGGTGGCACCGGGGAGCAGGGCAATCAACAGAAGCTTGGGAGCCTCCTGGGCTCCAGTGCTGGACGCACCCCTCCTATCCGTGCTCTCCCACCTTTGTTTCCTCCTGTGTAGACGGCCGTGAGCCCCACAGTGTCTCAGAGCAGGGAGGAGCTGTGGCCCTGACATGGTTAGCGGTCTGCGCTCATGGAAGACACAAGCTGGCATCCCTCTGGTTTTCCCCAGATGTCTGAGCAGCAGGTGACACTGGGCTTTGTTCCCTTTTGTAGGACATCATTCAGATTCAAACCAGGAGTGCAGGGCCTGCCTGACTCAGTTGCACAGGGTGGACAACGAGGCACGGGAGGACATCATCTGCCTTCTGGGGACCTTTGACCACCATGTGCCATCGGTCCCCTGAAAACAGGTATAGGGACGCAGAGCCCGAGATCCAGTGCCCCCAGTGCCAAGATGCAGCACATAGCCCATCCCCAGTGTGGCTCTCACAGAACACGTCACCAGGAGCTGGTCTCCACCCTCGTGTTCAGCATCATCCTGAATAGATTGCCACCGATTAGAGGAACAAGGTGGACAGCAGGTCACCTGGTGTAAAGCCTCATGTGGTCATAGGCGGGCTTTTCAGAGTTGGCTGGATCTAGCGTGTGTGATGCTGGGTTAGATTCATAGTGCAGTGCTAGGATTAAGGGTGCCCCACCCTGGGTGTGAGTGCTATCCACCTTGAGGGCAGGTATCCTGGCTAGAATATAAGGGACAGAAGTGCACCTGCTGTGGTTGCTGTTGTCACTTGCTACTACTTTGCTGCTTTGCTGCCTTCTGCCACCATGAACTCTTTCTCCTCTGCAACACCCTCTGCCATGTGCCACCCTGCCTTGGAGCCAGCTGACTATGGACTGAAACCTCTACAGACTGTGAGCTAAATAGGCCTTTCCTCCTTTAACTTTGGATGTTGGGTATTTTGTTTCCATAAGGAGAAAATAGTAAGACACCTGGGGATGTCCTCAGCCCCCACCCACCATGCTGTACCCCACATGGATTGGTGTTTGCTTCTGAAAAGAAGGGCCAGTGTCCCACACTGTCCTCCCCACACAAGCTTTCCCAGGCTACTGAAGCCCAGAAGTCACCAGAGTGCACGTGGGGCCACTGGTGTGGCCAGGCCAACTGGAGAGAGCCCTGGCCGGGCCATCTCACCTCCCAATCAGCTGTCACGCCCCCCACCTTCCTGCCTTTGAAGGGCTGTCATCCAGCTGTGTGATGAAGGAGACGCATCCCCACAGGTGGAAGTGGTGTGCGTGCCTTTATGGCTGGGTGTTTTTCTGTTTAAACGGAATTAAAGCTAGTTATTCCTCCAAGAGTCATGGCTGTGAGGGAGAGCAAGGTGTGCAATTGCTACTCTAACCAGTGCCTGGCAGCCTGTGTGCTGGTGGCCCTGTCCTCTGTTGGGCAGGGTCCAGCCATGCTGGGACCCTAGAATAAAGGCCCGAGCGCATCTTTACAGCCTGATCCAACCGCTGGGTTTCTGTCATCTTCTGGGTTGTGAGTGTCCTCTCTTCTTCACTACGAATGTCTGATAAGGGTGGCAGGTGACATTTCTCTCCCGCTTGCGTGGCGAGGACTTTTCTTTTTCTCTTAAGGGGCTAGTGTGATGGAAAATGTGTAGAATTGCTGAGGTTCACGCAGCAGAGGGGACAGGCTCACATTCTCATCCTCTGTCCCACGGGTCCAACCAGAAGTCGTTGCGTCACCAGTGGTCAGGCAGTTCTTGGAGCATCTGTGACACTCCCTTTGCTGTGAGAGAGAGGCCAAGGGAGGACAAGTGTTCTGGCTGTGTCCTCAAAGAGCCCTGCTTTACAGGGTGGCATGCCCTGCTGTTGGCTCCCCAGCGCTGGGGCTACACCCCCACTCTGCCACCCACACCTCCCGATAGGGCTCCCCAGTGTCTCTTGGGGCCGCGGGGCACTGCTGCACAGGGCCCCTCCACATGCCTTCTGCGCCGCCCTGGCACTGGACACCCCCCAGCTCCAGCATTCACACAGCCATTGCAAGCCCCTGCTCTGGGATCCCTTGAGAATGGTGGCTTGGGAAGTGTCCACTGCGGCCCCCGAATGTGGAAACAGGTTCCACATGGCTGCTCTGTCCAAACCAATGACGAAGAGGAGATGGGCAGGTGTGGCCCAACATAGAGGTCCAGAGGAGGGGCAGGAGCAAGGGCACAGAACCTGCTGGGATCAGGGCCCCGGCACTGCAAGGTCCCTGCAGGGCTCAGGCCAGCCCATAAAGTCTGCTGGGTTCTCTGGATCTGCAGCCCCCATGCAGTGGGCTCGGAAAGGAGGGCTCTCCCCAGTGTGCCAGGCAGGAGCAGCGCCTATCCCATAGATGCCAGGTACACTGCCAAAGCTCTAGGACCCCACTGAGGTTGCTGCCCCATCAGTGCCCAGTGGGCTCAGGACCCAGCAGACTTGGAGAGGTGGAGCCAACAGATGTGGGGCCCCAACCGCTGCCTTCTGTGTAGCAGAGTCCATGAAGACGGCGCAGAATGATGACATCCGGTTGGCAGCCGGGCACCATGAGATGTGGGGCAGATCTGAAGGCCCACGATGTTGACTTCTCATGGTCATGTTGACTTTGGGAAGAGCCGGGAGTCACACGGTGCCAGATCTGGGGACCCAGGTGGACGAGGACGCAGCGTCGTGCTTTTACGAGCTGCCTGTCTGTTGGGTGGCACTCGGCAGCAGCCGTGGTGTCCTTCATCACACCTCACAGAGACACTCAGCAAAGCGGACTCCACAGCTGCTGCAGAAAGGGCATGAGTGTGTGCAAAGCTGGGGGTGGGTGAGGGGATTTTATGGAAATGTGTTTTCTACTGTAATAAATCTTACAGATGTCAGCATTCTCTGTGGTCTGCAGTCACTGTGGCATGAGGCTCCAGGATCTCCAGAGCACAGCACTGGACCAGTCCCCTGTGAAACTGGCATCCCTAGGCCAGCCCCGGGCAGGTGCATCCATGCTGGGCTCCCAAGGAGCCCTGTGTCCACCGCACGCTCCTTGTCTGGCACCCACACCGAGTCCTGCTCTGAGCTGAGAGGGCAGAGGCTCGGGGGAGTGTGGGCTCCGAGGGCCGGGTTGGGGAAGCAGCTGGGCAGAGAGAGGGTGGCAGGCCTGGTCTTGCCAGCAGCCGGGCACAGCTCTCACCCTGGGTCCTCGCCACAAGCTGGGTGGCAGCACAGCCCAGGGGCCAGGAGGGCGGAGGACCAGACAGCTGCTCTAAGGCTCGGCCGCCATTCTGTTCCTCTTCGTTCTTCTGCACTTAAAGGCATCCGTCAGGGCCAGGCTGGCCCACCTGATGGCCCCTGGGCTCCGTGGCCACTGTGGCCCCAGCCGTGGCCGTGAGGTGTCGTGTGGCTCCTTGCTGCCCCCACGTGCGAGGAGGCGATCCATTACTCTGTCAGCAGTGCGCGGGCCAGGTGTCAACCGAAGGTGAGGGAAGAATCAGCCCGATCTGAGGCTAATTACCCTGCCTGGAAGTTAATTAAATCCTTGTTGGGAGCAGCAGGATAGATCCTAATTAAACTTGTCTAATAACAGGGCCCTGACACCTCAAGACACCGGGATCCCTGCAGGGTTAAGTGACTCGCGGCGGCAATAATACCTGTCAGGCTCCGGCTCCCGCCCATCGGCGCCGCGCGTGTTTAATTTACACACGCTCGCACTTGGGGGACCTGGCTGGCCTCTCGTGATTTTGTTGTTTTCCGCTTTTCCGAGGGAGGGGGAGAAAGGATCAGCGAATAAGCGAGGCCGTGCTGAGGCTGAGGCTGCCATGTTATCTGCGTTTGGGTAATGATCATGATTAATGCTTGTTGGTTGTTACAGCCCTGTGTGATGTAAATAAAGCTGTGGCCTCTCCCTGCCTCTCTCCCTCCCCGCCTCCCAGGCAGAGGCCCTGCCAGCCACCAGCTCCAGAGCCACGGTCTGCGGTGCCAGGAGCGCAGGTGGGGGGCCCTGCTCCTGCGGTCACCCTGGCATCCCCCTCCCTCCGCCTTCGGCTCCCTGGCAGACGAGGCGAGGGCCCCGAGGAGGAGGCCAAGTTTTTCCCATGTAAGCAACCTTTGGGGTCTTTTCTCTTTTTTGGAAAACACATCAATGCCTGCTTTTTGTTTGTCTGGATTTGGGGTTTTGTTTTTGGTTGGTATTATTTTATTTTATTTGGGGGGTTACTGGGGACTTGAACCCAGCATCTCCACTCTGAGCTGCATCTCCAGGGGTTTTTTTTTTCTTTTTGAGACAAGGTCTTCCTAAGTCACTAAGTTACCCAGTCTGGGGTCTGACTTTCCATCCTCCTGCCTCAGCCTCCCAGCTTGCTAGGATTGCAGGTGTGTGTCTGGCAAGTGTTATGCTATAGGAGAACCCTGAATTCCGGCCTGGTCCCAGTGTCCGTCCAAGGCGGGCACTGTACCATGAACGAGGAGCTGCCCCTTGTCCTGTTGTGTGTCTGTGACCAATACCTATGATGTGCATGACTGCTGGTAGTCCCAGCCTTCCTGGAAAGCCCAGCGGGGCTATGTCTAGTGCAAATGGCCTGTGGCTGCCCAGCCCAGAGCGGGAGCAGAGAGAAGAGTATCTGCCTCGGTTCTCTCCAGACAGCTGGGCTGCGGGGCCTGCACTGACCCCCGGTCTCCCGCTGGCGTCTCAGGGTGACAGCACACAGGTGAGCCCCACCTCTGACTGCCTTGGACCTGTGTGGTGAAGGAGTTAAGTCAAGCAGCTCCTTCTTATTTTTCACCTTCTAACCAAACAGTGTGAATTAATGAAAAGATGCGGGCGCTCAAGTCCTCTCTGTCAGGCATGCTTGTTGGAATAATCAATTAACCTTGGAAGGTCGCATCGACAAGGCTTAAGTGCAAAGTTATTTAAGACGCCAGATTATCTACCCGGATGACTGCATTTGTTGCAATGCAAGAAAGCAGTGAAAACGCTTTTGAGAAATTCCCAGGCTTCAGGAAGATTTAACGTTATTGCCCCACAGAACTAATCTGCTTGCTGGAACATGCTTTAACCTCTTCTGAGGACTGGCCTGGCATAACTTTAATTTACCTCTTTCTTTTATTCAAATAGAGGAAATGATACAAGGACAGCCAGCAGATAAGTTAGTTTTCAGCTTTTGCTCTTATTTACTTGTAAATAGGTGGGCTTTTTGGAAGACTAAGTGAAATTCCGACTTGTGCCCCATTTCTGTTGAAATCCCTGTGGTAAATGCAGTGCGAGTGCCAGGGGTAGCCTCTGTCTGTGGCCAACTCCACTGTTGCTGGAGAATCAAGACAAGAGCCGTGCACGGGCTGTGCCTCTGGGATAAGTAATTGTTTCAGCAATTCCCGGGCCCATCTGGTCATTTCTGCAGAAAATCGTCACCTGTGGCCCAGGGAAAGAACTCGAGAGCAGGGTCACTGGGTAAGGCCATGGCAGCCACACACTGCATGTGGGCCCCTGAGCACCTTTCTCGGGGCCCAGGCTGTGAAGTGTGGAGCAGCAGTGGCTGGTGCAGTTTTGCTCCCTCGCCCTGAGCAGTTGCTCCCACGACGTCAGCGTTGCTCTGATTCGCAGAGAAAGCCTCATCCAGCCTCCCATACTCCGACCCTGGCCGGCACCATGACAGTTTTTGTTTCTTATAAAAGCCGCCTGGGTGTTGGTAATTCCTGTAAATAAAGGAATTATTTTCCTAAGCAATTTGTTTTGATTGTGTTACGTTCTAGCCCGTCCTCCTCTGCTGGGATAGAAGAAAGGCTAATCTGCTGCTTTACTCTCTTGCCACACATAAAAGACAAGTAGAAAATGAGATTTTTGACAAGCTAAACTCCTAATTTTTGTGACAAAATGTGAATGAAAATGATGAACTTATTCATGAGTGATGAGAAGTTTGAAATGAATGACTTATGGGTATAAGAAACTATATTAATTTAGCACGGAGGCAGCAGTTCTGAACGTAGTTTGATAGCTGAGCAAAAGGTGTGCAGTCAGGCAAGGGGGTCTGAACCCAGAGCTTCCAGGTGATGGCACTCAGCTGGGCTGTGATGCACCGCACGCATGCTGAGGTCCAGTGAGGACCTGACGGCTGGACCGCGTTCCCTGTGTGAGCCCGTCAGGGCTGCTCGGGCCATGGGTATGTGGGATCACCTGCTCCTGTCCTGCTTCCCCAGCCCCCCCCCGAGGGTCCCCATTTTCTCTGGGCCCCAAGACACTCTCCAGGAGCCTCTCCTGTCCCTCGGGCCAAGTCTGCACAGCCGCCACGCCACCTGACATCACAGGTCCCAGGACCTGAAGCCCGGGCTTCCATCTAAGCCCTGTGGTCCTAGAAGCCCCCAGGAAAGGCTGGCCTCCAGTTCTGTGGGTCAGGAACTGTGTCACAACCAGGGCACCCAAGAACACCGGCAGCACCAGTGAAGGGGAGCAGGCTGTGGTCCCCTGTGCAGGGACCCTCGAGGACCTCAGAAGCCAAGCAGCCCCGATCCTGGGTCCTCTTATGGTGTCAGGGTCAGGACGCAGCCCCTGGGTCATCGTGACAGCCCTGGCCTCCTATTTGCCCTAGGGGACAAGCAGTGACACCCCTGTGCTGTCAGTGACACCCCTGTGCTGAGCAACTGCCATCTATGTCTGCTTCTAGGTTTATGTGGGCTGCAGGGTCGTGGTGGGGGTTCCTGGGAGGGCCCCAGCCAGGCCAGTCTCCATGTCCGAGCCCCTGCCGGGTGGGGCCTGGCTCTGCCAACCTGGAGTTCTCCTGGTATCACCCTTCCTGCAAGCCATCCGCAGCCCTGTGATCCTCAGACCCAGTCCAAGCCCTTACCAGAGGAGCTCTTCCCAGAATTTGCAGGGACCAACCCCTAGGCTACCCCACATTCAAAGACAGGCTGGTGGCTGTGCTCTCCCACTGCAGCTGCTGCAAGGAGCTGAGCAGTGGGCACCACGAGGGGGGTCACCCCAAGTTTGTCCATGCCTAGTGACAGCGTGGCTTCCAGCTCCTGCCCGCTCCACACTTGGGAGCCCTGCCCCCCCCACGCCAGCGCACTCCAGAGCCCCCACGCCCTGCAGGGTGAAGCCTGAGCCAGCCGTCCGCCCCTGTGATTAAGTCAGAGACCCGCTGCACCTTCCCCAGCACGAAGGCAGAGGGGTGGACAGCAGTCAGGGCTCCGATCCAGAGCTCCTGGAAATAGTTTCATCCTCACTAATTACGACCACCCTGCGCCAACAGGGGCTGCAGAGCAAATAATTATAGTTTCTCAGCTGAGCTGAGACTTCATGACCTTAAAATAGCTGTCACAGGCAGAAGTGCCTGATTCACAGCTCGGGCGCTAGCGCCGCAGCCTCTTCTGCGCATGGTGCTCTGTGTGGCTGCGCCTGGCACCCGCCGCACCGTCCTGCAGGGCCAGGGGAAGCACCTGGCCCACTCACAGACGTTGTGGGTCGTTGCTGGGGAGACTCAGAAGCACTTCAAGGACGGCTGGGTGGGTGGGCACAGCGGCTGGACAACGATGCCCACTCCCCATGCTGCTCACTGTGGGCTCCTGCTGGGCTCACTGAGTCACAGCCCTTGAAACAGCATGGGTAACATGTGCGTGGTCTCCTGGGCAGCCCTTGGGCTTCCAGAACCCCTGCCTCATGCAGGAGGGGCCTCTGACGGGAGGAAACTGAGGCCAGGGACCTTCGGTGGCACTGACACCTGTCAGTGCGGAGGGAGCCGATGTCCCGGGCCTGCATCTCCTCCAGGGCCACTCTGCAGAGGCTGTGACGGCCCAGCTCCCCAGCAGCAGCCGCTGGCCGGGCCGTGGGGGAGACATCAAAGGCACGCCCTGGGCACTGCATGCCCCCATACGCGGGGTGCCCTCTGGAAATACCCGCCGAGAGAGCTGGCCGGCAAAGTGACCTTAATGTGTCCACACTTGGCATGTTCTGTGCCACCCCTGTCCACAAGCCCACTTGGGAGGCGGAGGCTGCACAGGGCAGAGCACTGGCCTAGGGTTCCACCCCCTGTGCTACGAGGAAGCAACACTAAGCCATCGTCTTCTTTTATGGTGAGTTGAGGGAAACTGAACCTAAGTCTTCCCGGGTTCCCAGGCTCCACCATGCTGCACAGCGCAGAGTGATCTCTTCCTGTCTGCGGTGCTGCTGGGTGGGGAATGTGGCACCGCCTGGCTCAGTACTGGGCCCACACGGGGTCCTGTGCGCTCACTTCAGCTGCCAGACCTCAACTCCAGTAGAAATATAGGACAGAGCACACCTGTGACTTCGCATATTCTAGTAGCCTTACTTTTTTTAGTGTAAAAAGAAAACTGAAATGAATTTGAGTAATACACTTTAACACAATATATAAAAAACCACTTTTCAACCCAGCAATCACAGGCCTCGTATTTTCCCAAATGAGTTAAAAAACTTTGTCCACAAAACAGACTTGAGCACAGATGTTTGCAGCAGCTTTATCCAGAACTCCAACAGCGAGCTGCTGAGATGTCCCTGGGGAGGTGGCCAGAAGCCGAACTGCAGCACTCGGACCACAGGAGGAGGACTTGAGCAGCCCTGGGGGTGTGGGCCTCACCCACATCTCGTGGAGGAGGCCAGGCCAGAGATGCGTGCTGGAAAAGGCAACCCGGGAAGCTCAGACAGCCTCCTTCTGAGCCCACAGAGGCATGGGCATCTGGAGTGGACGCCTTTCTGTCCCGCACCAGGCAGGCTGTGGGCTCGGGTGTTGCGAAGCCCACACTTCCTGCTCGGAGCTGCTGGGAGCCTAAAAGTGCCCCACAGCGAGCCTGTGGAAACCACATCCTCTCTTCCCGCCAAGGCTTTGATACCTGAGCACACCTAACCCTCGACCAGGCCTCCATGAGGCAGGAGCCGGGTTGTCATGCTGGCAGGTGCCAGGAGAGAGGGGTGCATGGCGTGCCGGGGCACCTGAAGGTCAACACCATGACCACGTCCTAGAGCAAGAGCTGCTCCGTCCTGCCGGCCTAGGCCTGCAAGGTAGAGCTGGGTGCTCAGCCACCGCACAGAGTGTGATCAAAGGATATGGTGAAGGATTGAATAAAAATTTAAAAATTGAGTTATGATAAAAGACATGTGGCCGTACATCCCTCTCAGAATCCTCCCCCTCCCTAGAATGCACTGATCCCCTCACATTGCCTCCTCCTCAGCAGCTCTGGAGAGCTCTTTCCTGAGTGTCTACCAGATGTGATAAAAACAGTGACTGCTGCTGCCGAGCACCACCCAGCAGATGGGCGGCTCCCAGAATCACGACGCTGCGTCCTCATCCGCCTCAGTCACCGGATCCGGCACTGTGGAACATCGGGTTCTTTCCGAAGTCAAAACGACAGTGAGGAAAACATTTCTGATCCATTCAGGACTTCAGGACAGCGTAAACCAAAGGCACTCAGGGGAGAGGACTCCAGAGCTGCTGCAGAAAGTGACAAGGACAGTGGGACGGGTGAGTTTGAAGTGAAGGGAGGGCATTGAGGGGATTCATGGCAATGTGCCTTTCACTGTAACATTTTTCTAATTTAAAAATTCCCTGCTTTTGATTACATGTCAAAGAAGCAGTGTGTCTTCCCAGGCTTTCCTGTTTTAAACACCAGGACAAGCAGTTCTGGTATGTGTTTCCAACTCACTTCTGCGGTGTTGGATTTTTGCTGCTTTATTTCACAAGGTCCTCACCAGAGAAGTGGTAACTTATAGACACTTGGTTCATAGTCATTTAGGGAAGGTCTGCTTTTTTTTTTTTTTTTTTTTTTTTGTTTCGGGGGTTTGACTCGGTCTTGTGC
>NW_022900918.1:42365416-42367598 GCF_012274545.1 Fukomys damarensis
TTTTTTTTTTTTTTTTTTTTTTTTTGGTACCGGGGATTGAACTCGGGTCCTTGCGCTTGCAAGGCAGGCCACCAAACCCCTGAACTAAGTCCCCGGCCCAGGTCTGCTTTTTAAGGCAGTTAAATAAAGAGGTATCAGAAAGCCAGGAAGTTAGTTTCAAAATAGAGCCTTGGAAAAAACACCAATCGCAAAACCTCGATTAATGTACGTTAGAATAAACTGCATTCCATCTAGAAACCTTTCTTGGAGCGTTGTAACTCAGCTGCTCCCCTAAAAGCTGAGCCTTGCAGGAGCTGCTCTGTGGGCAGCACCAGTGACTGACCAAGTCCTTCAGGTGAACGTCCTGTCCTCAGGCCACAGCTAGGTGACCCTCACGACGCTCAGGTGTGGCGGGGGAGCTGTCCTTCCTTGGAGTGGGTGGCCACCCGAGCACAGAGCCAGCCGTGCTGGGGCTGGGTGGTCTCGGGCGCCGTGGGACAGCCATGGTCAGCTTCCCAGACTCAGCCCGAGTCACACTGCCTCCGTTCTCCGCCCAGCCCAGTGGCTGGTTGTCGAGGCCATGGCCCCTTTTCTCCCTCTGTAAGGGGTGGCTACTCCTCCTCGGACAGAGCTCTGCAGGCTACCACAAGGGTGCTCAGCGCCTGGCACTTGGGGTGCAGGGTGGGCGCCCACAGGCAGCCACAGCTCCTGCAGAGAGAGGCAGGGGGCTCTGGGCTGGCACAGGAGATGGGGCTGTGCACTGCATCGGTGCAGAGTAAGGCTGCGAGAGAAGGAAAATGAAATAGAGAATATCTCTTAAAGGAGGAAAGCAAAAGAGAAAGGAGACGCCCAGCCCCACGGAAGCAGTGAGGAGCGGGGCTGGTGGATGCGAGGGCAGGATGCCAAATCCTGTAATAAAGAAGTGATTAATTGAGCCAGCCAGGGAGAGGGTTAGAACAGAGAGCTTTTGATATTGTGCAGTTAGGAGGGAGGACTGCGAGGGATTTTAAAGCATATGAAAAAGTGAAAAGGAGAAAGAAGAGCTGGGAGAGACCAGACTGGAGAAGGGATTTTCCTAATGGGTTTGCTGGTTAATCCCGTGGAGCCAACAGCTGGCTGCCGCTGGCGCGGGTGAATTACTCCCTCTCCTTTGCTTGCTATTCCTGGGGAAACCAGAGTCCTCATTTGAAAATCTAAACATCCCAGGACCCGGTAATGGGCAATGAAATTCAAGAAACACAGTGTGAAACAACAGGGCTATTTAAGCTCTTGAAGGACTTTTTAGGTCAGAACAACAAAAGCTAAACTCTCCCTGGTCTACGCTGCTGCGAGACATCGGATCCTTCAGATGTGTGCGAAAGTCAGCAGAGTGAGCTGGGGCTCCTCTTGCCGCCACCTCGCTAGAACCACAGTGCAGCCAGCCATTGAGGGACCCGAGTGTGTGAGAGGCTGTGGGTGAGCATGCGGGTGGCCGCCGGCAGGGGTCCCGGCTTTCAGAGCCCCGCACCTCGGCCCCCAGTGAAGGTGTCCCTGGGGCATTGCCTGGGAAGTGGGAGGGGGTTGACAGTGGGCGTGGGTATGCGGACGGGGCGGTGGCCATTTCAAAGTGGAGCATGGGAGGCGAATGAAAGGACCCCAGAACCCCAGGTCTGAGTGAGAGCCAGACTCACGGGGACTCCACACCCAGCCCGCTCCACTAGCAGAGCCCCACTACCAAGGGACTGGAGAGCAGAGGCCATGGGTTTGTGGGCGCAGTGGCTGCGATGTTTCCTGTGCTTAGGAAACAAATCCCTGCCAAGGGTGCCAGAGGGAACCAGTGGCTGAACTCGGGGACTTACTGTCCTCACCTGTGGTGACCGGCAGCCTGGCAGTAGGACAGCCCCGTGATTTCCAGTGGGGACAGCCGAGCAGCAAACCCTAGCATGAGCCACAAGACAGCGGCCCGGCTCCTCCAGGGCTGGAGAGAAAGGTCTCTGCGGGAAGCGGCTCCCATGCAGGCAGCTGCTGGGACAGTCAGCCACGCCGCATGGGGTCGGAGGGCCTTGGGGACCAACGGGAAACCGTGTGTACAATAACAGAGGGTTGCATACTGGGAAGCGCTCTTTCCTGATGTCATCACCTTCAGGCCTTCACCAGCACTTTCACAGGAGAGAGAGAGAGCGAGAGAGAGAGAGAGAGAGAGAGAGAGAGAGGAAGAGGGAGG
>NW_022900918.1:42367653-42373238 GCF_012274545.1 Fukomys damarensis
AGAGGGAGAGGGAGAGGGAGAGGGAGAGAGAGAGGGAGAGAGAGGCGGAGGGGGTAGTCCCGGCACCCAGCAGATACCCAAAGCTGCGGGTGGCACTCACAACCTTTGTGTGTACCTGTGACCCACACACCTGCTCCACATACCTGTCTCATCTCCACTTCCTGTGCCCAGCGCCAGGCAACTGTTGCGTAAGTCCATGTGGTGCCTCGTTCTCCAGGGAATAGCAAGCACACATCTGTACAAGGTCCGTAAAGTTGGCATTTTTCCTACTACTTTTGATCCATTGTTGGTGAATCTTCCCATAAGGAACCCGTGGATATGGAGGACTATTTTTCAAAATTTTAAATATCTCAGTCACTTAAAATATCTGAGCACTAACCCCAGGTTGTCTGCTAATCCTGAGCAAGTCATGGTTCTTTGGTTATGAATTTTTCCCTCTGTAAAATGGGAACACTGGCCCAATTGACCTGTGGAACTCCAAGTCTGGGGCATAGCTGCATGACACTCTGTCCCCACCCGCTGGGGCCCACTCCTTCTGAGTGAACTCAACAGCCTCCGAAATACCTGGGCTCCCAAATAAAGAAAATGCCGGTGACTTTAACCATGCAGAGAAGGTACCGATAATTCTTACAAAACCTCCAGCTGTCCGAACTTCGGTGGCAGGCTGGGCCAATACGCATCTGGGTTAGGAGCTGTCTTGCTTACCTCCCATGAGGCTTCATCTTGATGGCTTGAGATATGCCTAGGAGATTAGTAACTCTATGTTATGTCCGCTTCGGCCAGCAAGTGTGACCTTGGGGATGTGGCTGGCTCCTGACTCCTTCCTTTCCAGCTCCTCCCCTCCTCTGCTTCCTGCCTGCCCTGAGTGCAGCAGCTCTCCTCCAGCACACCCTTTCACCGTGATGCTCCTGTCTTAGAGCCGTGACCATGGACTGAGTCCTCTGAAGTCATGAGCCAAATTAAACTTTCTCCTTCAAGGTGCATGAAAGCTGGAACACATGGTGGTTGAAGCGAAGGCCGGGTACCACCCGAGAAACTGCGTTCAAGTCAGTGAGGGTGGCTCACCCTGTGTGTAACGGCAAAGGGCTGAGAGTCAGCAAGGCTAAGCCCCAGTTACCACCACAGCCAGCACAGGCCCTGGGGCTGGCCACGCCTGGTCTGTAGTTGTATTCCACTGCTTGTTGTGAATGCACCAACACACTGAGTGGCTGTCTTCTTCTTTCCTGGTAGAAGTTTAGAGTATTTCACCAAAACCTAAGTCTTATAAACTTGTATGTATAGCACTTCCCAGAATTTATCAAAATGCCAGCTTTAAAGCCATTTTTCAACATATCCTGATTTTAGCATCTGTGCACTATAGTGATTTCTGTTTCCACCATGGGAAATAAATAACTTTAAAAGAGATTTTCACAGATATCCCAGAAAGAAATCTAAGTCATACAAATTAGCAGCTAGGCCACTGATGCTTTTATGAGATCCACATTTTGGGGGCCAAAGAGGGAAGGGCTCTGGAGCATGAAGGTGACAGAATGGTCACCCCCGACACCCCGAGATGTGGCCTCCCCTCGGATTCCCATGCAGAGTGTGTCACTGCGGGAGGGGTAGACACGTGGCCCTGGCACTGTCACTAACACAGCCAGAGCTAAGAGCTGTTGAATTTTTCAGCCTGAACAATGTTATTTGCCAAATTGGAAGGAAAATTCGGTTCAGATGCCAGGCACCTAGGTCCACTAGCAATGCTGCATGCAGTGTGCAGGGACCGGGCAGCGCCTCCTGACCCCTACTCACTCTTGGCTTTGCTGTGGCCATTTGTCCAACGAGGGCTTCGTGGAGCTGTCCCCACCATGAGGATGGAGCCCCGACCCAGCGCTCTGCAAGCCTGCGCACCTGTGACCTCTGGCTCTTCCTCGGATGACACAGTAGCTGTGACCAAGGCAGCCCTCTGTGAGGTCACTGCACACCTGTATCCCAGAGTGTGTTCCTCCTTCTGCGTTCCCATCTGACTGTGTGGGGGGATCTTTCTTGGGGTGCAAGTGGCTGGTGTGGGTATGGTATCAGTCCAAGTGGGGGAAGCCCTGGTCTCCTTGCTGAATTGTACTACAACAGTCTTTTTCTGTCGTGGAACAAGGACCAAACCACTTTTCCCCGCTGTTGGAAGTGACTAAAAATGCTTTACCAAAAGAAAACAATACCTAGATGTACTCTACCCAACCTGACAAGGAGAGAGGTTCTCAGTTTGCAAACCACAGGGCCTTTTCACAGAGGTGGTGGGCAGGAGGGGTTTAGCTGAGGAGACCAACGGGTGACAAGGAAGCTGTGCCACACGGAGCCACATGGGAATCTCTGCCACAGGACATACAGTGTCCGGCCAGGGAAGGCCAGGCTGGCTGCTCTGGCCTCAGTGACCCCGAATGACCTGGCCCTGGTGAGGCACCATCCCCAAAACTGTAGTGACCCACTAGGCAGCATATAGCACACGGAGGCCACCATCTAGCTCTCTGACATTTTCAGGAACCGTCTCATGGGATGCCAGTGTCCTCTGGGTGGAAGATTCTGGAAATTGTAGGAAGGGCCAGGCCGTACCATTCCTGTGGAAGCGGAGTGGTTGCATCCTGCCCCACGCGTCCCTGGTGGACCTTCGGGGGTCCCTGCAGGCCCCCGGGGCCTGACGGTGGCGAGGAGAGGGAGGGGCTCCCCTGGGTTTCCCCATGGCCCTGTCCAGCCTACAGCTCTGCTGCTCCCAGTTTTACCTCTGGGAGCCGGGAATGGTTGGGTCCGGCGCGGCCTCACTGCCCGTGTGCCAGTCAGCTCCTGTCTGCCTTTGTTTACTCTGGGACACAATGGGAACTATAGTCCTCCCAATACATCATTTATAAGTGTATTCTACCTCTGAATGTACGGGCAGGGCTGGCTGTGGGTGAATAAGCTCTGTGAATATTGCCAAGACCCTGAGCTTTGTTCAGCATTATTCTTCACAATGGATACCACACTTTGGAAGTAATTTTAAAAAGGGAATCAAAATAGTAGTACTTTTAGCCTTTGTTTCTTTTATACCACGCTGCATTCTCTGTCTCTCATTCAGCCGCTCCCATTATCCTGACAAATTAAATAAACCAGAAAGGCTCTGGCAGGCAGCACTCCCTCCGCTGCAGCCTGGGAAGTCGAAGTAAACATTGGGGTGGTTCCGGCTGGCAGTCCCAGCTAACTCTGTTGAAGGACTTGAAAACGGGGCCGGGGGGGGGTCTTGGAACTTGCGAGGATCAGTGGCCCCTGCGAGCCAGCCTCGGTGGCAGCAGTGGGGACCGGTCAGCGCATGCAGGGCCACAGCTTCTAGGAGAGTGCAGAGTCCTTTCAGCTGTGCGGCCAGACCATGAATGGTGAGTCACAGAGGCTGCGCCAGACCCAGCCAGGGAGGCCGGCCAGGGCCTCCTGTGCAGGCCGCGTGAACTTTCTCTGCTTTTCAAAGATGTTCCTGTGTGTGCGAAACCACCTCCCAGAGGGGTGAATCCAGGAGGAGGAGGAGGAGGAGGGTTCTGCCTATCCATCTCTGTCTCTCTGTGGCTCTCTCTCTTTCTAAACTGTACTTTCATGTTTACAAGTTTTGATTCTTGCAATCACAACCTAGTTTTGAAATGCAAGCAAGGAGGGGTCAGGGGGTGCAAAGAGGATGGCACTCACTGCCTTGTGTCTTTCTGGGTCTCAGGATGTGCTGAAAGCAGGCACCGCTGCTCCCTGGCCCTGGACCTCTCTACTCTAACTGATGCATCTAAAGCATTTTCTGCTTTTTCAGGAAAAACCCCGAAAGTTCCCACTTGGGAAGAAAGCTCTTTTCAATTAATAACTATGTTTTTAAGATAACAAAAGAGGACAATTTCCCTAAATGAGAGTGCGCCAGGGAGTAGCAGAGCTGCTCAGTCTGGAAGCAGCGCTGTCTTGGATGTTATAACCACAGCCTTCTGGGCCGGGGCTCCGCACCCCTCGCCCCTTCTCTGCACTCCCGTTCTGAACAGTGCAGGTGGACCTGGGGGAGAGGAGCCAAAGTACTGTCGCCCGGGGGATCCCGGAGGCTGCTGGTTTCCTTAGGAAGCAGAGCCGTGCGTAAATGCCAGCGGCAGCGGCTTTGAAGCCCGCAGCCCCAGCTAGGACGCCTCATCTAAAATGCAGGCGACGTGGCCGGAGGGGGGCTCTGTGTTCCAACAGAGGCGTCCCCCGGCTTCCGAGTCAGAGGGCACCGCAGGCAAAGGGAAATATTGAGCCAGAGTAGTTTGAACAAAACCATCAGGGTTCATCTTTTATTACCAAAGGAAGACTTGAAAAAGCCCAGGTGAAATTTTCTTCCATTGTCTAGGAAAATTCTCTGTAATTTGCCCCCAGGGAAATCCAAGTGCTGCGTGGCCTGGGTCCCCCCGCACCCCCGCCCCTCTGGCCGCCTCTCCTCCTCTCTCAGGCAAATGTCTCCGGGGTCCCTGGAGGCTGGGGCAGCGAGCAGGGCGCTGAAGGTCAGGGCTGCCCACTGTGGCCTGACTTTTAGCTAAAGAGGCCGCGCTTTCTCCCGCTACCCTGCCGGGTCTAATTTGGTGGCATTACGTGAAGGGGGTGAACCTGCTACTGACAGGAGGGGGTTAAATGAGATTACAAGCTTTGGAAGCTGTCAGCAGCCACCACTGCCTGGGGATGTTAAATTGCGATTTAATGGTCAGCTTTATCTGTACGGTGTCCGTGGAAATCTGCTGTTTTCAGCAACTTAATTGGCACTGTGTTTGCAGGAGTTTTTCGGGGAGGTGGGAGAGTTGACCAGATTTTAATAATGAATTATTTAGAGATCAGACTGGCAGGACGTCAGGGGAATGTGTGGCACGTCTTGTTTAACTGAGGCTCAGAAAGCTCTGAATGGGCAAGATGCTGCATTCCGCGGTGATACCCGAACTTTCTAAAAATACGCACGGGGTCTGATGTCGCAGGGCTTATTTATAGAGAAATAAACACAGAGTAGCAGTTGCCATCACAACATGCGTGCGTGTCTGGCGTGTGAGGGCAGTGACTGCGCAGAGTCAGCTGCTGTGCGTAGCCAGCCTGTGCTGCCCCGGCGGAGGGACCAGGCTCGAAGCTGGGTCCCTGGACCCAGCGGGAGGCGGCCTCGGAGTGGTGCAGGGCGCCATGTTGACGGCTGACTGCACGTGCACACGTGTGGGGCACCGGGGCGTGGACAAAGTGTGCGTGGACGTGTGCACGGCTAGGCGTTTTGTATACACGTGCACACACCTGTGCTATGTGCATCTGTGTGACTGTGCATGCACGTGTGTGTATGAGTGTGTGTACATGAGCAGGCCCACTTGTGGGTGCGATGTGTGCATTGCATTCGTGTGGGAAGTGAGTGCATGCCATGTGCACACGCGTCGGTGTGAGTATGTCCCTGTGTTTGTGGGTAGCCTGTGGGTACAAGTAAGTGTGGAGTGCAGGTCTGTGCAGAGTGTGGGTGTGGTGTGACCGTGAGCGTGCTGGCTGTGTGAGCACAGGTCCAGTCTCCCTCCTCCCCTGCCCTCTAGGTCCCTGGCCCACGGCGTTGCCCTGGTGCTGGGGGCTGT
>NW_022900918.1:42373568-42430125 GCF_012274545.1 Fukomys damarensis
GGACCCTGGCGGCTGGATGGCCGTGTTCGCACAAGGAGACCCGAGGGGTGGGGCGGGCACGTGTGGATCCCTGGAGAAGCGTGGGAGAAGGGAGAGACGAGAGAAAGTGTCTCGGGCAGATATCAGCATTGTCTGCTCCCAGGGAGGGTTGGTCCGGCAAGCTCAGGATTAGCGAATTTAATATCCTGTCAAAATCCTCACGATAATGAACCCTGGCTGGCTGGGCTGGCACAGCAACCTCCGCTGCAGCCAGCGAGATAGCACAGCTAATTTATGAGCCAGGGATTTGCTGCGCTGGCAGAGCGGGCCGGGCGCGAGCTGGAGGGCGGTCAGTCCCCGCCTCGGAGAACTTGCTGGGCCTCACGCGTTGCACGGTGACCCCAGGTCATAGCTCTTCTGGCCCCAGGTTCCCAGGAGACTTGGGAAGCTGCTTGTGGAAAAGTCTGATCCTGAAGTGGTCCGCAGGCAGCCTGCATGGCGGTTCCCGTCCCACAGCCAGGGTGGAAGGAGATGAGAGATGCAGGCGGCAGGAAAGAGGTCAGAGGCACGGCTGGGGCAGCGGGGCTCCCACTCGGTTCCACGCGGCCATGCCTAGAGGGCTGCAGGCTGCAAGGGCAACACCAAATACCAGGCTTCTGGGTGAGGACCGTGCAAGCGGGAAAGTTCCTGTGCAATTTGTTCAAAGCGCTGCACCTCTCCAGGCAGCTGTCAGAGCCGTGCATTATGGTACATTGAATCTGAATGGGGCTCTCGACATCAAAACCTCACATCCATTATGATACCATCTCCCGCTCTAAGCTGTAATGCTTATTAATTCTGCACCCATGCTCTCCCGGCTCCGGCAAATGTATTCCATCAGCCTAGCATTTAATTTAATTAGTACAGCTGGGCTCTCATTCTCCTTTCTGTGTCAGAGGTATTGTCAGCACGTTCTGCTGTAACACAATTACTGATTGCTTTTAGATAGGCAGAAATATGATTAGGGTATTGGGTGACTGTATCATAAGCCTTATTAGATTCATTTGAAATCTGGAGATAAATAGGAAACTTTTATTTGCAGTGTAATGAGATTATGCTTATTAGGCCAAGGCCTCACAACCTTTTGCAAAGAACACAGTGTATCGGCCGGATTAGACCTTGGAACCATACTCTGCTCCCAGCCTCCCGCCTCTGTGTCACACCGTCCGTGTTCCCAGATTATGGCCACCGTGGTGTCTTCCTCAGATAAAGGACATGGGCGTCCCTTGCCTCCCCGACGTCTGACGGAATACACACATCTTGAAACGAGGTTTTATTTTTGGGAGAAGTGTCTGGTGCAATCAGTGTGCAGACCAAAAGAAACTGTTCTTTTGTACGTATGTATTTGCTTTTTGAAGGTGTTTGTGTTTATCGGCTTTTGCTGACAGGACTGGTGTGCGGTGAAGTCCCTGGCACCGCGTCTGGAGGCGCGGTTGCTGCGGCTGCTGTTTGGCTAACCGCCGGCCAAGTCCAGAGTCGTTGGCTCTGATACTCTTGGGTCTCTGGGTCGGGGACAGCTCGGTGGGCACTTTCATGCACAGTGCTGAGCCGCGGGAAGCCTGTGGGGGCCAGAGCCATCCTGGGGCATTGAAGTGGAGTTTGGGGTGGCGTGTGTGAGCCGGTGCAGGCAGAGGTGGCCCTCAGCTGGGCATGTGGCACTGTCATAGGCAAGGAAAATGGTAATGACTGTGTTCGAACGCACAAGCTCTGCAGGGCAACTCGTGAATTTGGCTTTAGAAAAGATTCAAGACGTCACCTCGAGATTTGCCAAAGACATGCAGTCTCTTAAAACTTCGATTTCTCTCCCACGTCACCCTCGGTCCATCTTCACCAGAGCATCACAACATCGCTTAATTTCAGGAATTATTCTCACGGAGTCATTTACTGACTAATTCAAGTTGCCTGTGAAAAGTGAATGTGTTTTGCTGTTGACTTATACAACACAAGAAACGATTGTTTCTTTTTAAATTTATAGCCAAATCAAGACCCATAAGCAGTGAGCTCAGGCCAGCTCCCACCCCTGAGCCTAAAAGGGAGGCTGCAAGGTTTTCCCCTCATGGACGCAGGGCTTCCCTTGGGGCGATGGAAGAGGTGTGTGAGCAGCTAATGGTGATGTCGGCCCTGGATGTACTTACTTGTCTACTTAAGACTGGTTAAAGTTGCAAACTGCGAGTTATGTATATTTTACCACAGTAAATAAAGGACAGAGGGAGGGACAGGTCCTGCGTGGGGCCGCCTTGTGTGCAGATCTGGAGGTCCTGGGGGCTGTGACGGCACCCTTTCCCCCATGACAGTCCCGGTGAGAGTGCACGGCACTGGCTTCCGGGTCCTGATCAGGAGCCATGTCTGCACCCCTGCAGGCCCTGCTCGACTGCCCCTCCATGTGAAACACAGCAAACTCCATGGAACACATTCATCCTTTCCCCCCGTGGCCTATGGCAAAGACCTTATAAGGCCATAATTCGCATCTGGGTTTAAAAGGGTTGATGCCATACCAGTGTTAAAGCTCAGCAAAAGATGATGAAGACCACAAAACACCCTGTGATGGCTGGAGTCCAAAATGTCCCAAAAGACTCACATGTTGAGGCTTGGACCCCAGTGCAGAGTTCAGGAGATGTTTGGATCACCAGGGCTCTGGCCTCCATGGTGGATGGGTCTGTGATGGATTCATGCTTCCTGGCACCATTGGGAGGAGATGGGACGGGAGGTGAGGTCATAAGGTGACTTGTTCCAGCCCTTCCTCCTTCTCCACTTCTGCCTCCTGTACACCATGCATCGAGTAGGTCTGCCCGCCATGGGCTCCTGCCGTGATGTCCCCTCACCTCAGGCCCCAGGATGAAGAATCCATGCAGCCATGGCCTGAAACCTCTGAAACCGTGACCCAGAATCAACCCTTCCTCCTTATAGCTGTTTCCTTCAGGCATGTGGCACAGCCATCATGAGCTGACTACCACACACCCCAGTGAGGAAGAAGAGGCAGGACCCCATGCACAGTGTAGACTTGGTGGGCGAGGGGCAAGGGTGTCAGCAGTGCACCTGAGCCTTCTAAGCCACCTCCTCTTCACCAGCCTGCCCCAAAGCCCTCCTCGTCCCCTCAGCAAGGCACACAGATACACACCCACCCAGAGAAATGTGTCTGTGTTCCGCCACCCCTCTGCCTGCCACTGTGACTGCTGTCCTAACTGCCCGATTTCACTGCAGAAACATGAGTGCAAAAAAGAAAAAAATGTTTTTGTGTGAAGACTAAGCTGAGTGTTTTGGAACAATTAGATAAAATAACTTCCTGGCTTTTAAAAATGTAGAGCTAACTGTATGTGAAACCAGGCTAAATTATTGAGGAAAATCTTAAAAAATGAAGATTCTGCAGCCAGATTGCTTCACAGGTGGTTTTAGTTCATTGTTTCTTTGAGGAAACCTAGGAGCTGAATCCTGGATAGATGTTTACCAGGGGGCTCAGTAGGCCAGTCTGTAGCCCAGCTCAGGAAAAGACACCGGTCTGTGTCAAAACATGCATATACTTTACCCTAAGATGGTTCACAAAGATCTGTAGCTTTTGTGAGTCCCTGTTCTAATGGGTATTTCTGATAGTGGTCCTAGAGGTCCTCCATGGGGCAACAGGAGGGGACACTAGAGCCCAAAGGAGCTGCGCCCCTTATCCCCCACTTCTGGCTCTAAGGAGCACCCCTGTGCTCAGGGGAGGCTGGTGGAGATTGCTATAAAAGTAGAAAAGCGGCTTATGTCCAGAGGTCCCCCTGTAGCCCATGTGGTCACAGGTGACTGGGTCCTGGGGCTTCAAGCTGACTTGCTGTTAGGAAGTGGGGTCTGGTGAGAAGAGGCGGTCACTGTGTGGTGACCCTGAAGGCCACGTCTCCCTCCCCACTGCCTCCCCAGATCTCCCTGCCTCCCTGCTGCATGCCCTGAGCAACTCCTCTGCCAGGTTCCGCCCGTCTCATCGTGAGCCAAATGAAACCTCTCCTCCTTTACATTGTGGGTGTCGAATTGTGTCTCAGCGACATACAAAGTGACAAGATGGACTGGACACATGCACACAGGGGGCCGTGGACCAGGCAAGTCCGGAAGCCATGTTGCTTGAATGAGGACTGAGGATGGGAGGGGCATGGGCAGAGCAGGAGAGAGGCGATGACGGTACCCCTCAGCTACTGTCCACAGGCACCCATCCGTCTGCACTCTCCTCCCACACTGTCCCCCAAGGGAGCTTCCCAAGTACACCGAGGTGTGTGTAGCTCAGGGGCCTGGAAAGGGGCTGCCACGTCCCCCTGAGTCAGTGCAGATCAGCTTCCTAGGACTCCATCTTGTCCCTGAATGGCCAGGGCTAGGCAGCTCCACAGGTGACGCATGCTGGTGCCCAGGACAGAGAAGGAACCAGATCATCAGGGCAGCACAAAGGGCTTGCAGTGGTGCCTTCGTGCCAAACTATCTCTGTGACCCAAAATGGTGCATCCAGAACTTCTGGTGTGTGACTTGGGAAGCATGCAACACACTCCAGATAGGGAACTGTCCCTTGCTTCTGTCCTCTGGCTGTCCCCATGCTGACAGGGAACGACTAACAGGAGGACGTGGCCTCTTCATCCACACCGCACCAAGCTGATCTGTGGGTTTCTGCCCTTGTTTAGGCAGAAAAGAAAGGACCTGGAAAAGAGGAAAAGAGGGGACGGTGAGGCTAGGGGTGGACAGCCGTCATCTCAGGGACAGCTCCAAGCATCGTCTGCGTCTGGCCCCAGGTGCTGGCAACTTGGGTATATTTGAGGGGAGGGTGTACACAGTGCACCCCATGAAAGAGCAGAAAACATTTTGCACAGAAAGTGTCACAAAGAAACAGGACACTTGTCACTGTGACAACTCCCCTGTGCCTCTGTAGAGCCCCAAGCTTAGGTCCTCTCTTCTGACATGGTGTCGGGTCTGCCCAGGGGTTTCCACATTTCCTCCCAAGCAGGAAGGCCCCCTCGCCGTCTTCTGACTCGGGAATCACCTGCAGGTGTCCCCTCCATGGAGACTTCTGACCAAAGCCAGGGCTGCAGTAGCAGCAGCGCCCAGAGAGAGGCCTGCCCCCAGAGAATTTCTAGTCACAAGAAGATTGCTGCATAAACAAGCTGAACTTACCCCCAGGGAGCCAAAGAAACAAGAACAAACTAAGTCCAAGGTTAGCAGGAGGAAAAATAAAGATTACAGCAGAAACAAAGAAAACAGAGAATGGAAAAGATCAACAAAACCAAGTTTGGGGGCGGGGATTTAGCTCAGTGGCACCACCACCTGCCTCGAAAGTTCGGTCCCCGGTACCAAAAAACAAACAAACAAAAAAGCAAGTTTCATGTAGTAGTCACTCCAAGATGTACATGTGTACTTCTTAAATATATATCACTTTTATTTCTAAACAATACTTTGAAATATCACCTCACTCCAATAATAATGGCTGCTGTCAAAAGAGAAAAAGTAACAAGTGTTGACAAGGTGGTGAAGAAAGGGACCCTTGCAAAAGGGGAGATCAAAAACTACAATGAAGAATATTTTAATTTACAGTAAAAGACACATTCCAATAATGATGGGATAAGTGTGTTGGAAGTGAGCGGGAGTACTGTGAGTATTCTGAAGAAGATTAACGGTAGTGTGTCTAAACTGTTGCACATGTTCACACATTCATTGTTTTTGATCACCTCATATTGATCGAACAGTTACTGTATAACTGTGTTAAGTAGAAACATGTTCTGTCCTCGTCCACCTTGTTCGCGGGATCTGGTACTGTGCGACTTCCGGCTCTTCCCAAGGTCAGAATGACCACGAAAGAGACATGCTTTTTAATCAATTCAGGACATCATGGCAGCCAGTCAGCGTAACTAAAGACACTCAGGAAAGAGGACTCCAGAGCTGCTGCAGGAAGTGGTGATGATGGTGGGATGAGTCCTCTCAAAGCAAGGGGAGGGATTTGGAGGAGGCTTCACTTTTTCAATTTAATCATTCACCATAATCCTTGATCATACCTCATATATTTTATACTGTTGGTGGGAATGTAATTGAGTGCCACTCTTACAGAAAACAGCCATTCCTCACAAGATTAAAAAACAAGAGTCACCATGTGATCCAGCAACCCCACTGCGTGCCATATATACAGAGGAACTCAGGACCTCAAAGAGACCCTTGCACACCCATGTTTATCCCAGCACTTTTCACGTCAGCCGAGGCATGGGCACAGCCAAGAGGTCATGGCGGTGAAGGAGAGAGCCCCTGTGTGTGTACACAGTGGGGTGCTCTCAGCCTCAGAGGGCGGAAATCCGCCATTTTCAGGAACACAGTGGACCTGGAGGACATCATGCTCAGTGAAATAAGCCACGCGTGGAGAGAAACACTGAATCGAGCCACTTCCGTGACAAATCTGAAGTCGTCAAATCGGGGAAGCAGAGAGGGCTGGTGGAGGGAAGAGGAGAGAAATTAGAAAGAGACTACAAAGTTTCAGCTGTGCACAAGGTCACACTTCTAGAGCTCTGTTCCTCGCACTGTGGCTGCAGTTCCTGTGCCGATATAATACTGAAACCCAAGAGCCCGGGACGCCTTGGGTGACGGGGAGGCTGGGAAGATGACTGCTGGGGTTTCTGCGCTTTCCTCCAACTCATGCAGTAAGCACCTACGGAGTCTCATCTGACAAGAATTTAAAAAGAGCCAGTGAAGAGAAACGAACCCATCATGGGCTCATGCCCGGGGAGCATTTCTCAAGGGAGACGGGGTGGGTCCCCCAGGTCCACCGCACAGTGGGCGAGCCCAGGGCTGAGGTGCGCCGTGAAGAACACGTGGGCAGTCACTCCCGTGTTGTGTCCTCGTGGGCCCAGGGATCCACGCCTACACCGCCAGAGACCCTCAAGACTTTCAAAGGCATCTTTGTTATTCATAGCAGCTCAGCCACTGGGAAATGTCAGGCTCTCCCTTCCAGTCCCAGCACAGCTCCTGGAGGAGGCTCTGTTTTCCCAACGAGGAAACTCGGCCCCAAGGGCAACTTGCCCACGCATGCACAGCTGGTGAGCTCTGAGGCCACGGCAGGCCCTGTGCTGTCCATTGCGGGCACAACGATATCCGCGCAGTGGGCGCAGAGGGGATTTGAAGGTCTGTGGTTACCTTCAGGACACACCACCCTCACGCTGCACCTCAGTAGAGCCCTGACTGTAACCTTTTCTAGAAGAAACTTCTGGGGTATGTGCCAGCTGTCAGGACTGTGGGCCCTGGAAGTGCTAATATGGGAACCCCCGTATTGCCACCCATGATGTCCATGGGCAGACGGCACTGATGACTTCCAGAGTCCCGGGCAAGCTGAAAAGACACACAAAGGGAAATAGCATCTTTCAGTACTAAATGCACATTACCACTAAATAAAAATTCTTTTACCTCCAGCCTTGCTTTACAAGCAGGTATATGGAAGAGGGAAATAATGACAGTTCTCCAGGTCTGCAGGATTAATGGAAGTGCGGTCATTGCCATATATGTGTTTGATGGTGATTCAATCACCACAGAAGTAATGAGGGTAACTGCTCCAGGCTGTGTTTGATCCAGAAGCCACGGGGGCATTCGCACACATTCACAGAGCTTGCTGTGCTTCCCTGGAGTGGGGCTGGCATCCTTGCCTGCCAGCCTTTGGGTATGATCGGCCTTGGGTCACATCTCACAAGGGCCTGGAGGGACCTTCTGAGGGAGCCAGCATGGCCAGAGCAGCCTGCCCGCCTCAGGGTCATCACCCCCGGCCCCTGTGACAGCCATGTTCTCTCGAGTTCTGTCCTGAGGCTGAGTGGCCAAGAGTAAAGTGTTCTCCATGAAAGGCAGGCGCGTGGCCGTGTCCCTCCACATCCATCACAGCCAGCAGTCCTCAGGACAACGGAAGAGTCGCCAACTGCCATGGAATTTCACAATGATTCCCCAGAACCCAAGCTCACTTCAATTTGTTCTTAACCTGTTGAGGTTTTAATCTTCTTTTTTTCTTGGTGGTATTGGAGGTTAAACTTGGGGTCTTCAAGCTGAGCCACATCCCCAGTGCTTTTTTGTGTTTTATTCTGAGACAGGGTCTTGTGCTAAGTTGCTACATTGCCCAGCCTACACTCTTGCCTCCCAAAGTGCTAGGTTACAGGCGTACGCCCCATGCCCACTGGGTTTTCATTGATTTCTGTGCACCTGCAGGCTTCAGTAAGGAGCCCAAATGTTTTCTTGTCTTGAATGGCAAAGGCCCGATGTATGAAGCTCCCCCTGAGGACAGGTGCCCACATTCCCCTCCGCAGTGCTGCTGCTGCTCTGTGGTGAAAGGGGTTGATTTTTTATCAGCCCACATGTGTGACGCACCACGACCACAGTCCCTGCGGGGAGTACGTGTACACAGCATGGCATCTCAATTATTTTCACTTCCTCTTCTCCTCCCCTCCACCATCTCCGGATCCCCTTCCTATTTCCTGGTGCTCTCTCTTTGCTATTAACTATCTTTCATTTTCTTCTTTATTTAAATTTGGATTCTCACACCATGTGATACTTTTAAGCTTGTGCGTCTGATTGATTTCACTTAACGTCATGGTCTCAAGGGGCCTCCGTTTTCCTACAGAGGACTCAAGTGTACCCTTCTTCGTGGCAGAGTAATGCTCCACTGTGTGTAGCAGTGCACTTTCTGGTGGTGGGCACACAGGCCTCTTTCTAGACATAGTTATTGTGAACTGTGCTGCTACAGACATGGGTGGGCGCGATCACTGTGATATGATGTCTTCGGCTCTTTGGGCAGGACACCCAGAGGGCATAGCTCAGTGGAATGGAGTCTCTAACTCCTCTATTTGAGGACTCTCCTGCTTTAATTCCATGTTTACTCACAGAGCAAACCCTGACCCACCAGCAGTTCAAACAGCGTCGCCATTCTCCAAACCCTGTCTCTAATACAGGCGCGCAGAGGACACACAGGAGCCGTCATCTGAGGAGAAACGCATGGTCTAAGGGTCACGAGGTCCGAGGTCCTCTCTCATGGGAGCCCGGAGTCCTGTGACCAGGCTCTTTCCTCGCTCTGTGCAGTGGGTGGCAGTGGTGCCTGTGTCCAGGCTGCTGAGGGGAGCGAGCCCAGTGCACACAGCCGTTCTCCTCCGCGCGAGGCCCGCTGCTGTTGGAGCTCCGTTCCCTGGACAGCTGGTCCAGCCCTGGGCGGAAGATGCCTCCGGGTTGCATGGAGGGAAAGGTTTCAGAGGAATCTGGTGCTCTTTCCCCTCTGCACCGTACGGGGCCCTGTGCTGGGACCAAGCCAGGACCTCCCACTACCTACCCGGCCCCCACGGCTCTTTGCAGACCTGGCCCACTGCTCCTACAGCGAAACCACTGAGCACCCTTGCTGGCCCCAGAGGACTCACAGGGCTGGGAGCAGTGAACTGTGACCAAAATCAGTGGTCATGGAGAGAGGTTGGTGCTTGGACGGCACAAATTTCCAAGACTGGGATTCAGGCATTCCGGCTGTGCTGCGCAAACTGCAGTTTACGTGCTCACTCTCCGAGCCCTGGACTTGTGAGCCCCACAAGCCTCGCCCTTCAGGTTTACACTGCAGCCATCAGGACAGTGGGGATTTTCTTCTCTTCATATCCAAACCATAAGACATTCAGTGTCTCTCTCTAGCACCCCAAACTTGCCAAACCTACAAAAGCATTATTCTGAAGGGAACTAAGAGCAAAACCGGCTGCCCACATCAATGCGGCCAGGGCTGAGCAGGTGGCTCTGGGTGACCCCGACTAAGAGCCTGGCCTGTGTCACGCTCTGGGCACAAGTACGTGAAGCATCGTGCCACAGTGTGCAGTGTGACCGGCTCCTGCAGTGTTGTCGCCCTGTGCCCGCCAAGCCATCTCTCAAAGCCCTGGACATGAGTAACTGTGAGAGACAAACTCACCCATAGGTGCGGGAGGCACAGCAGGAGCACCCTCACCTGCACACACCCAGGTTGATGGAGAGGAGGTACCTGTGTGACCATCGCCGGCGAAGCAGGAGCACCCCGAGAACCAGAAGTAGAACCTGGCAGTGAGCAACTACCAGGAGGGGACAGCAACTCGGGGTCACTGTGAGTGTGGGGCAGAATCACCCAAAGGCCCAGCTGTCCAGGACAGCACTGGGCACAGGCAGAAGGACCTCTCTGGAGTCTGCAGCCGCTCCCAGTGCCCTCCTCCGTGCGGACAGGAGCTGACGCAGAGCTTTCCTGACTGCCAGTGACCTCAGGGCTGGAGTGGAGGCAGCAGCGTGGGACGGTGGCTGCCCCGAAGGAAATCAGGGCGTGAGCGGTGAGACAGAAGCCGTGTGGGTGGGGCAGAGGCGCGTGACAATGACAGCCTGGGGCTAGGAGCCAACACCCCGAGACTGGCGGAAAAACACCATCGCCCTGTCCTGTTCCCCAAGCAGGCCACGTGGGGTCCCCGAATCTGCAGACAGCTTTGTGCATCTGTGCGAGAAGACCCTAGGCCCAGGCCCGCGGGCGGGGACCTCGAGGACAAAGCTGCTGTCCTGTACCCAGGAGGCAGAGGCTGCTCCTCCCAGCTCACCCGAGCTGCTGCTCAATAATTAGTGTTTTAAGTCAATACAAATGCAGTCTGGGGTCAGGCCTTGACCCTTAATTCAAAAGCCGTCTCTGACACCATTTTGGGAAGAGCATGAAGAAGCTGAAGGAAATGGATTAAGGGTCAATAAGTCTCAGCTCTGCCAAGATGATGCTGCCATAATAAGTTCAGACTCCACTGCGAAACCCGGACGCTCTCCCGTTTCCGTCTGTAGGAGCCAGCAGTGCGGGGACCTGTGTGACCGCAGGAAGACGTGGCCAAGGGCACCCTCGAGACAGCACCTGTGGCCACCTCACCTCAGGCCGCCGGGGACTGAAGACTGTGGACAGCGCCCTTATGCCGATGTGGCCCAGCACGTCCCTGGAGCTGAAGCACACCAACAATGACCCCATCTTCATATCTGTTCCATAAGGATGATTTTTGTTCAAAAGGATCCTCTAAAATTTGACACCCAGATCTCTCAGCCCAAGCTCGGTGGAAACCCACACAACTCCTGGCCCGGGGAAGGCATGTGGCTGTGAGGCAGACTTGAGCAGGGATGCAGAGGTCACTTCTCCACAGCCCCAGCAATGGGCCTGGTCACCTTGTGGTGGCCCACGAGACAGGGCCAGTGTGCCCAGGGCCCTGCAGTGCCACCTCTGTCCAGATTGCCCAGAGCTGTCCCACATGCTCCTGGGGAAGGGAGGATGTCACCTGCTCCGGCCTCTCCTTCCCCATGGTGACTGCACCATACCAGTCCAAGGACTTTTCTGACTTGAGAACTAGGCTGATCTCTACCTGGAAGCCACAGCCAACTGAGGAGGTGGGCATGTCTGGGAGTGAGGTGGGCTCAGGGTTGTGCATACTCCAGGTCGCCAGGCTGGACAACAAGAGGAGGAAGGGCCTGCTGCTGTAGGAAATGGGTGAACAGGAGGTCAGAAGCAGAAATGGGCCAATGGGAGCTCAGAAACAGGACTGGGTCAATGGGAGCACAGTAACATAAAAGGGCCAATGGGAGAGGAGCAGGGTAGCCCTCTCTTGCTGGGGTCCTGAGGGGGAAGGTGTGGAGGAGGGACTGGAGCAGGATGGCCATATGCTCCCCAGCCCCACAGCTGTCCCTGGCACCAGCCCTGCCTATCCCTCAGGACCCCATGAGTCTCTGCCTCTCACTCAGATTTTATGTTTTTTGTTTGTTTGTTTGTTTGTTTGTTTTGGTTTTTTTGTACTGGGGATCAAACTCGGGTCCTTGTGCTTGTGAGGCAGGTGGTGGAATCACTGAGCTAAATCCCAGCCCTCATTCACCTTTTATAGACACAGCTTTTGAATCTATGGAAAGGGTTTTCAGGGAGACCCTTTGCAGTGGGAGCATCGTTGTCCAAACTGAGGCCCTCGCCCAACTCCTTCCCAAGCCACATGGCCCTATCAGCAACATCTCCCTGGGGCCTCCAATGCAGGGTGGGCACTTGTGTTGGAGCTGCTCCCTTCCCACCTGAAGGTTGGCTCTGGGAAGCCTCCAGGCCCTTTTGTCCAGAGAGGAGGGGTCCTGTGGAGAGATTGTCAAGTCTCCTGTGAAGGCGACACCAAGGAGACCCAGGCTGGGGCCGGTCGTCGGAGACACGAAGGAGGGACAATGAGAGGAGCTGGCTGAGAAGAGTCTGCTTCCGAGAGTGCTAGGAAGGCTCTTCAGTGCACATCCGTGTGTGTGTGTGTGTGTGTGTGTGTGTGTGTGTGTGCGTGTGCATGTGCGTGTGTGGTGTATGAATTTAGCAGATCCTATCAGCTATTAGAAACCTAGAAATCTGGGGCTTTGTCCATGGGAAACCAGTCCTTATTTCATGCCCACTAGCAAGACAACAAGACAGGCTCTCCTGAAGGCCCTGCCCACCAGAAGCCAGCATTCCAGCCTGGAGTCTCCCGCTGTGGCCTGGTTCCCACTCCTCCAGACTCTGGAACTGTGCACAGAACATAGCGCTGGCAAGTGAGCCCAGGAACAACACCCCATAGTGGTGGCTCTGCTGGCCCTGGCATTGCGACACTCAGAGGGGTCTGGGTCGCGGGCTGTGGTCACAGCCTGTCCCCACCATCCAGCTGCAGGCCAGGCCTCATGCTTGTGGCCTCCTGCCTCACAGGCCTGTCTGCAAAGCTGCCTCAGCCCCAGCACGCACATCTTTCCATGTCCTGTGCTCTGTGGTGTTGCCCACGTCTGGGACAAATGCTAATGGTCCACACGCTCTGGCCTGCCTGGGCTGGCTTCTCACAGGTGAGCTGCCCAGCCTCTCAGCCATGCGTGCTACTCTTCTTGGGCTCTGCACCAAGGGCTGTGGCCAACCTCAAGAGTCCTCCTCTGGGCTGTCACTGAGCCTCCATTCCTCAGACCTGGCAGCACAGAAGTCAGAAATCCCCCATCTCATGGCTCTGTGTGCCAGAAGTCCATGTGGCAGTGTCTGAAGGGCTGGCTCCTTCTGAGGCCAAGAGGGCAGGACCTGTCCTGGGCCTCTGTCCTTGGGCTGCAGATGGCTGTCTTCTCCCTGTGTCTCCTCACACCAGCTTCCCCCTGCATGTGTCTGCCCCGGTGTGCACTTCCCCTTTTATGAGACACCAGTCACACAGATCAGGGCCCCTCAACCCCAGAATGACCTCTTCTTGAAGTTCCTCTGCAGTGTCCAGGAGACATGGGAAAGGGGGCGTGGTTTGACCTGGGCCACACCCCACATCCGCCCCAGGAGCACAGTTCCTTCCCGATGGCCTGCAGCGCATCTGGAAGTAGTGGGTGCAGGAGCTCATGGTGGGTGAAGCTTCCCCCATCACCACGGATGCAGCACATCTCCAGATTTTCAGGACCAACACCCCATGTCCATTACCCTGATGCTGCTTGCGGAGCACGTTCACTTGGCCCCTGGCTGGGACATTACCGTGGGTCTCACATCTTCCTCCTTTTCCATTCCCGAGTTCTCTAACTTTTAGCTCTCCTCTGCTCCAATATCAGCTGGAAACACACTGGAAATCCTTGTTCTTTGGTTCCCTCCCCATCTCCAACTTCAAACTGTCTTCCCTTCTTTGTGCCTTTTGAAATCAATTCCTGCTTCCTCCAGGAAGGCATCAGGGCCTGATCCACAGAAGAGCTTCTCTCTCCACTGGATCTCTGAGCATTGTGTGTGTCTGTCACTCAGCTCCTTGCCGTACTCCCTGGCTGTCTGGTCACTTGTTCCTGCAGCTAGCCCAACAGGCAGTAGGCATTTGATAGGTTTTCCAGGACCAAGTTCAGGTGGTGGCACCTGCCCAGGTTCACCTGATGGAATCCACCAGGTTCAGGTCATGGGATTAATGCAGGTTCACTGGACAGAAGCCATCTGGGTTCGTGTCAACGGGATCCACCCAGGTCATGGGATCCACCCAGGTGCAGGCAGTGGGATCCATCCAGCCAATGAGATGCACCTGTGCTGAAGGAGCAGCCTACCTTTGTTTTTGTTGGACCGCAGCTTGGGAACATGTGACCTGAAGGCTGTTTTGAGTTGGGAAGATTCTAGAAAGCTAAGCTTGTGATCCTTACCAGGATGATGGCTACGAAAGGAAGAACATTTTGTAGGAAGAATGTATTTTGCAGTTTGGCCATATATACCTTTGAAGTCTTCAAAGAAGTCCAGTTACCCAACAGATGAGTCCCAGTGGGGCGAATTAACTTGAATTCTAATGATGTCCCTGTGAAATATTAGGAAATGCCCTAATAAAGTACGTGGATAGACCTGAATCTTATTTCAGTGGACAAATGGGCGTCACCTCCTCATCCCGCACACCCGCTGGGGCCCTTTCCCACCCTCACTTTGTCCCCTTCCTGCTCTGCCCTCCCTCAGCCCGCATACTCGAACATGACTCTCAACAGAGCAGCGAGGTCCTTTTCATTCCCCCATTCACTTTCAGTCCCTCGCCTTTGTCAATTAGCAGCAGATCTAGCTGCACACGAAGGGAATTTTGATGCTGTTTAATTTCCATTCCAGCTGATTTGACATCTAAGTTTATGCTGTTATTTTGTAGTACAAGCAACAGGGGCAATTTAAATTCAGGAAATTTTCATCCATAGGTGCCACATTTACATCCCACAAGGAGTCCCAATGAATAGAGTTTATACTCTCCCTCTGAATGGGAACAGCAGTGGCCACGGTGGCGCGGAGGGGTTGGGGAGGACGCCCAGGCCACCGCATAGCAACCGCCAGGTTTCCAAGGGCAAATCGCTCCTCTGACCCTAAGCAATTGGATGGACACATCAAAACATGCCTCGCACACGACGCCTGATGCCCATTAGAGCTGGGACTGTTACCTCGTCCCAGTGACGGGGCCCCAATTACGTGGGTAATTAGAAGTTATAACACTGGCAACGGCGGAGGCAGAACTTCCAGAGCCCATTAACAAGGTTACTTTAAGTGATCTGGCTGTGAACTGCTCAGATCTCTAATTACATTACACGTCTGTCGTAAAGGCTGATGTAATTAACTGACGGAACGGGATTAATGTATAGCGACTACTGGGTAACAGTTGTAAGTACTATTTTCATGGGAACAGGCTCCGATAATGTCATTTCATTTTCTTCCACTAAACTGTATACATTATGTAGTCAAAAAATCCTGACCTTGATAAAGTCATCTGCATTTTACGCATAAATATTTTTATCCTTTTTTTTCCCCATTTAAATTACATTTTCACATTTATACTGCATTCACCTCAGCCAGATTAAAGAAAAACCCAGATACCTTTAGCATATGAAATAAATATGGGCTCTACTTTTTTACATTTAAACATTTTTCTATGGACTGGTTGTAGAATCAACTTTTTTCTGGTAATATAAAGTTATAGGAAATCTTCAAATAAGATACCAAGTAATAAATTGGTAATCCAAGTAATAAATTCTATATTGCATATATATTGTGATATTCTAGAACAGTTTTTCATGTTTTAAAGACTCAGTGAGATTTACCTATTTATCATAAGCCAAATCTCATCACAGTCTTTAAATGAAGTATTTTTGTAAATTAAATTTCAAAAAGGATGGTATTTCAAGTTGACTTTATTGAAAGGATCACATTTTTATGAGTCATAGCTATTAGAAAATGATCTGGTAATTTTTTTATGCCACACACAATTCATGAATTTTGAAACTGTCACTCCTTCCTTAAAGCCAGGGATGCCCAGTCCACGCGTGACTAAGGGACCATCGTCCTGCTCTGCCTGAGGCCATGCAGGGAGCCCAGGGGCCCTTGTAGACCTCTCTCTGCATACTGCCTTGGGGGCCTGGTCCATGTCCACTTACCCAGTCCCAGCTCTGGGTGCTCGGCGTGGGGTGCCAGGCCCTGAGGTTCATCTTCAGTGGCTTGCTAGCCCATGAGTCCATGAAGGAACTGGGCCACGGAGCTCACGCCACTCCCCGTCTTGTGTTACCAGTCAGGAGACTGCCGCTCCCTGCACCCTAACTCTGCTCCCTGACTCCAGAGGCTCGGGTGCTGGGGATCCCCTGGGGTGGGGATCAGGGCCGGGGGCTCAGAGTCTAAGGAGGCACCAAGACCACGAGGACAAGGGTGGCCAGGACTTTTCCCCGCAGTCTTCCGACCCCTCCCAAGTCTGAGAGAGGGGCAGAGGGGCTGACACCCCTGCACCTGCACCCAGCCACCCACACACAACTCTCCCAGTCTTCTCCCAGGGTCTGGAGTTCTGGCCCCGCCAACCCCAGGGCATCTGATGTGCCCTTAGCCCCGTTCTGACACACACCATGTGGGCTTCTTTTTATTTGAGGTTAGACCAAAATTTTGCAATAGACTTTTAATGTTCTCACCACCAAGAAATGATAAGGTATTGAAATTAAATTGCTTGAAATTTTCCGTTATGTATATATGGATTAAAACATCACATTGTATCCCATAGATGTACACAATCTCGATCTATTCAGTAAAATGAATTCTAAAGAAAACAAAGCAGAAATAAAAGAATTTCATTTAAGTGACAAAACAAAACATGACAAAACTGCTCCTTGCTGGAGACAGTGGAATTGGCGGTTTCTGCCACTCAGTTTGTGTGGTGCTCATGTTACAGGTGTCACGGGGGAGGAAGGGAGCAGACAAGGCCACCCTGGGCTCCGGCTCCGAACGGAGGCACATGGACACTGACCTGAGAGGGATCGGCCAGCACGGTCCTCAGGACACACAGGCCGCTCTGACGCTGGCCCTGGACGGGGCTCTCGGCCCTGAGGTTGTCACCGCGGCACTCCCACGTCAGACCTGCGAGCTGGGATGTTCTGCACAGTGGACAGGCCGCCCTGGGTGTGAACAGAAGCGAGCGCGGGCTCTCCCTGCCAGCCGTGACCAAGCTCCCGGCTCCCCCACCTCCTGTCCTCTGTGCTGGAAAAACTCTGGGCTTTCTCGGAATCTCCTCCTCACCCGCAGCCTTGCTCCTTAGACCTGAAGCGGCCTGGCCCAGGCTGGCCCAGGAGAAGGCTCCAGCAGCATGCTCTCCCCGAAGGCTGACCCCCACCCGCCTGGATGCTCGGGAGAGAACCCAGGTCTCTCCTCGCCAGCAAGCGTCGTGTCGGACAATTACTGTGGAACATGTGGGCCACCTGGGCAGGGATGCAGATCCCGCAAAGTGTGAAGAATGAGCTAAAATGAACGAGAGTATTAACATGTGAAAAGGATAAACTCAGCAGGAACACCAAACATCTCATTTTTAGAGCATTCGTCAGAGGCACTCTGAGAACACACTGAACAGGGACCTGTGCGGTGAGCAGAGACCTGAGGACCGAGGGCGGGGCCTTGGAGGCTCCTTCCCTCTCCTGACTCCGTCCTTGCTGCTTCCTGTGGAATTCGGACAGTGCCACTGAGAGGCCCAGCACGTCCTGCAGAGCCCCGCACCTTGTCTTCCCTCTCCTGACTCCGTCCTTGCTGCTTCCTGTGGAATTCGGACAGTGCCACTGAGAGGCCGAGCACGTCCTGCAGTGACCGCGACCTTGCCGAGGTGCGCAGCGTGTGCGCATGCGCCCGTCCACACTGTTCCCAAGGAGCAGGGTCTGGAGTATCTCATTTTCAGAATGGGAGAGTTCAAGGCTCAGGGTCTGAAGGAGCCAGCAGGGTTCACGGACGCGACTCTCGGGTATTTCTGTAACTAACAGAGCCTGGCTTGAGAAGCATCGCGGATAATCTGCTTAACTGGTGTCAGGAAATGCTGAGAAGCCCGGCCAGGTCTGCGGCCTGAGGTCTGCAGGAAGAAGGAGTGGGCAGCCGTCCCTGCTCTGCGTGGCACCCCCCGGCCTCTCCTACAGCTTGAGAGAGAAGACTCCCACCCAGGGGCCGTGCAGCTGCTTCTGAGCCAATTCTGACATGTCAGCAGGGTGCTGTCCTGACTAATCAGCTGGAAAGTGACCATGGCAGTGCCCTGCCTTAATTCCCACAGCGTGCTAATGAGGACATCAAGCCATGTCCTTGCCAGCCCATCCATGATCGAAACAGAGCCATGAGGCAATGAAACAGAACGTGGTACCCTGAAACACCTTCTGACCTAGAAATGAGGGAAGTTAAAGTTGGCTTCTGACTAATTTAATTCCTGCACTGGCCTCAATATCAAAAAGGTGATATTTTTGTCTTTAGGCCCCAATGCACTCTTAAAAAGCAGACAAGGCCCCAAGAGCTGGGGTGTATCTAGAAAGAGTTACTCTATTACAATTACAACTAAAAATAAACATAAACCAATATTGTGTGAGGTTTTGTGCACAGTAACAGTTCTCCAGGGAAATAAGCACCTTTGTGAGGAGTGGGGCCCTGCTTCATGCTGAGCTCGAGAGGAGGCCCCTGAGTGCTCACCCTGGTGGACAGCCTGGGTGCGGAGGAAACGGGGCCTCACCCAGCTCTGTGCAGCCCTGGGTTGGCGTGACCTCACTGTCCACAGGCCTGGGAGAGGCACACCCTCCTGCTGCTGCTCTCGGGGGACAGACAGGGCCACAGGGGAACTGAGATGTGGCAGGGTTTGTGTCTGAACAGCTCCGAACATAGAAGAGGCACAGGGGAAACCTGGTGCAGGAGGCGGAAGGGGCTGTGTGATACCGGTATGGACGGAACCCAGGCCTTCCCACTGAGCTGCGGTCACCGCCCCTCCCTCCCTCCCTTCCTTTCTCCCTTAAATTTATTTATTTACTTACTTGCTTAGTTATTTGAGGCAGGGTCTCTATAAGTCTGTAAGTTGCCCAGTCTGGCTTCAAACTCATGATCCTCCTGCCTCAGCTTCTCAGAGTGCGGGGTAACAGGGATGCACCACCGTGCCCAGCTCTCTTTCACTACATTAACATTTTAATGTTTGACTCTTTCATAAGAACTCCTTATACATTGTTCAACTGTACAAAACTCTCTTCCCTTTTATCCTTGTTCCATAAGCTTTTGTCTATTTTTAGATTTTAAAACTGTTTTCACTTTTAACGTTTTTTGTTAGAGCCCAGGATGTGAACACACACACAAACCAAGGCTACACAGCTCAGGACCAGCAATACCCAGTCCTCTCCCTCCACACCTGGTCCCTTAGTGCTGCCCCTGCTGGACGCCCGCACCTTCCTCCTGCCCATGAGCCTCTCAGCGGTGTCGCTCTGCAGAAATATGTCCGGGCGGTTTTTCCCAGCTGGTCCTCAATTTCTGTTTGCCATCGATTTGCTTGCAAGCAGGTAACACACCATGCACACTGCTGTCTGTGAACAAGGGTCTTGCGGTGTGGGGTCCGTATTTTCAAACCTGTCCCTACAGGTGCCTGTGCCTGCAGGAGCGGCAGGAATTTCAGCTCCATTTAAACCTCCCTGGCGGCTGCCGCGGTGTGCAGTCCGAGAGCGCATTGGTGAGTGTGGCAGGCCCGCCGCTGTGCCTTGCACTCGCAATCGCTTGCCCGCTGGTGACTTTGTGGCCTTGTGCCTCAGTCACTTGGAAAACGTCAGCCAAGCTGCCCTGCCATCTACCACCTTGATGCCAACACCCAGATACTACATCCGTTCACGCAGCGTTCAGGAGCTGGGAGGCTGTTACGGCCGGCGGAGGCGAGTTCCCGAAAGCTCGTGTCTTTGCTTCAGGACTCAAACGTTGTCGTTGGCCACAAGCCTGCCGCTTGTTTTCCTTGTGTGACGGGCGTTTCCTCTCAGGAAGCTGTCTGCCCAGCTGCGTCTGGGTCACCTAGCCTGCCTGCCTGAGGACGCGCGGCCAGCAGTGTCATCACACGGGAAGTGACAGAGCTGGCTGCTCATGGCACTAACGGTGCCCAGCACACCAGTCAGGATGTCGCCACACCCTGAGTGACGACCGCAGCTGGGCTGAGTGGGGTGCAGGGCAATGGCCCCACGGGCGTAAGAGCTAGAATGCTGTGCAGAGAGCCTCCACCTGGGGATCCGCCCTGGTTCGGAGGTTTCCGGTTACCTGTGTACCCCATGCTTGAGCATCACTGATTGAGCCCACAGGAGCTCAGGGATCTCGGGAAGTTTGGAATTATGGGTAGTGCTGATAAAATCCTTTATTCACCGTTTAAAAATCTACTAGGAATCTAACATAGTCCTACAGAAGAAAAAAACTGTCTAATGAAAGTCATGGACAATAAGAAAAATATGTTGGTAAAATTTATAAAATGTTAGTATTTAGGCAACCCACATTTCAGACCAAAAGCCCATTTTTTTAAGAAAACAAAGACAATAAAAGCTAACAATAGCGAGAGCCGCAGTTAATCTTTGGAATTCAATTTATGCCTTGGCAGTTTACTCTGTTTTTTGGTGAACATAGGGTTTTGAAAGCTCTTTGGCTTCAATTCAGGCAAAAGGGAAACAAGGCTGAAAATGTACAGAATTATGAGGCCCTCAGACTCTGCCAAGGACGGCGCCTCTGTGCTCATTTGTTTCCGGGTTGTGCATCTGATTGAGTGTCTGTAAGGAGCCTTTTCAGAGCCGAATGGGGTGGGTCTAAAAGCAGAAAGTAAATGCATTGCTAATGTGCATCCCTATCTGAGGATGTTGAAATTGTGTGGCTAGTTTACCCAGAAACTACCTTACAGCTTACTTGCAAGGTGTTTTAAGACTGTTTGGAGCAGTTGTCAATGATGGCATGACTGTCTAGGAAGCCACCAAGGAGACAGAAGACCTGTGGTGCAAAGTTTATAAAGCTTCAACAGTGGAATCAGCACTTGGAGGGAGGACTGTCTTGGCTTCCTCTTAAACCAGTGATTGTAATGTATTTACTATGGGTTATGTCACTGGGCCATGGAAAATTGCATGTATGGTGGGTAGGTCCACATTTTACTCCTAAAGGTTGTTATTTTAGAAATGCGCTAAATCTAATTAGAATAGCTACGGCCCAGAAGACAAGCCCCCAACACAGAGCCCACCACCTGGCCCTGTTTCCGGATTCCACTCGCTTTGCTCCGAGAGTGTCTCGTTGGCAGGCTGGGTTGTGATGCGATGTGTCACCCAGAGGTACGGACCTGTGCTCAGGACGGCAACTCCATCGGTGGACAATCCACCGATGAGACCACAGGAGGTGGACCCAGCTGGAGAAGTAGGTCGTAGGGCACCTGCAGAGGGCGTACCTCTTCCCTCCGCTTCCTGGCTGTCATGAGCGAGCATCCTTGCTCCCCCATGCCCTCCCGCCATGATGTTGCTACCTTGGAGCCACTGACCACGGACTGAAACTTCTGAAACTGTGAGCTAAGAATAAACCTCTCCACCTTTAAGTTGTGTACATCAGGCATTTTGTCCCAGCAATGGAAAAGCCGACTACCACAGGGTCACATTTAGGATATAAAGAGGCATTTTCCCTGGGAAATTCTCACCTCCCACTTGCCTCAGTTTCCCTGAGGAAAAACCCACCCCCTGCTGCCATAGGAGCCCACACCAGGTGGGGCAGCGTCCTTGGCACTGTGGGCATCCTGCTCTGGCCATGTGATGTGTGGAGCAAGGGGAGACCGGGCTCACCATGCAACCCTCAGGGCCTGGGGCTCTCTGAGGGTCTCCTGTTGTGCCACATGTGCCGGAAGTCTGATCTAACTGCTGTTGGATTTATCTAATGATGCAAACCAACCATGTGAGGGAAAATGCAAAATAAGGCAGGAAGAACTAGGAGAACCTCCAAGCCATATGGAGTGCAAGTGTTTATGTCCAAAGATGTACGAGCCCCTTCACTTGGATGTAAGTGCAAGTCTGTTACGTGACTTTGTTTCCCCCGAGTCAGGGCAGCCTGGGTCAGATCCCAGTTCCACTGTTCACTGTCAGTGATCCCGGGGGATTTGCTGTTTCCTTGCCTCTAAAATGAGGACAGCAGCACACCTCCCACACAGGGCTCTTGTGAGGAAGGCTGAATGAAGCGAGTCTTGCAAGGAGCTGAGCTCTTTGCCTGGTAAACAGCAGGTGCTGAATAACTGGTGACGGCTGCTCTGGTTGCTGTGAGCTCAGTGTGCCCTTTGTGATACCACCTCAGAAGACCCTCCTGAAGCCCTGTGGAAGAGAGGGCAGGTGCCTGGAGCCTCTGTCCAGTGAGTGCTGGGGACAGATGCCACCAAACGAGGTCCAAAGCGCCTCTGGAGCAGGGGCAGGAAGGGGCCGGAGCCCCTCTTCTCCAAGGCCTCTGACTTGCTCACACCTTGGGCCCTGCGTCACACGAGGGAGCACATAGAGCCACTGAGGAAAGGGTGCCTTCTCTTTGCTCAGGAACGCTGTTCTGAGGCCGCCACCGTGCACCGAGGACAGGGCTCCGAGCGGCCCCTGTGAGGCTGGGGCAGCTGTGGGCAGGAAGCTCAGCCACGCCAGGAGTAAGAACAAATGTGGGCTCCAGTCTTTGGCTTCTGGGCTTCTTCATGGTGGAAAATTTCCCACAGGCCCCGAGTAGGACACCCACACCGTGAGACCCTGGGCGCCCTGTAACCCACATGTGGCCATCTTGTCAGCAACACTCCCGAGTTATAAAGTGAATCCAAGACCTCATTATCCAACAATGATGCACCAGCATGTGTTGCTGCAAGATAAGGACCTCAGACATCGAAGCAGTGTCATTACACCTGAAAACTACCAGAATTCATTGGAATTTTTCAGGCTGACACCAAAATCATAGACAGCAACAACAAAAAAGTAGATAAATTGGACTATACCAAAATCTAAAACTTTTGATCATCAAGGGGCTCTATCAGAGTGCAAGGGCGACCTATGGAATGGGAGGGAGTATTTATATGCACATAACTGAGAAGCGTTAGCATCCAGAGTGAGTAAATAATTTCTAAACTCAACAACCAAGAATAACTTTAAAATGGGCAAAGGGCTTGAACAGACATTTCTCCAGAGAAAGTGCACAAACAGCCAATAGGACACGAAAAGGTGCTAACATCACTAATTGTGAGGAAAATGCAAATCCAAACCCCAGTAGGTGGCATTTCCAGCCATTGTGGTGATTAAAACGGAAAAAAATGCGTGAAAACTGCAGGCAACAGGATTGTGAACTGGGGCAGCTGCCACCGAACTCAGCCACTGTGTGGTCCAGCGATGGCCCCCGGATGTGGGCCTGGGAGAACTGAAAGCAGGGGCCTCAAGCAGTGTCTGCATCCCCACCTCGCTGTTGCCCATAGTCACAACAGCATCACCCATGACAGCGGAGGGGCAGAACTCAACAGCGCCGTCCGGTGGACGAAAGGAGAACAATGTGGTCTCCATGTATGGTGGAGGATTACCCTAAAAGGAAAAACACCTGACACAGCTGTGTCGTGGGCTACCTCTGAAGACATCAATGAAATAAGCCAGACCTGAGGACAGATTACTGCATGGTTCCACTGTGCTCCCTGGGCCTGGGGTTGTCACCGGTCCGTAACAGACTTCCTCCATGACGCGGGCGTGGCATCCGCTCAGTTTAGTGGACACTGTGCCCACTTTCCTGGGCTCGGGTTGGCCCTGAAGACAGGCTCCATCACATTGGCAGGAGAGGCGAACTGTCCACTCAGTTCACTGCCCCAACCTTGGACCCAGCCTGAACCTGCAGCATAGCTCCGGTCCAGGAGAGGAGCCTAAATGGGAGCTGCTGTTCCTGCTTCTGTGACAATCTCCACCGACCTTCCCAGAGCCCCGGAGCTCCAGCAGTGAGGGCTCGGGGTCGGGCCACTCAGCCTCGGAGCCAGGCGATCCCTGGGAAGAGTGCAGGCCTCCTGCCCGTGGGTCCCAGCAGGGCCCTGACCCAGGAAAATAGGCTGAGGGCCACCCACCCTGCCTGTGTCCCCCTCCAGGTGTTCTGGGGCTTTGGTCTTGCATGTGCATCTTCTGTCCGTTGTGCGTTGGTTCGTGTGTACAGTGTGAATTCAGGATTCAGCTGTGGGCACCCAGCTTTCCAGTGCTACTCACACAGGAGACGGTGTCACAGCCTCCAGAGCCTCGTGGTGAAATCAGCCGAGCACCTAGGTGTGGCTTTACTTCTGGATATTTTGTTCCTTTCCGTTGGTCTATGTTTCTGTTATTATGACAGAATCAGACTGTTTGTGTTACTGTAGCTCTATAATATAATTTTAGAACAGGAAATGTGATGCTTCCGACTTTTCTTTTCTCAGAGTTTTGGCTAATCTGGGTTTCTGTAGCTCAATACACACACATTTTAGGATTGTTTCTTCTCCTTCCCTGAAGAAGGCCACTATGATTCCGATAGGCATTGTTTTAAATACGTACATACCTTTGAGCAGTGTGATAATTTTACTAATGTTAAACATGAATATCTTTCCATTTATCTGTCTTTCAAAATTTCTTTCATTGATGTTTTATAGTTTTCAATGTACAAATCTTTCACCTCCTCGGTTAAATTTATTCCAAAGTATTTTTTTCATATTAAGTGGGGTTGTTTTCTTAGTTTCTTTTCCAGCTGGGTGGTTGTTTGTGTGTAGAGATGCTACTAATTGTCATCTGTTGACTCTGCATCCTGCAGTTTCGCTGAACCCTTTGTTACTCTAACAGCTTCCATACATTGGCATCTCCAGGGCTCTTTACCTGTGGATCTTCTCATTTGCTGGTGGAGATGCCTGACATTTCCTGTCCTGACCTGGAAGGTTGTGTGGCCAGGAGCACACAGCGTTGAGCTTCCCGGCATGCACCAGGTCCGGGGAAAGGCTGCAGCTGTCCCCGTGTGATGCTGTCTGCCGTGGGGTTTCCCCTCAGTGACCTCTGTTATGATGAGGAGCTGTTCTCCGACCCCTGAACTGCCCAGACTTCTCCTCAAGAGACGATGCTGAACTCTGGCAACTGACTTTCCACATCAGTTGAGCCAGTCCTGGGTGCTTCTCTTTCCCTCTGGGGCTGAGGGGCAGCGCGACCATGGACCTGTGGATGCAGTAGTGCTGGACTCGGCCTGCCGGTGCTCTACTGAGGACCCCTGTCCCCAGGATCACCGCAGATCTCGGCCTCTGGTGTTTCCTGCAGGACCTCTGGCTGAGGCGGTAAGGAGCTGCTGGCTGGGAGGATTCCCCCTCGCTCAGTGTTGGGAAGAGGTACAGAAATAATACTGGTAATAGTTCTGTAACTGTGAGTAGAAGCCATCCGGTCTGGGCTGTTCTTGATGGAAGCATTTTAATTACTTCAATCCCTCCCTTTGTTGTGGGTCTGTTCAGATTTTCGTATCTCCCTGATTCCTTTGTTGTGGGCTCTGTTTTTCTAAGAGTTTACCCATTTCCTCTAGGCAGTACAACTTACTGATGTGGAATTGTTCATTGTAACCCTTTCTGATCCTTTCTATTTCTGGCTCATCTATTGTAAAGTCTCCACTTTCATTTCTGGTGTTTGAGTCTTCTGTCTTTTTTGCTTAGTCCAGCCAGGGGCTTGTTGATTTTGTTTGTTTTTATTTTTTAAAAATCGCTTTCTGTTCTGATCTTTATTATTTCCTTCCTTCTGCTAACTTTGGGTTTAGTTTGTTCCATTCCTAACTTAAGATTTTCTAGCTTCTTTTTTCTGGGTGTGACATTAGGCTATTTTGGGGGATCCTTCTTATTTTTTAACATCAGCTGGTGGGTGTACACTGCACATGTTCCTTCATTTTATGCCCCCCGCTTGAGCCCCTTCCCTTTTGCCAAAGATATGTCTCCTTATTATCTAGCTTTAATTTTGCTCGCTATTTTTTTCTTTTTTCTTTTCTTTCTTTTTTTTTTTTTTTTTGGTACCAGGGATCGAACTTGGGTCCTTGAGCTTGAGAGGCAGGCGGCAGAACCACTGAGCTAAATTCCCCATTGCTCGTTATTTTATTTGTACGTTGGGTTTCTCATGTAAGAGAAACTATCCAGTGTTCAAGTCTGTGTGTCTGATTTATTTCATGTAACTCGACGGTCCCAAGGTGCATCCATTTTCCCACACATGACTCAACTGTATTATATTCTTTTCAAGTAACAAATATTCTTGATGTAAGTAAATGAAAACATGTTAAGAAGCCAACAGTGACCAGAGTTGTTACCTGCACTTGACAGTTAAGATTTCCCCACAGTTTAAAGAATGGCTAGAAACAAGCCTCCTGCTGGCCTTTCCCCCGACTCTCCGTCATCTTCTGTGCTTCCTCCAGGACGTAGGGTTTCAGGATGCTCATCCTCTTCAGCTCCTGTCGGTGGCTCGGCAGCTCACTGTCTTGACTGGCATCTTTGGCAGAATCTGCAGGAGGAATGAAGTAGAGTGACTCAGTTACGTTACCTGCACGCAGACCTGGGGATGCGCCCCTGTGCTCCCCTCGAGACCCCTGTCTGGTGCAGCAGGCCTCACAGTCCTGAGGCTTTGGACTGGACCAGCCAACCAGCAGTGCACTGCAGTGAGCATCTCTACAGTGATCTTGGGGTTTCTCTTTCTGGGTGATGCTGGGTAGTGCTGTAGCCTGCTAGCTGGGGTCATGCAGGTCCTGGTTTTGGGCATAAGAAGTATCTCTCAGGCTTCTGGGTGCTCATTCTGAAGCAGTGGCCCTCAGTAGTCCAAGGAACGTGTTCCCTCTGGAAGAACACGGTCCTGCATCCTGGTGTGTGCTGACAGCTATCACCGGGGCAGAAATGAGACGCTGCTCAGGCCCCATATCCCCTCCACTCTACCACCCTTCAGGGAGGGCTGGCCGGAACCTCTGGAGGTAATTTCAAACCTCCCTTGTTTCTCTGACCTATTGGCTGTTCCGGAGCGTGCTGTTTAATCTCCACCAGTCTGTGAATGTCTAAGATTCCTCCTGTTACTGAGTGCAGTTTCAGACCGTTGTGGCCAGAAACAACACAACTAGGACTCAGTCTGCCAGATGTTGTTTTGCTGGGCTTTGGAAACACCTGGGCAATGCAGATTCCCTGTCTGGCGGGAGTCGCCCCAGTGGCACAGCCACACCCACAGCTGCTTCCGGGACAAACCTGCCAGCTCCTCAAATCCTATGAACTTGTGCTTGGTATAAGCCAGGAACCCACAGAGCAGGGCACTGAAGCAATAGACCAGGGCTGCGTGACAGCTCATACACAGCAGAAACGGACTTGGCACACAGCCCAGCAAGGGCAGCCTTGGGCATCCAGAGAGATAAAAACCTACACTCAGGGAGAAGCATCCACAGAAATGTTCCCAGCAGCCCTTCATGGTCACTGAAGACTGGAGACCACCCGGCCTCCCCCAGTGGGCCAGGCTGAGCACAGCGGGGAGCAGGGAGGGCTGCCCCACAGACGCACACCCAGCACGGTGACACAAGGGAACGTCCCCGCAGAGAAGCCAGCGTGGAAGGCTCTGCATGGTTCCATTTGCGAAATGTTCTGTGAAGAACAAAATCACAGCGATGGCCCAGAGATGAGTGATTTCCAGGGCCTCAGAGAGGAAGCAAGTGCAATCCAACAGTGGAAGTGTATTGTGCGTACACACACACTCACACACACAGACACACACTCAGTGGAGGCCACATGGAACCAGAAGGAATGGAGTGGAGAAAGCCCAACAAGTTCCTGAGATGGGCGTGCAGGTGGACTCCCCGTCCGTCCCTTGGCGGCTGTCTGACTCCGTAAGCAGCCGGAGCAGATGCTAAGGTCACTGCGGGCTGAGGGCTTGCTGGGCAGTGTGAGGGTGCACGGCCCTTCCTCCTTTTGCTTTGGGCAGAGCACGCGTCCAGTGCGGCCTTGAGTGTGAGGTCCGGAAGGGTCGCTGCCGGCTGCACTCGTCACCCCACCCCTGAGAGGACCCCTGACTCCGCCCCCGCTCCTCCTCCCGTGGCGCCCAACGCTGTCCCAGTCCTCGTGGTCTCGGGGCGGTGATCCACAGCACGTGTTCTTTCTAGACTGTACTCTGGAGCCCCCGCATTCCCTGCACAGAGCTTTCTCGCTCCTTTCTACCGCCCCATGTTTTATTTATAATCCAACACAGAGTTCGGTCTCCTGTATTAACAAACGCTGGGCTGTTCTCTAATCACTTGCTAATTCACACCAGGCTGCAGCGAGCAAGGTTTGCATGTGTCCGGCACATGACGCTGGTCCTCAGGATGAGGGTCCCACACATCTGGAGGTCAGGAAGTTGGGAGGTGCTACCTGTGATGTGCGCCCTCCCTGCTGGCCACTCAGTGGGTGCCTCCCTCGCCCTCCCAGCAGGCAGAGGCCTCTGTGGCTCAGGTCGGTGCCTCACTGACTTTTTTTCTGAGAACCGATTTGCTTGTTTCTTTTGCCTGACCTTCTTCTAGCTTGCTGATCTTCCTTCTTGTTGATGGAAGACACTTGACATATTAGGGAAATCTGTTCTTTGTGATACACGCTGCACTTCCTTTGTAATAACTGTAGTCACAGGCTCTGTGCGATGCTTTGAAATCTGTGTGCAGTGTGTCTGCTGTGTTCCTTCTCGCTGCAGATGCATTTCTGAGTCTTAGTTACCCACTGCAGGCTTGAAGGTTTGGACTCACAATCTATCCCACACCTCTGCGTTTAATGCCTGGGTCCGTGGTACAGTGTGACGTGTGAACCCAGATACCCTTTCCGGTTGGCCACCTCAAGACTGCAGAGTGAAAGTCGCCTCTGTCCTGCTGACCTGCGATGCTGGTTCCCTGCGCTAATTCCTGCGCCATCTCTGTGTCTGGCATCCGTGATGAGGGACCATGCCTTTGTTTCTCCCCAAGATGATTGCACTCCTGTCTGCTTACACCCAGCACCGCCTCAGTGGCTGGGTCCCCTTCATGGTCCGTATCTTGTAGGCAAGGACCCCCTGTCCACTCTTAACTTGGAATTGTTGGGCTACTGCTTATTTTTCTTATGAGCTTTGAGATGAGATTGGTTGGTAGTCAATGTTGGTAACTTTACTGGGTTCATGTTAGATTTTTCTTACCTATAGAATTTATATCCTCACAATGTTGAGATTCTGTCAGGAAAAGTATGCCTTTCAGTCTTCTTTGTTATATTTCCTTGATGTCTGAAAGCTTTCCTCGTATGTGCTTTTTACATTTCTGAATTTTTAAATTGAGTTTATTGGTACATTTTAGGTACACAGTACAGTTACATTCATTATTGGGATCTTGTACCTTTACATGACAGGTCTTGGTTCTTATTTTTTCCCCTTGTCCCTGCCCTCCCTTCACCCCCTCCTCCCCTCCCCATTTACAAACACTTTATTTCCGTTTTTTCATTTTCTCATATTTTGTCTTTTACTTTATTACCTTTTCCCTACCCTTCCCACTTTCCCTACACCTTTAGCCTTTTTCTTCCTATTTCACATGGTCAATTATCTCATTAGGATCTTATGTACTATTATATTTTTTCACACCAGAGAAGCTATTCATTATTTACACATGTGTGACTTTTTTATTTCACTTAGGAGTATATCCTCAATATGTAACCACTTTCCTATGAATGACTAATTTCTCATTCTTTATGGCTGACTAGTATTCCATTTTATAGCACATCTTCTTTATCCAGTTTCCAACTGATGGGCAAATGGGCTATTTCCAAGTTGTAGCAATTACAAACTGTGCCGCTACATTTCTGATTTTGTTACTATTGCTGCTGCTGCTGTTTACATTCATCAGCTGGGCTGTTTGCTTCTCTGTGGGGTTAGAAGAGAAAGGGGCCTCTGCCCTACAGTGTGACAGAATGGACAGCAGCTCACACCCCATGTCGAGGCTCTTGCTGACACACGGACGAGGCAGGAAGGGCTGGGATGCAGAAGCCCAGCATGGTGACTGTCCCAGGGACTGGAACAAGAAGCTCCTGCTCTGACCACGGTTGAAGACACCACAGAAAGCTCCAGCCAGGGGTCTCCCAGGCACTTGCTGAAGGGCAGAGAGGACTGAATCCCCAAGGGTCCACTCCCTGGGGTTCTATGGCCCCCTTTACAGCCAGGCCTCTGCCCCTCCTGAGCATCCAGGAGTGAGAAGGCAGTGCCTGATCTCTGCAGCCAGCACCCTTTCCTTCCCCTCCAGGCTTGCGATCGGGGCAGGAACAGACTGCAAAAGTGGGGACACTGTAGGGAGGGACTGCAGGCTCCAAAGCCAACTCAGGCCCAGCCAAGCCCTCCAGTGATTCTTCATGTCCCACTCATCCCTGCACGGCCCAGGCCAGCTGTCCTGCCCCACCCCTTCCCTAGTTCCCTCTCCTGCATCTCCAGGCCGGCCACAGGCCTCCCGAAAGAGCTGCCTAAGCCCAAGTCTTTAACATGAGGACCCTGACCAGACTGCAGTGCCGCTTCTGTTCTAGTTGCTGAGATAAGTGGGCATCTTGTCTTTCTTACACACTTAGGTTTTCACTGCTGCTTTATCTATGAAGGACTTTGGCTTTAAGATATGGAAAGGCATCTGGCCAGAATACCTCACAAAACAGTCTCAGGAAAGCCAAACAGCAAACCAAGCAAAGCAAATGTGTAGCTGCTTTAGGTAAGAAGAAGCTGAGGGCCCTCACGAGCTCTGAGATGTGTGACTTTGAAGACCTCCAAAGGGCATTTCTGGGGGCATTGGTAAATGTGCACATGGCCCGTCCTGAGCAAGGCTGGGTCCCCTAGCTTGGCGATGGCATTGTGGCTGCAGGGAGGGTACTGGAGAACATCCTTGGTCGTGGATGACTCTGGACAGGTAGGTCAGGAATCTGCTGGCTACTTTCAGATGCTTTAGCGAGAAGTAGGAAACAACAGGAAGACACACACAGGTCACATGTGCACGCACACATGGAGGGGAGAATGCACACCTGGGAAAGTGTTACCAGTCACTGGGTAAAGTGTTCATCCGTTATTCTTTCAGTTCTGCAAGTTTGAAAATTTCACAGTAACACATTGAGCAGAACAGTGTATGTAAAATGCTCCAGTGTAGCAGGTCCATGGGCTCATTATTCTCTGGGACTTCATGCCTGGGGAGGGCCAGAATTCCAGGTCAAATGTCCCTGCCAGCCTGCGGGCAGGTGGAGTGGTCCCAGGCCCCCAGCCAGGACACTCCATCTCAGAACTCGGACTTCCATCCTTGCCACCTTCCCAGCTTCCCCAACCCTGAAGTTTCTTCCCAGCTGCCCTGACCCAGGCCCCCAGCCTGGTGCTGCTGCCACCCGGAGCCAGTGAGGGGAAGGGACAGAGATCCCTTGGTCCCTGTGCAGTCTCCTCCTCCCTGGGCACTGGCACAGGGTAGAGGATGTGGGTAGCACAGCCTCCTGAGTCCTGGCTGGAGGAGCCACGGCTCCCAGCAGGCTTGCCCAGGAACTTCAGGGTACTCTGGAACCCAGGGGCCCACCGTGCTCTCCTTGGGCACCAGGGCCACAAACACACACACATGTACACACATACACCTGTTCTCCTGGCGTGGAATGGGAGCTCCAGCTCCTTCAGCTGAGGCCTCCCCGAATTTGGACAGGCAGCTCCTCCTTGCACTGTGATTCAGGGTGCATGTGGGTGGGCTCTGTCCGATCAGCACGGCCTCCAGGGAACCACACCACGGCCCATTCCCTGGCCCACATCCCCTGTATCCCCAGCATGCCATGGTCCTGAGGAGAGGGAAGGGCACTCGGATAGTCCTCCAGGAGGCCAGGGGTGGCATGTGGAGGCAGGGCCTGCCAGGTGGAAGACAGGGTGGGCATGGGGCAGGGCCACAGAGAACCCAGACAGGCAGGACACTGTCCCTGAGGGCTCTGGGGGGAAGCTGCTGAGATACGGAGGATCTGAGTTGCAGGAGACGTGGAGGAGGGCAGCACTGGGTCCTCACACCTGCATGCCAGGAAAGGCCGCTATGTCTTCCCCAGGGATGGGCAGGACTGGCAGGAGTAGCAGCTTCTCAGGAGAGAGAGGGTGCACAGAGACAGGACCACAAGAGCACCCGAATGTGAGATCTGTCACCTACGCGGCTGGCTTGAGGCAGACAGCAGGGCCGACTCGGTGGCACAGACACTCCTGTCTCCTGGTGGGCTCCATTCCACCCTCCCGACCTGTGCCTGCACTGGGCATGGCTCTGCTGCCCTGGCTCCTCCACAGACGTCGCAGTGGGCAGGACCCGGCCGGCGTGGGGTGGGCACAGTCCCAGAAGAACTGTGGAGCTTTGGTCAGCAGCCAATCAGAGAGGCCGGCAGCAAGGAGCTGACCTGGGGGACAGAATCCAAGGCCAGGGACCAGGAGGCAGAGCTAGGCACCCAGACACCTGCTCCCCAAGCGCACACAGCCAAGTACATAGAGCATCGGTGGCCAAGCAGAGGCCTCATGCACTGCAGAAGCCAGGAGGACCAGCGAGTCCCACCCTCACAAGCACACGAGAAAGAGTCACTTGCCGAGGTGGTTTCACCATGTGAGCCAGAGCCCCTCACTGCCCTCTTGAAGAGCATAGTTTGGGGGAATACGTGAGTGACGATGTGAGGCACTAGGACGCCCAGGGCTTTCTTTGGTAAAGGTGGCTCTGGACCTGCTCGGCCCAGCGGGCCCAGGTTGGTGGGGCTGCGCAGGACCTCTCCACACTTGCAAAAGTTGTCCCAACACATCCGGGGCACCATGACCCACAGCCCATGCGCACAGCTCCCCTGCCACCATGCCAGGTCCCAAAAACCCAGACAAGCATCTGGGAGGGGAGCTGAAGATGCCTGTGCCCAGGGCCCCGTGCAATGCCCACAGCCTCTGCCACCGTGGCAGCCCGTGCAGGAAAAAGCCCTTTCCCACCTGGATGCCACACAGGAGGAGACAGCTCCCTGCCAGGGGATGGGGCAAGGCCAGGGGGAGCAGACGGGCACAGGAAGAGGGTGCAGAGGGCTCCTTGGGCACACACTAAGTTATGGCCTCCTGCCCCCAGACTTCAGCAGCTGGCAGCTGGCTGGAGATGCACTTTCCCGAGATTCTCATAGTTCAGGGCAGGAATTTTCTGAGTTCTGAAGATCCAAGCCCTCCCCACCACACACACACACACACACACACACACACACACACACACACTCCCTTCTAGGAGAAATATTTTATTACACAGGGTAGATTTCTAAGCCTTTAGCAAAGGCCTCATTCCTGAGGAGATGGCATGAGTGACATATTTTCACACCCACCGAGTTTCAAACGAAGGCAAAGTCTGAGTAGATGCCTGGAGGCCAAGGCCGAGCCACACAGCCGAAAGGAATGCAGGCCTCTGGCTGCTGGCTGTTTCGTAGCTCCCTGGGGGTGCGGGCAGCATCCCTACCTCATGCTGGGTTATTGGCAATGGAGAGAATGTCGCCTCTTCCTCCAGGGCTGTGCTCCTCCTCTTCTCACTGGCCTGGCTGGAGAATGCGGGAAATCGATCAGGGAGGCAGGAACCCTTCTAACAAGTGAGGGGACAGCAGCTGAAACTTAACCTCAGAGCCTCAAGTCTGCGGATGCCAGCAGGGGCAGGGCCTGGGACACTTGTCCCTCAGTCCTGGGTAGTGCTCCCACTGTGGTGCAGCCCACATCCGGGCAAGGATTATGGAATCAGGGCAGCAGAAACGAAGGTCGTTCAGTCCACCCAGAGCCCCACCAGGAGACAAAGCAGTGGATGCAGAGGCATGGCTGCTCGACTTTTCTGATTCTGTGGCTTCTCAAGCAAGCGTCTGAGGCTCTATCAAGTCTGACAGGCAGGGATTTGTGACAGGAAGCGCTGAGCATGTGCAGGCCCTGAAATAAATCAATGCCCAGCCTTTCACTGAGATGGGCCAGTCCCGTGATGTGGGAATCAGGGTGTGCAGGGTCTGCCATGGTCCTGGGCAGGAGGGTTTTCTAGCTGCCCTGCCTGGTGAGTTTGCTGCGATGTCTTTCAGTAGCACCAGGGACAGGGAGAGTCCTGGCACATGGGCAGAGACCCCATGTCTTGGTTCCTTTCCTTTTTGTGGGACACAATATCTGGCCCCATAACGTACAGGTAGAGAGGTTTAATTTAGCTCATGATTCTGTCAGCCAGCTCCAAGGCAGGCAGAATGACAGAGGGGGCTGGCGGAGGAGAGCTGCTCACAGCATGGCGGAAAGGAGGCAGAGAGAGAAGGGAAGAGCCGGAAGGGAGAGGACCCTTCCAGGCCACGCCCAGTGAGCGCCTCCTGACCAGGCTCTGCCTCCTCACAGCTGTCAGCTGTAAACTCATCGTGGACCAGTGTACCCATGACTCAGTCACCTCCCACAGACGCCACCTGGGGACATGGAGATGGAAACCATGACACTTCCTGTCCCTGCTCCCCAGCCCTGGACCCTGGGGTGACACAGCACAGGGGCCAAGCCTGCTGGGTGAGGATGGCACAGTGCCCACTGCTGCACCCTAATGGCTGTGTGAGGGGCTCGCTGTGCACCTCTCCAACACGCAGAACCACACTGCAAGTCCGTGCTCTGCTACTAACTGATATCTGGGGACACTGGCTTGAGTGTCACTCGGGCTTTCAGTGCTGTGAGTGACAAAGCAGGTGGCCAGGTCTGCAAGTCCTTGACCCTGCCATCACAGGGCCCTCCCAGAGTGACCAGCAGCTCCACAGAGACTACTGTTCTCAGAGCCCCTCAGTGTCTCCTCCCCTCTGTGCATCTTGGGCTACTCCAGGACTTGGGGAGCCCCAGCCCCAGCTTCTGTGGGCTTCTCATGGCTCTTGCACTCCTCTGTACCCTCTGTTCCTCCCACTGCCTGGTGAGCTCTTCCTGGTGCCCTGGTCAAACCTTGCTGTTCTATATCCCAGCTGCATGAGCCTCTTGCACAACCACTGCACTTGCGTGGCTTCCTGTGGGTGCCATGGAAATACCTGCTGTGAGCAGGGTGGAGGTGCACACCTGCAGCTCAAGGACACAGCGTGCTGGATATCAGCTCCTGGCCACCCCGCCCCATCTGGTGTTCGATGCCTTTGTCTCCCACAGCCCCAGGCCAGCCTTGATCCTGAATCTATTTATGCCTCACCTTCCTGTCTCAGCACCAGCTACTAAATTCTTACAGGAGGAGATTCCTGCCTCACCTCCACACAGCTGTACCCCCATCAGCCTCTGGACCTCAATTCAGTGCAGACAGCCCTCATGTGGATGTGTGACGGCATGAGGTCAGGGAGGCCACACACAGGGAGGCCAGTGGACAAGGTGCAGAGTGGGACACACAGGCCACTGGCCTTTGCCCTTGCAGATAGTGGCCAGTGCCGAGCTGGGGATCCTTTCCAGATCTCTAGGGGTGGCCTGGCCCTGACAGAGCTGGGGTGTGGTGAAGAGGGGAGATGGAAGAGCATTGTGGAGCTACAGTGCGGAGCAGCTCCAGGCAGCCGAGGACTCTCTGAGACCTGGGTTCTCTGCCCACACTGCAGTTCCAGTCATGCAACAAGCCATGCACAGAGACCACAGGAGCTTGGGTGGAGGCTTAGTGGAGGGTAGCCATAGACTCCAGGATGGAGAACCAGAGAACAGGCTGGCAAGCACCAGGAATAACAGCCTCAGCTCTGTCTCCTCCTCCACCCGCCACAGCTCCTCTTCCCTTGGGTTCCACTCAAATGTCATCTCCGTGGAGCCTTTGGAAAGGCTCCTCCATCCTCCACATGGCTCTTGGTGCTTCTGTGGGCATCCTTCCATCTGGATGCACGTCTACTTCATTCTCTTGTTAGTTCTCAAGCCCCTCAAGATGAGGGACCATGACTTTGTTTCCCCCTGAGATGGTCCCAGAAACTTCCCTGCAGCCCTCCTGCCTCAGACTCAGCAGATCCAGGCCCTGCCCTGCAGGCAGTGCCATCAGCAGGATACAGCACTAGCGGGACCTGTCTCCCACCATCCACCCCACTTGGTTGCTGCCCTCAGAGATGGGTTTGCGATTGCTTTCATATCCCTGGAGATCGGCAGGTGTCTGCAAGTCTGATGAGTTGTGTGTTGGTGTTCAGAGAGCGAGTGAATGAGCAGCCACAGCTCCTTTGCCTCCCCAGGAAGTGGCAGCTGCACTGAGGACACTTTGGCAACAGAGACGGAAGAGCCCCCCACCAGCCTGTGTCCCGGTCACAGAGACAGGATCGGTGGGTCAAGGTGCTGCTCCTATCCCGTACCATTGACACAGGGCTGAGGAGTGCCCGTGCCCACTGCAAGCTCTGCTCATGGCCAAGAGGATGGCGCGGGAGCACGGCTGAGTGGAGGCCCTGGCAAACCCTGGCAGCTAGATGTGTAACATGAGAACAGCCGGATGGTGGCGGCCTCACCCCTGCCTTGAAGTCTCCAGGGGCTGGAGCTTGGTGGCTGGGGTCAGGGGTCGGGAAGTAGACTCCGTGGTGGACTGGGGTGAGAACTCCCCACTGTGTCCCACCCAAAACAACGCAGCTCAGCGTGCAGTTGAGTTCATCAGGGAGAACATGCTGAGCACAGCTGAATATTAGGAGCTCAGGCATGGCCCTGCGGCCTCTGTGAGCAGCATGATACATTTGCTTTTGACCCACAGGACTTTGGACTGATAAAGATGAGAGAATAAATCATTTCCATCTCCTGATCCTGGTAAATGTCACCACTGCTCATCAGACCCAGATTTCCCTCTCCTCTTGCCCATACCGCAGGCCTCCATGGGCCCTGGAATTTCTCCCACTCCATCACTGTCCTCTTGCCTCAGCTGTCCCCACCCACTTGGGCGCAAACCCTGGGGCCCTACTCTGCCTTCCTCAGTGGACTCTCCACAATGCAGGAAGAGCTGGTTGCCTATGTTCTGGGCCACTGCCACCATCTCGGTGCTCCTGGATGTGGCCTTGCTTAGAAGCAGAGGCTTTGCTGACAGACTTGGTCAAGGTGAGGACACAGTGGAGCAAACTGGGCCCTAATCCAGTAGGACTGGAGCCTCTTAGGAGGAGGTAAGTGACCCAGAGGGAACAGCAGACACCCCAGGATCTCACAGGTGACTGACTGCCACAACTATGCGCCAACGGCCACCACGAGGAGCAGAAGGGCCCGGGAAGGTGCTGTCCAGTGCCCCCGGTGGGCACACCCTGCTGTGGTCCTGACCTCAGGCCCCCTGAGGGAGAGAGTGAGCTTCTGCTGTTTGAAGCCACCAAGGTGAGGTACTTTATCATGGTAGCCATAAGAAGCTGCTGCACTGTCCTGCCTCAGCCCTCCAGAGGGGAGGACAGGTAAATGGGTGCAGGCACAAAGATGATGGCCATATGTCCTGTTTTAATAATTATGTAAGAAATCACACATAGCAGAGTGGTTAAAAGGGAACAGAACTATGCTTAATTTTTCCCTTTCCTTCTCCAGTTTTCTTTAATGTTATATCACAAATCTTTATTAAAGTTGGTTGGAAAAGCATGTACAATTCCTACATGCCTCAGTTATTTTCTCATCACTGAGACACAAACCCAACACTCGTACCTCTAAAGAGGAGTTTATTTGGCTCACAGTCTGTAGAGGTCTCAGTCTGTGATTGGCTGGCTCCAAGGCAGGGCGGCATGGCAGAGGGGCACTGAAGAGGAGAAACAGTCCATAGCATGGTGGACAGGAAGCAGTGAGAGATCAAGGGGGGAGGAGGAGAGACAGAGAGACCTTTCAGACCACACCCCAGTGACCACCTCCACCAGCAGGCTCCACCTCCCAACAAAGCACTCATGTGATCACTGATGAATATCACACACTCATGATCCATCCAGTCACCTTCCAAAGCCTGGCTCATGAGTGTGTGAGGTTTTGGGGAACATCTAGACAGAGTACACTAGGCCAAGAGCTTGAGACTTATTTAACCATATTCTTCCTTTGGGACTCTGATAATGTCCATTTCCACCAACACTGTGGTAAAGGACAGGTCTGCAGGTGCTCCCAACATTGCAGACATGATTGGTCATCGTGACTTGAGAGTGCCATCCTCTGAGAGCCTGTGCTCACCCTGCCATCCCTGCCTGGAAGCTCTGTTCTATGGCAGGAAGCATCGTCCCTTGAGCCCTCTGGAAAGTGGATCTACTTCCTGTTCCCAGCAGTTTCACTAGGCTGTGCCCACTTGTGAATTTCCTTTCCTTTACTCCATTAGGAAGGGGTTTGGTGTCTTGAATCTGTTCTTAGGAATTCTGGAAGTTGTCAGCCTTTTTTTTTTTTTTTAATGATTTCATCTTCAGAGTTTTCAGACTCTAATTGAGCACATGTTAAATGTCTGCAGGGTGTGATCTATGGCTCTCACCTTTACTTCTCTGTCTTTTGTCTCTCTGTGATGAATCTTGCACACACTTGCAATCTCCTGTTCACTAATTCCTCTTTAGTTGTACCTAATCTGGTCTTAAGCCTGTCCAATGAATTTTTAATTGTTTTTTTTTTCTTGTGAATTTAACAGATTTTTCCCCAGTACTGGAGATTGAACTCAGGGCTTTCACACTGAGCTACATCCCCAACCTTTTGGATGGTTGATTGATTAAAGCAGGGTCTTGCTGAGTTCCTAAATTGATCCTGGGTTTGAGCAAAAAGGCAGAACTTTATTGAAGGCTTAGCAACAAGGACCAGGTGGCAGGCTCTGTCCATCTCCCTGATGGGGCAGTGAGGAGACATCAGAAGGGGGAGGGAAGCTGCATGGTTACTGGGTGGTGAGAAGGGAAAGTTCTAGGCCTCGTTTGAGCGTCATCATGCCTCTTTCACAGGTTGCATATTCTTTTTGGAGAGTCATGTTCTGTATAGGGGATTCGGAGCTTTGATGTCAAAAGATCATTGGCTGGGTTAATGGGCAGGGACTCCTGGTCTGATGGACTGGGGACAGCCAGTCTTTAGCTGGTTTCTGGCAGGCTCTGCAGAGATTCCCTGCAAAGAAACCTCTAAGAGCTTCGTTGCCTGCTTGATTTATAGCTGGTTTCTATCCAGTTTCACACTGATACTTAAAAATATTGATTTATTTATTTTACATGTGCCCAGCCTCTTGGGAAATGCACTATGGGAGAGTTCTTACAGAGCACCTTGTCTGCCATTCCTGGGAGTAGCTATTCCCTAGGTGAGAAATTTAAGTGTGGATAAAGCCATACTTACAAAGATTTCAATTTAGAAAAGAATCTCCCAGAGTCCTTGTCACATTTTCCAAGTGACAGAGCTTCTCACATATTATGACCCACCACAATTATTCCACAGGTTATGCTGTTATTTTCTGCAAGGAAGAAATGGTGCCCCAGAGACACAAATAACCTAACAAGAACATAGAGGTCGAGGGCAACGCTATTTTTCAGTCCCTTTTCCATCTTGAGTACAATGTCCAACAGACACCCACAATTTAAAAGAGGAGAGGTTCACTTCGAGTCAGTTTCAGAAGTCTCAGTCCATGCTCGGCCTGCCAGCTCCTAGGGGAGACTGGCATGGTGCAGGGACGCCAGGGAGGAGAGGAGAGACGGACCAGGTCAGCCAGCAAGCGTCAGAGAAGAGAGGCTCTGAGAAGAGAGACGCCCCCTTCCGGGCCACGCCCCCAGGGCCGCCTCCCCGCGGACCTAGTCATGGGTGAATCCGTGCAGACCCAGCCCTGCAGCATCCTTGGTCCATCGCGTCTGAGCGACGCCTGGGTGAGTTTGGGGAGAGGTTCTGGATCTACACCACAGCGACTATGATGTGAACCAGGGTCTGGCTAACCTCACACCACATCCTTTTTCTCTCTGCATCAGAGACAGGGCTGAAGACTGATATTTTAATCTTTGTTTTGTACAAGCAGAAAAGAGTTCTTCCCGAGATGTGTGGCGACCATGAACAGCCAAGAGACCCACAGATAAAATGTGCTTTGCCTGCATACTCTGAGCAAACTACTTCAGCCCGAAAACTTGACAGTTTGTAAATAATTACTTAAATCCAGAGAGAAGAGAGATAAAATGAATTTAGAGGCTGATTGTCTCAAGTCAGTAGCTGCAACCCCCAACTTTTCTGCTTCCCAACCCGTAGCAGCATTTCATGAATATTTATTTCATTTCAGTTTTCTTTTACTCTCTGTCAGTTTCTGAATGATGGAAGAGTGGTAACCCAATGTCCACTTATTTTAGGAAGTATATAGAAATGAAATGAGTTTCCATTTTTTAAAATCTGAGAATCTAGTTTATATTTTAGCAAGAACAAACATAAGAAGTAACTAGATATTCAATAGTTAAGTATTTACATGCTAAACTAAGATTTAAAGAAGTCTGACCCCAGAGTAAGCCATGAATTATCTGCCACAGTGGGCTTGGGAGATCGTAATGCATTTCTATCCTTATCGGAAAACATAAAACACTCAATCTATTTTGTGTAAAACACTGAGTTCAAACACACATTCTAGAAAAGTGCCAAAAACAATAATTAAAACTCCTGATTCACTTCGGTCTGGGGCCTCATGACACTTGCCCACCATGGACCCACACCCTGCACTCCTTGCTCCTAAGCTGTGCAGTCAGCATTGAGGGGGCACGAAGCAAATCTCCCAAGAGCGGGGCCCCCGGGCCTGCCAAGTGCAGCCACAGCGGCCTGGAGGGAGACTCACCTGTCTCTGGCAAGCACCAGCTGACATGCTGAGTATCTCACCTTCAGGATGCCAGGTTCAGAAGGGTGGTCCTTGAATAACACAGAGGATACTGGGAAAACCCGGTAGGTGCACCAGTAACAAGGAATATCCAGTCATATTCAAATTATTTTTAAAATGTAAGTAAAGTTGTACATATGAGCTAGGTAGACTTTTATTTCAGCATTGCTTTTAGTATTGCTTCCTATCCCTGTAAACAACTATCCAGCTGGCACACAGAGCAGTGTTTATATGCAGAGCTGCAGTTTGAGTTTCTATAGGTGGCTGAAAGAAGGGTGGAGAAAGCAGCCCCAAGGAAAAGTCTTTGGTGTGCCTGCCATGTCAGCGCACTGAGCCAGAGAGAGTTGAGGATACTTGTGTGCGTATGTGTGTATGTGTATGTGTGTGCACCTCCACACCTATGCAGATAGTAAAACCAAAACAAAAGTGTGTTCTTCATTTCAAGTACCATAGAAAAACAACAGAGCAAATAGGAGAGGGAATAGCTTCAGCATGGCCCCAAGAAGCAGCCAGTGCCCCAGCCCACTTCCATCAGTCCCAGGAAGCAGCTGAGGGGCTCAGGCAGCTGAGAATTCACACAGGCACTCTGACGGTGGCTGCACCTGGGCCCAGATGGCCCATAGATGCTGTGGCACATCTCACCCTCCCTACCAGGACTGCCACACTGCACCTACCTGGGTGCAACAGAAGGGCTCACACTATTACCCTAGAAACTTCTGACCATCTGAAACCTCATGTGCTGTGCCCAGAGCCACCTGCAAACCCACCCTGAATAAGAGAGCTGTCACAGCAATCCCTCAACACCTGCAGCCTCAGACACCAGACACCTCTGCAGAGATCACCAGTGTTGATTATGGCTGAAGAAGCCGCATGGAGACTCCACCCCTGCACCGACCTGATCGCAGTCAGTGGAGCCAACCAATGGACTTCCTAGGACACATCACTAGAGAGTCTTACTACAGAGCCATGCTAGAAAACAGGCAGCTGACCTGTCAGAAGAGCAAATGCTACCACAGAGACAGAAGAAACATGAAAAAGCAAGGTAACATGAAACCTTCAAAGGGAGCAATAACTGTCCAGCAACAGTCACCAAAGAAAGTAAAGAGATTTCCTGAAAAATAATTCAAACTGTTGAGTTTTAACAAAACAATGAAATACAGGAGAATGTAGATAGTTCCATAAAATTAGAAAAACAATTCCTGATTTCAATGAGAAATTCATCAATGAGATAGAGATCACAAGAAGAATCAACCCAAAATCTGGAGCCGAAGAACTCAATAAATAAAACAGTTCAGAGACTCAACAACAGACTAGGTAGAGTTAGGGGGATTTTGGAGCTTAAAAACACGTATTTTTTTTGTTGTTGTTGTTGTTCTGGGGATCGAATGTGGGACTTTGTGCTTACAAGGCAGGTGGCAGCACCACTGAGCTAAATCCCAGCCCCAAAACAGGTCATTTGATTTTTTTGTTTGTTTGTTTTGTTTTGTTTTTTGTTTTTTTGGTACCAGGGATTGAACTCAGGTCCTTGGGCTTGCAAGGCAGGCCACCGAACTGCTGAGCTAAATCCCTGGCCCAAAACAGGTCATTTGAAATAACTCAGTCAAACTGAAAACAGAAGCAAAGAAAAAAAGAAACTAAAAGAATGAAGAAAGCCATGAAGCTTTTGAGACATCATTGAATAAACAAACTTTTGTACCATTTGCATTCCAGAAAGATGAAGAGCAGTCTTAGAAAACCTGTAACTTATTTAAAGAGATAATGGTTGGAAACTTTCCAAATCTTAAGATACAAGCATCTATATTCAGGAAGCTGGAAGGACTTCAACTAAATTAGATAAAGTCCACTTTGAGGTATATAATAGTCAAACTACCAAGAACGCATAACAAAGAGAGAATTCTAAAGCAAGAGAAAAAAAAGTCAAATCGCATACACAAGAATCACCATTAGAATAACAACAGATTTCTCAGCAGCAGCCTTACAGGCCCTGAGAGAATTCAACAGTACAGTAGGTCCAAAGTCCTGAAAGAAAAATAATAGTGATAACCAAAACCACAGACCCAGCAAATCTATCTTTAAAAAGTAAAATAAGAAATGAAGACTTCACAAAATAAATAAAAACTGAGGGAACTCATCACCACTAGACCAGCCTTACAAGAAATGCTTATAGGAGTCCTACATCTAGAAGCAAAAGGACAGTAGCTACATCATGAAAATATAGAATTCATTAGTAGAGCAGATAACCAAAGAGAAGAAAATTATCAAACTTTATCAATACAAAAAAGCACCAAAACCACCAAGATAAATGATAAGAGAGAAAGAAAGGAACAAATATATACAAAACAACCACTAAAAATTAACAAATTTCACCAGTAAACCTTTAAATATAAATAGATCAACTCCCCAATTAAAATATTTAGACTGGCTGAATTATTTGAAAAAATAAAAACCAAGACCAATGGTATGCTTCCTATGAGAAAGTCACTTCACTGACCAAGGCATGCATCGAATGAAAATGAAGAGCTGGGAAAAGATAATTCTACACAGTGAAAATCAAAAACAAGCTCAAGTAGCTATACTTACATCAGACAAAATAGACTTTATGTCACAAACTGCAAAAAAAAAAAGGGGTTACTATATGATGAAAAGATATGTATATATAAATATATATCTCCAATGCTGGAATATCCAATTGCATGAGGCAAACATTATCAAATATGAAGGGAGAGATCAACTCCAATGCAATAATAGTTCTGGATTTCAGCACCCAGTATCCAGCTTTCACCAATGAACAGCTCAATAAGACACAAAAATAAAAAAGAAACACAGGCATTACATTGTAGACCTCACAGACATCTATGGAGCATTTCATCCTAACATCACAGAATAAACATTCTCCTCACCAGCTCTGGCAGCAGCCTCCAGGGCAGACTGCATGTTAGGCCACAAAGTAAGTCTCAGCATATTCAAAACATTGAAATGATAGCATATATCTTCTCTGATCATAATGGAATAAAAATAGAAATCTATTAGAACTTTAGAAATTGCATAAATGTGTAGTAAGTAAATGGAAGGCTTGTAAATAATGAGTGAATGACAGAATCAAAAGGGCAATTTTTAAAATATCTTGAAACAAATGACATAGAAATGCATCATACCAAAACCCACCAGATAAAGCAAAAAACAGCATTAGGAGAAAATTTCATAACACAAAGCACCTACTGTAACAGAGACACAGAGAGTAGAGAAGCCACGCTGGCCTGTCTTAGGTAAATAAATGAAGCTGCTTTATTCAGTGCAGGCACAGGCCGACTGGCTCTGAGCAGGATCAGTGAAGAGTGGGGGAGAGCATGGACTTTAGTAGAAAAGTGGTTGCTAGGTGGTTGCCAGGCATTGGTCAGAGGATTTATTACCTGGAAGAGTCTGGAGCAAAGATAGGGCAGTCTGTGCTCCTCGGACGGGGTGTCTGCAAATGTTTCTTGAACTGAGAGCTGGGACAAAAGTCTGTAATGACGCACTGTGGGCAGCACAGTTTCTCGCCTGGGCAAGCTGAGATGGGGTGGTGGCCAGCTATGCCATGTCCTCGGGTATGCTACCTACATAAAAAAAACTACAGAAAGATCTCAAATAAACAACTTAATGATACAACTCAAGAAACTAGGCCGTCAAAGCTGGGCAGGGTAGCTGGGCCTGTAATCCCAGCAGTTGGGAGACTGAGGCAGGAAGATCACTGAGTTCAAGGTCAACCCAGGGCTACATAGTGAATTCAAAGCCTACCTGGACCATGCAACAAGACCCTGTCTCAATAAACAAACAAAAAACACACACAAAAAAAAAACAACTAGGCAGGAAAAAATGAACTAAAACTGAAATTAGTAGAAGAAATGAACTAACAACAATCAAAAGAGAAATAAAGTTAAAATGATAGACTAGGGCCAGGAATTTAGCTCAGTGGTGCTGCACCTGCCTCTCAAGGGCAAGGTCCTGAGTTTGATCCTTGGTAGCAGAAAAATAAAATAAAATAAAATGATAGACTGAAAAATTAAGTATAAGTAGAATACAAATTTTATTTAAAAGATAAACAATTTTAAATACAGTTTATGTTAAAATAATTTTTATTAATTTAGAGAAGACAATCAATGTCTGTGAGAAAAACAGATTTTCTTTTTATGGTCATTGTTAGTGATTGCGTCTTCCTTTTCTTAGTTTCCCATTCTTCCTTTGTTCTAAAACTTAGACTGACATCTAGCTTTAACAATCATAGTATGTATCCATTTTCCTATGAATACATACATACTGAGGATATACTCCTAAGTGAAACAAATAAGTCACACATGTGTAAATACCAAATAGTTTCTCTGGTGTAAAAAACTATAATAGTACATAAGATCCTAATGAGATAACTGACAATGTGAAATAGGAAGAAAAGGGCTAAAGATGTAGGGAAAGTGGGAAGGGTAGGGGAAAGGGAATAAGGGAAAAGAAAAAAATAGGAGAAAATGAAAAAATGGAAATAAAGTGTTTGTAAATGGGGAGGGGAGGAGGGGGTGAAGGGAGGGCGGGGACAAGGGGAAAAAATGAGAACCATGACCTGTCATGTAGAGGTACAAGATCCCAATGATGAATGTAACTGTACTGTGTACCTAAAATGTACCAATAAACTCAATGAGGAAAAAAATAAAAGATAAACAAAATTGACAACTTTCAGCTACACTAACAAAGGAAAAAAAGAGAATACTGTAATGAAAATCAGAGTTGAAAAAAGACATTGCAATAGGTAGCACAGAAACACAAAGGTCAGCGGGGCCCTCTGTGAACAACTACACTCCAACAAATTGGAAACCTTAGAAGTGCACAGACTTACGTGTAACTACCCAAATGGAGCCATGAAAACCTAGAAGACCTGATCAGACCAGGAATGGTAAGGAGACTGAGTCAGCAAGTGCAAAGTTTCCCAGCAAAGGGAGGAAACAGATGGCTTTATTGCTGAGTTTTACTGGGCTTTCAAGGAAGAACTTGTACTAATTTTCCTCAAAATATTCCAAAGATTTGAAAAAGAAGAAACCCTTCTTAACCCATCCTACAAGGCAAACATTGCCCTAAAACCAAAGCCAGACAAGGACACAACTGAAAAAGAAACCTATAGCCAGGGGCAGAGGTACGCTTCTGCATGCCCATCTAGTGCTTGGGAGGCTGAGGCAGGAGCAGTCCTTGAGTCCAGGAGTTGAGGGAAATCAAGACAGGAAGAAAACAAGGAGAAAGGGAAGGAAAGGAGGGAAGGAAGGGGAGGGAGGGAGAGCAGGAGAAAATAATCCACAGGCCAATATCCCTGATTGAACATAGGTGCAAAATTTTTCAACAAAGTACAGTACTAGTGAACTGAATTCAACAGCAATCTAATCAAAATTGTTATCCATCATGATCAAATAGAATTCATTCCAAGGATGCAAAGATGTCAGCGTGTCTTAATCAATAAATATAAAAATCACATCAATAGAATGAAGGAGAACACCCTATCATGTTTTCAATAGGTGCAGAAAAATGCAACCCTAAAAAAAAAAAGAACCCTAGCAAACTAAGTATAGATGGGATTCACCCCAACACAATACAGCTGTGCATGACAGTCCACAGCCAACATGCACAATGGGGACAAACCAGAGCGCTCCTCCAAAATCTAGAGTGAGACCAGATGTCTGCTTCACTCTTCTTCTACAAAGTGCTGGAACCTTAACCAAGGAAATTAGGTAAAAGAAAGAAATACTAGAGGTCCTAAGTTGAAAAGGAGGCAGTCATATCACCTGTTTGCAGACAACCCACATAATTTTTTTACACACGATTTTTATGTAGAAAAAAATCCACCAGCAAACTGTTAAGAGTGGATGAATTCAGTAAAATTGTAGAATACAAAATAACATACATATAAAAATCAGTAGCAATCTTATACATCAATAATGAACTTGATGAAGCAATAAAAAATCTCACTTATGATCGCTATAAAATACTACTACTAATAATAATTCCTAAGAGTATAACCAAGAGAGTTGAATGATTGCTACATTAAAACTACAAATCAATGATAAACTGAAAAAGACACACCTGAAAAAGTGAAAAGGCCCATGTTCATGGATTGAAAGAATTATAATTGTTAAAATGTTCTTGTCATTGAAAATAATTTACAGATGTAATGCAATTCCTACTGAATATATTAATGACACTCTTCACAGAAATAGAATAGCAATCCTGAAATCCATATGGAACTATGAAACACAGCAAATGACCAAAGCAATCCTGAGTTGAAGGCATCAAAATACCTGACCTCAGAACAGTCTGGTGATGGCATCAAAGCCAGCATCTTCGCCAGCCTCTTCACCAGCGTGGTAGACGAGAACCCAGAAGTTAAATGAAAGTTGGTTAGTTCTGCGAGTTCCTCATGTACTGAGGCTGTTAAGCCCTTGTCAAACGTTTGGCTGCAAGTATTTCCTCTGACTCTGTAGGCTGTGTCTCCACCCTGTCACTGTGTGGAAGCTTCTCAGTTTGGCTAGTTTGACGTAACCTCATTTGTCTGTTATCGCCTGTGCTTCTGGGGTCGTGACCAGATAGTCATTGCCTACACTGATGTCTTCACGTGTTCTCCTACACGTCCTGCCAGTAGGGTCATAGTCCCATCTTGCATGTAAGGCTTTGACCCATTTGAGTGGGCTTTTGTATGTGGTGGGCTGGAGGGCTCCGGTTGGCATTCTCCACATGTGGACCACCAGTTTTCTCAGCAGCATTCTTGAAGACGCTTTCCTTTCTGGCCCTTTGTCAAAAATCAGCTGGCTTTGGATATGTGGGTTTACAGTGGACCCTAACTCAACATCCAAAAGCCTATCAGTCCAACTTAAAATCAAGCAGATGATCTGAACAGGAGTATGATTCAGCTTTAAAAGAAGGCAGTCCCGTCATTTTCAGCACCATGGTCAAAATGAGGCCATGCCATTAAGTTAAAAGAAAGGTAAATACTGCGTGAGGCACACACGGGAGGCAACAGTTTTGGTTTCATGGGAGGAGACAGCAGAATAGTGGTCACTAAGACCTGGGGAGTTTGGGGCAGACAGCAGGTACCAGGACGAGTCGATCAAAGGAGTAAGTCCCAGAGCTCATACCACAGCTAGGGGGCTCCAACTCACAGCTGTGTAGTACAGATTTTATATAGAACTACAAAGGAAATGTTCAAAATTTCCTTAAAGAAATAAATGATAAATGTTTAAGGAGACAGAAATGCCAAATACCTTGATTAGTTCACTACCATTGTGCATATTATCAAATATTACACTACATTCCATACCTGTGTGCAGTTTTTTTACAATAAAATAATTTTGAGGGCTGGGGATTTAGCTCAGCAGTTCCGCTGCCTGCCTTGCAAGCGCAAGGACCCGAGTTTGATCCCCAGTACCCCCCCAAAATTTTTTTGAATGGAAACAGTCCTCAGAGACAATGCAATATTAATTTTAATGATGTATTTGTCTATTTTCCAAGTACTAAATTCAGTGACACAGCATGCTTGCTTGTACTCCAGCCTGCAATTCACTTAAAGTGGAGGACTCGTAACCAAAAGAGCAATTATCCTGTGAGGTGGGGAGGGAGGAAGAGGAAGGCTGAGGAGGACAGAAGGAGGCACTGAAGTCTTGCTGTGGGTGTGTGGTTGCTGCCTTTTTTGTCTCAGAAGGGATGCATCTCCATTTATCATATGTAAAGATCCAGAGAAGCCAGGTAACTATCCAGCTCTGGTGTCTTTACCACGAAATTGTATGAAAAGATTGTTTTAAACACTTAGACAGCAGTACACAAGATAACACTTGATTTATGTTGCAAGCCAGTCTCCATCTGTTAAAGTGGGCGGGGCTCCTCCCCTGACTTAATGCCGCGGAGGACTCTGGGAACGCTGGGGGCAAGAAGACACACACGCACAGCAGGAGCACAGGGGTGGGCGTCCCTTGCACTCCTAAGGGACACAGTAATCACTCAACATAACTAGTTTCTGACGAGGAAGGTGATAGGCATTTTGTAGTAGAGAAAAAGATTCTGAAAAAGTGCTGACACTAATGCTTCTGTTCACTTAGGGTGAAACTATTACTCCCAGTGTTCTGTGATTCTGCTCTCTGTTCCTCTTTTGCTGAATTATTTTTTAATTTTTGCTTTATTTGTAAATACACTCTCCTCTTGTTAGAATCAGTGAGGCCAAGAGCCTCCATAGCGTTCCATAGTTCCACCGCACTAACTCTAATGATAAAGATTAAAACAAAGAAAACCACGTCGTTATAGCTCAGGTAGACTGTGGGAAGAAAGAGCACTCCGTCCTAGTCCTGGCTGCCACTCCACCTCTCTTCTGTGAATGCCAGGTTCCTCCTGGAGTCCTTGCCTGGTAACAGGCAACCTTCAGCTTCTCTGGAGCAGCATGAGGCTGTGGGCTGTGACCACTGCTACCAGCACCTGGACCTAACCTGTCTCCTTCAGCCTCTCTTGAAGGCCAGTTTGTTTCCTCACCCCATGGTAGCCCTTGTTTTCAGGTCCCCTTTATGTCATGAGGGTCTAACTAATACTTTTGTACATGTATTTCCCCTCTGGATAATTTCAAGATTTTCCTTTTATCTTTGTTTTATGGAATTTTAGACAACTACCTAGGTATGACTGTCTTTATATTTTATATGCTCTTGCTTAGACTAGATTAGGTTTTTGGATCTGTACATTGTTTTTCATCAAATTAGGCAAGTATCTGGCTATTATCTTCTAAAAACAAACTTTTGTCCCAGTATCACCTGATCCTCCCTATGGGCTGCCTGTTACCTATATACTTGGGCATCTAGTATTGCCCACAGGTCTCTGCAGCTCTGCCCGTGGTCTTCTTCAGATTGGATTTCTTCTTCTGTCTCTAAGTCACCCCCCTTGCCTTGGCTGCCTGCTGTCGAGCCTATTCAGTGGCTTCTCACTGTTCCTGCACCATGACTTCTGAAAGTTCCATTTCCTTTCCATTTCTTTGCTCAGATTTCCAATCTTTTCACTTGCCAAGACTATGGTTTCCTTCAATTCTTTGAATGGGTTATAAAAGACACTTTAAAAATTGCCACGAACATCTGGGCATCGCATGGTGGGCTTCCATGGACAGAACTTTCTCTTGACTATGGGTCTCATTTCCATGTCTCTCAATATGTCTAGTGACTGACTTTTCTTCAACTTGACTTTGGACCTTGCAGTGTGCTGTGAAGGCTCCCGGTTCTGTGAGCTTCCTAAATTCAGTTCTGGCTGCTGTGAGAGCAGAGAGCTCAGTTAGGGGCCAGCCTGAGAAGCTGCTCCAACCTGGCTGGACTGGGCATCCATCTCACTGGGCATCCCTGAGGGTCGAGGCAGGGCTGGCGTTAGGTCTTAGAGGGACAGGGACAGAGCAGGCATCCGCTGACATGCAGTCCCACCCCCGAGGCAGTCTTTCTGGGGCTTCGTCAGGATGCCAGCACTAATGTATGATCTCGACCACTGCACGCTGGCAGGGCCAGGCTCCCACATGAAGGCCCTGCTCTGCCTCCAGGCATTCCCTGCCAGCTGCTCTCCAATCAGCCCAGCTTGTCCTGCCTTAGGCATGGACAGCCTTGTCCTCAGCCAGACTCGTGAGGGACCTGCAAGGACTCCAGCGCACTCTGGCTGAAGGGCCTTCTCTCCTCTGCCTGCCCTGCACACTCAGCTGCCTTGGGACCCAGCACTCTGGGTTTGGCTAACTCTGAGGGTTTGGCTAACACTGGACTCTATCCAGTGAGCACCACAGCCAGGAGTTGTCCCCAGGCTGAATCCGGGGCACAGGGCTCCCTGTTGTGTTTGCTGTCCGTGGCTGGAGTAGTCTCCTCGTGTCATTTGTCAGCTGTCCCCAAAGTCTGTAACTGGAAACCACTCCAGCTTGTCCAGAATGGAAGCCCTCACTCGTATGGGCCAGGAACCTCAGCCCTGTGAAGATTAGGGTACTTGGAGAAAACCGTTTCTAAAGGAAAACCACCCCAGAAATGACTCAGAGTTAAGACAATGACATATGCTACATGTTAAACACAGAGTGCAGGTAGCACACAGCCAGGAACTCCAGTCTGGGCTGCAGAAGGAACCTCCTACCTGCGAGACTGGAGAGATGCGCAGATGAAACACAGACAGGCAGCGGCAGGAGTGGAGAGAAGAGAAGAGGCTGGCAGGAGCCCAGGGTGGGGCACAGAAGGGTGGGGCCAGGGCTGGTCTCGGGAGCTCATGCGGCTCGCGTTCTTGCTTTACGTGGCTGGGACCAACGGAGAAACGAACTCAGGGTGGACTAAGCTCCGGAGGGTACTGACTCCAAGGCAGAGTCAGTGTCAAGGGAGAGAAGGATGAAGAGGCTGGGGTCAGGAAAGTGTTTTCAGTCACAAGGTACTACTTTTACACTGTTACTGAAAATATTTCCAGATCCTCATGCTGAGTGAGAAATGCTGGTCAGGCTACCGTTGTGGCTCAGTGGTCAAGCACTGCCCGGCATACATGGAGACCGGGGTGTGAGCCCCAGCATGGCAGAGTCATGTTTTAGGGCAGCCCTTTGGGTGGTCACCAGTGGCTTATTTCCAGCCACTCAAAATAGGCGATTTTTGCCTAATATAAATAAATATTGATTGTTCTGGTCAATTTTGGCCTCAATTATCTGGTGACTAAGATATTTTCTTCTGGCAAAAGACAATAAATATTCAGATGCATGTAGTACTTTTTCAAACTATTGCAAAAGGAGCTATGCTAATTAGAATGTTAAAGAGACTCTGGTACAGGAGAAGCAGGCGTCGTTTCTGTGTAAGAAGCCCAAATGACACAAACTGTCTTGTGTGTGTGTGTGTGTGTGTGTGTGTGTGTGTGTGTGTGTGTGTGTGTGTGTGTGTGTGTGTGTGTGTGTGTGTGTGTGTGTGTGTGTGTGTGCGTGCGCGTGCCGCAGCTACATGCCCATCGTGTGCACAGATAACCAAGCTTCAGTGTCACCTCACATATATTTTATTCATCTAAATTACTGAAAATAAAATGTATAGTATGATGTAATGCAACCATATATTGTGTACAGTTTGTATATAAAAAAGAAAGAATGATTAAAAGTCGATGAGAGACTGTTTATAAATCTTGATTGCTTCATAATTTTAACTTTGAGCAACATTTTTATCATAATTATAGGCTTTCTTAAAGCATTTATGCAGATTGTTGTTACTCAAAAGGGGGTTTATTCCATTTTGGTATAAACTACACTTTTTTTCTTTATGGAATCACTCTCTGAGTTCCTAATACCCAGTGCTCAGCCAGAGCCATGGAACTCACAGAGCAGGAAGCCCTTGTCAGCAGGGCGCTGTGCCCCTCGGCCTCTGGCGCCCTGCCCTTGGGGGGGTCCTCCCTGTGGTGGTTCCGACGGTGGTTCCGACGCATGTCACCCTGTGGAAGCCCCAGGCTCCTCTGTGAACACTCATGGGCCTGTGAGGCTGGTACATTTCCGTTCCCGATGCTCAGATCTAGCAACTGAACCCTAGAGGTTTAAACCTGCAAAAGGTTCTAGTGTTCAATCTGGAATCATAGCATTCTACCCAGAGAAGGATCGGACTCTGCTGAGAATACTGCTACTTTATTTCCAAGCCTGGAAAAGTAAGGTCCAACAAAGGTGAAGTCGCCTGTCCAGTGTCCAGACAGACATCTACCTACACTGAGCTCAGTGAGCAACAAGTCACTGAAATTCAGGCTGTTAGAGGCGCTAGCATCTTGTGAACTCATAGCCAGAAAAAAAAATGTTTTCTCCATGGAATCTTCACTTTCACTACATCATAGACCTAAGAGAAAAGAAAAGAAAGAAAACACATTACCTAAAACAAAGAAAAAAGTTTTAAGAAGTAGACCCCAGATGAAACACATGGGAGGACAAAGAGGAATTGTCTATAAAATGGCCCGCGGTATCCCCAAATCCCACCTGCAAATCTCCACATTCTGAGGGCAAAGACAACCCGCCCACTCACGGGTACATTTTCAAGGTCTAAATGGATCCCTGGGCCCTCCCAGGAGATCACCACATGTCTAATGGACAGAGGATGGATAGATGGACAGATGAAGATCTGATACAACAATAAGGAGTGAAACACTCAACTCCTGTTGTTTAGGAAGGAAGAAAGTGAATTCCAGTCATGCATGAGTTCAAGTGGAGGGATAGGTCTTTGCCATATGGGCGATAAGAAGTTTAAGGTTCAACCACAGTTTCCACATGAAGGCTAATGTGGACGCCAACAGCGTGGGATGATGCTGAGGGCTCTGAGACGCAAGCAGACGCCTCCCTGGAGCACAGGAAGTCCGCCTCGAGGGCCCCAGGCTAGGCCACAGAGGCCGCCGCTTGACCCTACTCCCTCCACTGTGCCTGAGCTGGGGGCCAGGTGCCGGGCCTGCTGGCAGACCACGGAGGAGGGGTGAGCTTGGGGTGACGGCCTCCTGGCGGTCACAGTAACCCAACGGTGTGGGCGTCACTGCCTTCCCTGGAGGGATGGAGTGACAGCGCAAGGCCATAAAGTGTGGCCAGTGGTCCTGCAGGCACCGAGCTGCCATCTCAACACTCAGCGCCTCCAGGCTCCCGGCACCGTGCCAAGACTGCCGGGTGAAGGCCAGCGGCCTGGTACAGGCTCTTGACATCAGCCAGGGGCCAGGCATAGATAGTATTGGGGGCTTTCCAAAGTTAGTTAACTTTTCAAATGAAATTTGCTTTAATTGTAGCTGACTGAGAAGGCCCTTTGAAGTTTACATTATAAAATACTATAATAATATATTCCATATATGCATTCATCAGCAGATTCCTCCTTTGGGAGACAAATATTCAAGGTCTTCTCCACTGACAGTATTTACCCACTTCCAGTAATGAAAGGTGTTTCTACGTTCAAGAACCAGAATCCAGGAACTCTTGGCCCTGTTCAGCTCTGACTCAGAGATGATTCTGACACACCGATTTCATTCCTGCTCAGTCCTTACTGCATCAGCCTTCCGTGTGGCCAGTGACTAGGGAGAATGGAGCAGAGAACAAAGGAGGAAGTTGAGTGCTTGTATAAGTGAAGACAGAAAGCAAGCAAACCAGTGACACTGATTATTTTATTGAGCGTCAATGGCTTCCACTTAAATCCTTGGGTGGCTTCATTGGGAAACTTGACCACAAGCAAACTCATTACCTCTCACAGTGAATAGGTAGCCAGAACTTAAATTTGGAGACTTTTCTGAGGGAGGGTAGATCCCAAGGACACAAAACTGTGCTCTGCATGGTAAGCAGTACCTCATTGGCCAGAGGGTCAGTCAGTGCTGGCTGTTTCTGAGGCCCTGCCGTGAAGGGTGATTTTGGGGAGCTGTTCTCTCATGACCCCTGCACTGGCAGCCTCTGCCTGAACGGTGCCCTCCTTCCCCTGTGGAACCTGCAGGCTTTGAGCTGCAACCTCAGGGCCTCGCTGAGCCTTGCTCCCGCCCGCAGCCTCACCTGCAGCTGTCCTCTCTCCACATCCTCACCGCACCTCTGCCACCTCACACGCCCTCCCGATGAGATGGGAGTCCTTTGTGAGCCAACGCATCCACTGGGCAGGGCCTCTGGCTCTGTGTCCAGGGTGCTGTTGGCACAGAGCACGGTGCTCCTGGGAGTGACAGCTGTCCCCCTGCAACCTCTGCCCACCTGGGAAGCATTTGTACCTCAGGAGAAGCCTGATTGGATCCCTTCACGTTAGAAAAGAGCAGACTTGAGGCATTCAGAACGAGTTGGCCCCGTGGACCTGTGTGAACAAAGTGCTTTAAGAACCAACACATTGGCTTCCCCATTATACATGATGAACAGCTGTGGTTACCTTAACCAACCAGCCCTCTCTCTACCCTGAGGCCTCTGTCTCTGTATTTTGAGAGGGTTGGGGATACTGAGTGATGCTTTGATTGTGTCCCCTTGATGACAGACTCCGTGAGGGTCTCCTAGCTGTGTCTGTGTCCACAGAGCACACGGCTGGGGCTCAGCCTGGTCACATAGGACAGTGAATCACAATCATGCTGTTTTAAGGACTGTTTACTGTACAGTAGATGCTAACTGAAAGACTCACAGTCATTTTAAAAATAGCCATCTGAAGGAAAGTGCAGTGCAGTGAACTGGCTTTTCTCAAGGGAAAGCCCTGAGAATTTAAAAAAATCTTCCTAAGGACACATTTGCCCTTCTTTAGGTTTTACAGTCCCCTCACAAATTCTTTATTTTGCCCTTCCAGCTTTGTGTTTCAGTTCTAAAAATGAAGAGTAGGCAGCATGGTAACACAAAGGAAAGGGGAAACACGGGCTGCACACCAGGTGCAGGGCACCCTAACGGCTGCTAACCCGAGTGGCTGGCATGGGTGCAGTGATGGTCTGTGGACACACTGGGCAACTCCCAGTGACAGTGTGGCCAGATCTCAAGGGCGGCGAACCTCTGAGCGAGTAACAGGAATGTGCCTCCTGCTTTCTAGGAGCAAGCCATGACGGACTGGGGAGAGAGCCCCTGCATGGAAGGGTGCCTCACCCAGCAGCCACACCCGTCTTCTCATCCAGGGGGGGACACAAAGGCCCGGCTTCCCCAGGGCTCTGGAGGGCTCTGGCTCTGGTTGGTCACAGACATCCAGTGACCTTGGCCATGCACACCAGCTCAGCGAGGACCTCAGGTGTTTTAATTTGTCCCCATGCCCAGAGGCCAAGAGAGGAGAGGAGCCGGGAAGAAGCAGGGCTGCACCAGCACCTGCACCCCAGACCTGGACGGGGACAGGGGAGCAAGCTGGGATGCAGAGGCAGCGTCTGGGCCTTCAACAGTGTGGTCCCCCGTTTCCCACTGGGCTCCTTCACTGCACTCGCTGGGCCTGGGTGGGAGAGGCGCGTCCTGGTTTTTACAGAATCCCATGGTCGCCTCTGCAGTGCCCTGTGCCAGGCCACCACTTTCAGGGGTGCTCATCTTCTGGCCATGGGGACTCAGTACACTCAGGTTCCAAGCACAAGACCTAGCTGTGGGTTACAGCTCCACTTCCCAGCCCCATGATGCAGCTTGACATCTGTTTGCCAGAGTGTTTCACACTTAGCCTAACACCCACTATTAAGTGACAAAACTGTGGCAGCCTGTCAAAGCCAGCTGACTGGCAGCTGCTCCGCTTACAAAAACCATTCAAATATTTGCAGGTTTGGAAGCTTTGTGTAGTGCTGTACCCAATCTCTCAGTGATTTAGCATGTAAAATATAAGTCAAAGTTTTAAATCTGGCTTCCAAAATGTTTCCATTTCCCATACAAAAGGGGAGCACGTTCAGGGTGCTTGCTGGAACGGGTCCAATCCCCGATGGCTCTGTCCCCACCTGCAGATTCCTGAACCAACCCGGGTTCTAAAAAATGTTGAGGACCAGACTCTCTTCCTGTCATCAGCTGAACCAAATCACCTTAAACGCTGGGAGGATTGCTTCTCAAAAGTAGACCGAAATAAAACCAACCCTGAAAAAAGGCATGTACCTGCTTTATTTTCCCCTGGCAGCGGTTCCCAGGTGCCCTAAGGGATAGTGAGTCTTCCCAACGCCTCTGAGCTGTCTGGCGACTTCCCGGGCTAACCACGCAGTTAGGAAACAGTTGCAAACGACTTGGTGTTTCCGTGGACTGAGATCCACTGAGGAAAAGTCACGGGGGCTTTTTGTCCTGGACATTGCAGCCAGAGAAGGACATCCTGGAAACCTCAGCTGTGAGCACTGGCAAAAAATAACTACCACTCATCCGTTCGTCCCAGCGAGAGCTGTGGCTGAGCACCCAGCCCTTAGGGACGGGAGCTCAGGGCCGGCGGCGTGGGACAGCCTCTGGCTGTATCCTTGCTCTTTTGATTGTCTTTTAAATGTTGGGTGGGTAGGGGTCTGCTTGTAATTTCTTTGGGCAAAACGTGGGGTCATCGTTTTCCAAAAAGCAGATACAGTAGTTTGCTTTTCAAACATCCCGGGGGAGTCTCAGAGGGTGGTGATCTTAGGTTAGGGCTCTACCCACATCTGCACACAACTAGGGCAGGAGCAGACGGACAGACTGACAGCCGGCCGAAGCCCGGGCCTCTCTCCCTCCGCCCCCTGAGGAGCGCGCGCCCCGAGCAGGGAAGGTAGGCCGCCGGTTCCGGGGTCCCCGCCTCCGCG
>NW_022900918.1:42430420-42430669 GCF_012274545.1 Fukomys damarensis
CTCCCCCGGGCGCCCCAGCTGCTCGCGAACCAACTGCTCCTCTCTATTCACTGTCGCGGGGAACAAAACGGCGCTCTGTAGCGGGACACTCGTTGGCATTGTTCCGCGCCGCACAAAAGGCTTCTCATTGTGCGGAGGGGCCCCTTTCCAGAGAGAAACAATAACTTGAAATTGTCTTGAAAGTCTTTTCTATCGATAATAAATTTCATTTTCTTGTCTCTCTCGCCCGCGGCGTGTGTGTCTGGGACT
>NW_022900918.1:42430824-42435852 GCF_012274545.1 Fukomys damarensis
CACACACACACACACACACACACACACACACACACACTGCCTCCTGCCACACACTCAATGGCCCACCAGGGCTAGGTCATCTCAACCTGGCATATAGTAGGTGCTTACTAAACCTCAGTCCTCTGGTGACTAAAACAAGTCAATTCTGGGATGTCAGCTATGAGATTGGCCAATCTGTCTCACCTGCGTTCATTCCCCACTTGTGCGCGCCGCCCCGTCGCCCAGCCGGTTTCCCCTGCTCGCCTTTTTGGGCAAGAGGCGGGAGGTCGAGGTGGTGGATTTGGGGAAACTTGGCTCCCTGTCCCTGGCGTCCCCGCCCCGACCGAGCCCGGCTGCGCCAGGAACTAAATCCAAGGACTGAAATTATGTTTTAAAAATTAACATGTGAAGCGTGTGCCATTTCGTGAGATGTGTTTTGGGCAAAGAATCAATTTAACTTTGACTGACCGACAGACTTGACTGTATTAACTCTGCTACCAGGGGGAAAAAAAATAATAATCCATGAGCCGCGAGCCTTTGATGAGCTGTGAGCGTTTTCGGACTCGGTATCCGGCCAGGAACCGCCCGGGCGCTCCGCCTGCGGAGCCCCCCCAGCTGGTGGGAGTGACCTCGGGGAGGCACTGGGCCCCTCGGCGTGTGCCCCCTCCTCCAGCGAAATCGCACCGCCCGCTTTCTGTGGCACCACGACGCGCTCGCCGGGCCTCATCCTCCTTGCAGGGCAGGGAGTCCCCCACCCACGCCTGCAGGCCGCCCTCCTCTGCCCCTTTCCCGGGGTCGGAGCAGCCAGTGGAGAAGGTGAGGAAGTTTCCGAGGTGAAATAGATTTCCAGCGAGGCCGGGCCAACGGGCAAGATGGGGCAGGCCCGCAGCACTGACCTGGTCAGGGACCTGCCTGCGCCTCTGCTTGGCAGGAAACAGGTGTTTGGACTGGATAGCTGCCTGCAGTCAATTAACCCATTAAAAGTCCTCTTTGTGGCATCGATTTCCTGCAGGGCGAGTTCCGGAGCAGGAATCTCCCTGTGAAAGGCAGGCTGGCTGGAGGGGAACCTCCTGGTGACACCCGGGTTGGCACAGAGGACCCAGAAGCCTGGGCCACAGCAGGGCTGGGCAGTGGTGAGGCTGAACCGAGGTCTTTCCCTCCTGCTGGGTTTGCAGACAGGAGTCCTGCCCGGGCCCCACCCTGGGTCTGCGGTCCCGGCCCTGGGTCTCTTTCTCTGCCTGATGGGCAGATGTGGCCAGCAGCACTGGAAGCCCCAGGAAAGGACCAGAAGCCCAGCCAGCTCCGCTGTCAGTGTCGAAATGGTCCAGGCTGGGATACACCGAGAGAGAATTCCGTCGCCATGCGTCTGGCCTCCACTTGCCACTGCCACTGCCTGGTTTCTTCCTGGGTAGCTTCTTCCCTGGAGTAACAATGCAGGCTGGACAGATCTCCCCAGGTGGGGGGTGCAGGGGACCACCACTCCTGATGAAGATTGAAAGAGTCCTAGCTTTGGGGAACACAGGACAGAGAGGGCACGAAATGCCTGGGTGGGCAAGGGAGGGAGCCTGCCACTATGAGCAGCTAAATTAGCTGTGCACCTGGAGGCCAGGGTATCTACCCAAGTCTGAGCTGGCCGAGGGCATGGGCTCCAGGCATCCGCTGCCTGTGTGGTGGCAGAGGATATCACTGCCTGCCAGGGTGTGGGCATGCAGCACAGGACGCTCTGGTTCTGTGCACACTTCAGGCAGCAAATGCGCTGACTTCCTAGCCCAAAGGCCCCCTCCACTGCCTGTGCGGGGCTCCTTTGTCTGTCAGGGCCCTGCCACTCCCCAGAGACATCCTGCAGGTGGAGAAGGGACTGGTCCTTGAGGGAAAGGAGATACCTGGCAGAGAGCGGGCATTCCTGTGGCTGAGAACAGGTGCAGACCCCTCTTTAGCCAATCTTGTAGGAAACCCATCTCTTTCTCACCGCCCCTGAGTTCAAAGGCCAAGTAGACATCACTCTTTTTCCCAGCTGCCAAACCTTCCCAGAAGCTTGAGTGTTCCCAAGGGCCTGTGGGCCTTCTCTGCCCCCACTCTGTGGGTTCTTGTGCCCGGGTGGCCACCAGGCCTCCATCCAACCAGAGGGCAATGTGATTTCCCTTCACAGGACCGCTGGGTTCTGTCCCCGTGAGTGGGTGAGTGTCATTCTCCTGGGCAGAGGGGGCCTGGCTCTCCCACCCTGCTGCCTGCAGCGCTCGGCAGCCCCCTTTCCTGGCTGCTGCTCTCTGAAGTAAGCAGCCCACATGACTGGAAAGGCTCGAAATTGTGTCAAAGTGATGTTTTAATCTCATTGAACAGTGTATTAAAGGACAAGATGGGGCTTACGTGCGCTGCTCCGATGAAAGGCGAGATTGGAGGGGATGGGCTCAGTCTGTGAACTGCGTGTCATGTTTATATTGAAGGCTGTGTGGCTAATCTAATTTGCAGTAACAGGGATGGCCTGTAAGGAAAAGCACCTCTGATTTCACTTCATTTCTTTTCACACAGAAATTCCTTATGACTTGTCTCCTCTTGTGAGTGATGCCTTTTCTATTTGGGGCTAATGAGAGGAGAGGAGAGAGGCTGTGTTGGCTCTCAGCTTTCTTGCGCACAGCCCTGGTCCCCACGGGTGCCTGGGGGCCAGGAACACTACTTCTTTCCCTCTAGAGGAAGCATCCACTCCCAAAGCCAAGCCCCACCTGTCCCTCTGCGCTCCAGGGGCTCAGGCCTCTCTGCCTTCTCAGGGAGTCTGGTTTTAGCAGTTTGCTTCAGCAGATACCCTCTGTTCTGGAATGTTTAGAATCTGTAAATTTTAACCTGAGTCATTGGGAAGCGCCCCCTGTTCAAGACAGCTGGGTCCTGTCCTGGCTTGGTGTGCAGTCTTTGGCAGAAGCACAAGGCCCCTCCCTTTGCTCGGTTGGGGGGCGTTGTGTTCCCTCCTATGACCCCACCAAGCACACATTCTTGATCCGGAAGAAACATTAGCATTAGAAAATCATGAGTTTTGCACAATGTAGGGAGGTATATTCAAACAGTTACTTGTGGGGCTTTGTGTAAATGAAACTTTAGCAGTGACCCATTTAATTTTGCAGTAATTACTGACAAAAGAAGATAGGGATGAAATTCAATCCAGTGTATTTATCTTGAAGGATGATAATATTGAACTGATATAGGTGAAGAATAAGGGAAAATTTTTAAGGGTGGCAGAAAGATAAAAAGTACATGAAATCACAGGCTGGAATCTTCTGGGTTCAAACCATGGAAAGTTCGGCTTAGGTGGCTGGCTGTTCTAGAACCCACCAAATTTTAGAGGCATCAGCATTTCCTCCTCAAATTCCAAGGCTCAGGAGCCTGCTCCTGTGGTAGGGTTTGTATTCAATTTAGAACAATTTAGTTTATAACAATTTTTGTGGGTCCTAAATCCAGGAGCGGGAGAGCACGAGGGTGCTTCCAGCCCTGCAGCTGCTCTGGGACACGGGGAGAGGTTGAGGGCTGTGGCCTGTGGGTGATGCCCCTGTGGCCAGAAATACCCCAGCCCAGGCCCTGACAGAGGTGGGTGGTCATGAGAGGAAGGGGTCACCTGCGACTCCTGCTGACGTCTGAACCCCTTCTCCAACCCGGCTCTTTCGCAGGATCTTTAGGTCTAGTTTCTAATCATTCTGTCTGCAGCCCTGGGCCAGGGGGAGCAAGCGGCCCCAATAGAGCCTCTCATTCTCCCCGGCCCCCTGGCACAGGGTGTAAGCGGCCTGCGACGTTCATGCTTGCCTGATGCCCAGTGCTCCCACCGCGCCAGACACCAAGGGACGCCCCTGGTCAGCTCCGTGCTTCTAGGGGCAAGGGCAGGGAGTTGAGCCGGCACAGGGGCCTCAGAGGCTTCTGCCAGGATGGGGACAGTCAGAGCCCTGGGGCCAAGCTGTCCCGAGCAAGAGGAGCTGAGGGGATTCTCCGAAAGTTTCCCACGGAGAAGGGCCTGGCGGCCGAGGCAAGGGGAGCCGTGCTCGCCTCGCGGTGAGACCCTGCTGGCCGCTTGGCACCTCGGCCGCCCAGCCTCCCTGCAGCGCCCGTTGCCCGGGGAGCAAGGGCACCAGGCCCCCTCGGGTTCCAGCCTTTCCTCCCTTGTCTTCTTTCATTCATAAACCTGGTGGCTACAGACGCAGCTTGAATATTGACGTCTCTCCCCCGACTGCTCCGCCGTTAACCCAATTACAGAATTCATCAAGAACTGTGTTGAATTATCTCTTTCCATACAGTATCAGCATTAGCCTAATTAAAAGCTATAATGTCTGATATAATGATTAAATCGTTAGCTCTGCTGTAGGGAAGCAATATTTTGTTTTCCCTTCAATTAGAAGCTGATTGAGGTTTTCAGAGCAGGTCAGCTGTGAAATTTGAATTATATGTGTGAGTACTGCTCACAGGGTGAGCCCCTACTCGAAGCTCCCAGAGACTCTCCGAGCGGGCGAGCGAGCGAGCGAGCGCTTGCAGCAGGGCCGGGAGGCGCACGCACGCGCTGCCCTGCGCTCTCAGGCGGTCACCACACGCAGAGGGCCGGAGAGGAGCCTCCTGCTGCAGGGAACGACCTTCGTGCCCTCTCCTGCGAGCGCTGCTGAGCCGCTCTCCAAACCCCGGCGCGCTGTTGGTCCTTGGGGCGCTGTCCTGTTCTTTTACTCAGAGCGGCCGGAAAGACGGGCTCCAAATTCCGCACCTGCGAGTGGGTCTCACTTCCTTCTCCTCCCACACGCTCCCCTTTGCCAGGATTGATTTTCTTTTTGTGCCTTTAAATCAAAACAAACCGACGAGAGAGAAAAATAAAAACAAAAGCAAAAAAACCAAAAAAACAAAAAACAAAACAAAACAAAAAACTGAGCTACTCTGGTCCCTTTGCTTTTCGGGGGAGAGCGGAGCAAAGTTAGCCCAGGTCTGGTGCGCGGAGGATGGGCCGAAAGCGCCTGGACGCGAGGGAAACGACGCCCCCCTCCGGACCCTCGCCGTGTCCGCCGCGGACCGAGGCTGCAAAACTGGGCCTGG
>NW_022900918.1:42436007-42439345 GCF_012274545.1 Fukomys damarensis
CGAGACGCGCGCCGCCCTCGCTCCCTCCGGCTGCTCCTCCTGTTGGCTGAGATGACCTCAAAGGCCACTTCCAATGTGAACTGCGCTTTCTTTTTCTCTCTCCCGCGCTTTCTTTGCCGCCGCCGCCGCCGAAGCCTCCTGAAGACTGCTGCTTTTTCTTTAAAAGTCCCGCCCGGTAACTGGCGGGCCCCTCGGGAGCTGCTTCTCAGGAACTGTGGTCTCAACCCTTTGGGGGGGAAGCCAGAGCCCTGAAGGCTGTGTCCCTGGAGATCTGGGAAGGCGTCTTCACGTGGCCTGGCTGTCCAACGACGCTGAGCTAGAGCGATCTGAACGCGACCCTCAGAGATGTCGCAGGACCGGCTGTCCGCGGCAAAACGCACAGGAAGAGCCTCTTTATTGCCCCCAGGAGCGCCATCCTGTCCACCGCACTCTTTGCTTGGACCAAGGGATGGGTGAAGAGTACAGAGAATCCACGGCTAGATACCTGAACGCTCTCTTTCACGTATGGGTTGCTCAGGGCCAGGGATTCGGTCCACAGGGACCCACTCTGCTGCCCAGATTTTTCATCAGTGTTTTCCATGGGTGAAGGAAGGCAAAAGCTAAGCATTATTTGTCCCAGAGGAGCAGTCTGAGCTAGTGGTGTTAAAAACCGGAACTCAATTTATTTGAAAGTCAAGGGCTCTTGTGGAACTGCCTGAATACATCACTTATCGCGCATACATTCGTATGTAAGCATACCCCATACATGTGCGCCTGTGTATACATAATTCCCCCCAGTGGTGACTTGGGTCTCAATGTCCTTTGAGGATTACAACCACAGCTCAAATTTTTAAAATTATCTACATTTCTAAGTTAACCTTCTCTTTGGCACCTGGTGAACAGGCACCATGGAATTTCTGAGTGGCCAAGTGAGAAAATTTGGTCAGTCCACAGTGAAGCTAATCGTTTGCCTTAAGTCCTGGGCATCCTCTGACATCACTTGGAAATAGCACAGTCAGTCTTACAACAGTCAGGAATCTGGCTTCAAGAGGGTACTGGGCCAGAAGGAGGTCCCTGCTGACCTGGTGGGTAAGAGGGGGACAGTGCTTATCAAACTGGCTTTGGACTGTTTTCTCTCTTTTGAAGAGTCACTTGCAGGGCAGTGAGGAGGAAGAGCAAGAAACCAAGGCTCCCAAAAGCCAGCACTGGCAGGAGTTAACATGCTGCCCCTCTATCCTTGTGCCAGGGTAGAAGGCACTGGGAGGTCTGGCACACAGTGCCTCACCACTGCCTAGCTGGCACCGGCTGCCGCTGCCAATCATGTGTCGCTTGGCAACAAGTTCCACCTGCAGCAGCTCTGTTTGCCACTCAAGCAGGTGGGTGTGAATAGGGTGTGCACCCGCTGAGGCCCAGTGACATCTTGGGACTGGGAAGAGCCCATGAGAGCCCCGGTGTGATAAGCAACTAGCAGATCACATCCAGTGCAAAGCCTTTGCCTCCAATTTAGACGCTCTGGAAACAAGGGTAACGTCATATTTGGAAACAATTTTCAGGGCTATGGTGGAAAGAAAAGAGACCATTTCAAAGTCAGCTATGCAAGTTCCCCAAAGCATAAAGCATTCCTGCAAAGCACACTGGAGTGCAGGGTGTTTATAAAATAAATTGCTCCATTGATATGGAAAATAATGTGCCAAGCCTGATTCATACAAAGCATTTTCAGGGGGTCTTCGGCTATTTAGTTTAAAATCTAAATTGAAAAGCAGAGGAAAGAAATCTTTCAATTGCTAAGTGGATAATATAGTTTATAATTTGTAAACCATTTCCTTTATTTCATTCTTGCTGACTTCCCTAACACACTGGATCTCACTGCACACCCATTGCCTCCTAAATTATCCAAGAAAAAATGGGCCTATAGCACTCTTAAACAATATTCCTGTTTCTTTTTTGTTCATTCACAATGTAACCGATATTTGTAGGTAGTGCATGAAACAAATAAAAAGATTTAACAAACCTGATTGCCAAAATAAGAAGGTAGTTGAAAATGGAGTTTATAGCCTAGATATTTAGTGAAAAATAAATATGAAGTGATGTTTCCTTTCTAAAATAATTATATGTTATTGGACGAGTTTACTATTAAATGCTGAATGACCTGAGATGAAGGCAGTTTAATCTGCAGAGAAATCAATTTGCTGTGCACTGCATATTGTAGCAACCCTGTGATAAAAACAAAACAAAAAAATCCTACAGTAATAATCATAGTAATTGAGAGGGAAGAAAGCATTATTCCTGTACCTTGGACAAGCAACAGGGTCAAGAAATTCACAATCTTGGGTTTTTTTAATAGAAGAGAGAAGTGTCACATGTTCACTGCCCAACATACTCCACACCCTTGCTACTACTATTGTCCCCAGCATCTCCATCACGGGAGCACTGCTGACACAGAGGGTTGGTCTGAGGCATACGATGAAGGCCCCACGTTCCACCATGCATCCATCCCCTCACCGAAGGGAAGGAGGAAATTCTCCTGCAGTTCCCCGACCTCCATGGGTTTTCTGACAGAAGACTTTGGCCCCTTGACCACTCTGGAGGAGAAAACGGCCTGAGCCCAAGCGCGTGTGGGGTTGGGTTTGGAAATTTCTTGTACATCTCACCATCACAGACGCTTAGAAATGTAAGAATTACAGAGAAGATGGACGCCTTCATCAGTGCGGGAGCACAGTTTCCTTCTGCCTAACGTGGGAAAGCCGCCTCTGTTGCCTGGTCAGGAGCCCCTGCATTCCATTACGTGTTGGGTGGGCTTGGCACAATTCAAGAAATCGGCCCAGTTTTTAGGCAGCTTGTGGAAGATTCGCTCCAGAAAGGCTTGAACTAGATCCTTCTTTTCGGTTCCAACAAACTTTCTCAACCCCTGGAACAGCTAAATTCCAGATAAAGCTTGCTTATGACCTTCCCAGAAATTCAAGACGAGAAAACTATATTTGGAAGCATCCTTAACTGTAACCCAGGCTCATTAAGGATCCCCCCTCTCATCGAAGAGTTCAGGGCCAACCCTAAAGGTAGCCAAGGGCCACACGTCCCCTCACGTCGCCGGTGTTAAGAGGCCTGGACTGCCAACTGTCGAGGCCTGCTCGGAGCGCGCCGCGGGGAAGCTGCGCTCAGCGCGGGCGGGGGACTCTGTGCTGCAGCCTTGCGGGGTGGGGGGCTGTTCGGATGGCCTTCCGCCCCGCTCCTCTTGGCACCCGAAAGGAACCGAGGTGTCGGCCTGGGCCCCAACTTTCCCCTTCCCTGCTGGCGTGGAGTTAGCTGGCAGGGCAACGAGGAGGAGCTGGGTCTCCAGTGCGCGCACTGAAACCCGGCCC
>NW_022900918.1:42441664-42467099 GCF_012274545.1 Fukomys damarensis
CCCGCGAGCGCGCAGACAATGGAGACGGGCGGGTAGGCCGGTCGGGTCTCTCGGCGTCGGCTCGACTGCGGTGTTTTCTCCAGACTTTTTGTACAGTATTTATCACCCGCGGAGGAGGCAGGAGGCTGCTCTCTGCTCGAGGGGACAAAAAGAAACGAGTGCGAGGCGATGCCAACTTTTGTATCCCGGCCGGCGCGCGCTCTTCCTCCCTGCGCTGCTCCCGACGCTCGACCGCCAGAGGCCGGGCCGAGGACCGGCCACGAGCTGTCCTCGCTCGTTACGGACGGAGTAAGGCGGACCAGACGTGTACACGTTTTTTTGTAGTCGTTATCGCTGTCTTGGGATGGTTTGTTAATTTATACAAAGAGGACACCCCACCCCCTTCAGACGGCGGAGTTATATTCTGGGTTTTGTAAAACTTTCTGTATCGACCATTTCCCTCTTTTGGTTTTGTATTATTTCTTGTAAATGCGTTGTGAAATTTTTATTTTAGACGTTGCGGTGCGGGGAGGAGGAATCAGATTATGTACATAGTTTCCTAAAAGCCTTTCTTCTAAAAACCGAACAGATTCTCCCCTGAAAAACCAATGAGTTTGGGACCAATAAATTTAAGAGAAAAAGTCCATTTCCCCCCATAAAATTGAAACGTGCTAATTTTATATGCATGTTTTATTAGTTCAAAATGCAACCAGTTATCCGCTGAAGGAGAAAGAGATTGTCAGCAGAAACCAAGAGTAAGGGACCCCAGGGAGAGGAGGGCAGGGTTTTCACAGGCTTTCTCTCGTGGAAGGAAGACAGTTAAAATGAATAGGTTGTTTTGTAGAGTTGAAGTGTTCATATGGAAGGAGGAATAATTGCAAAATTATCATATGGTGCAGCTCTTTAACTCTGGCCTGCCGGGCACGCGGCGCGTTTCCTCGTTGCCAGCCCTGAGCTGCACCGGGCGGGCGGGGCTTCTTCGAGGCCGCTGGGTTGGGGGAGGCAAGGAGGAAAGGGACACCGCGCCAGGCCTCGGCTGGGGACAAAGACCTCGGTGGCGGGAGGCGCGATGCTCCACTTCCCCTGCTGTTGAGATCGCAGGAGGGGTGTCTCTGGATGCGGTTCGAGCACAGTCGCTGACCCAACCGCACGGCCGCAGAGCCTTCCTGCAGCCGGCCTGCTGCCTCCCTGGGGAAGGTAGAAGGGGGCCATAGATGCTCGCTCGGGCCCGCCCGCCTCCCTGCCCCGCGAAGGGTGTGAGTTGCTAGCCGATGTGAACGAAAAATGCCGTGTTTATTATTCCTGACAAGATCTTGAGGTTGTTTGATGCTTTACATTTTTTAATTATATTTTTTCTAGATGTTTATTGGTACATTGCATTTTTTTCCTGGAATTTAAAGTTTTGTGTAAAACTTTGTCTTCAAGTAATCTGACAGCATTAAATATTGCATTTAAAGTTACACTGTAGCAAATACGTTTTGAAATGCATCGTAATGTTAAGATGAAATTATATTTTTTTGAAAAAAAAAAAACACCACCTCTAAATCCAGATGGGAAATATGCTAATTTCAGCAGCAGCGTCACCCCCACCCCCAGCATCTCTTGTCTGGGAATGAGCATGGGCTGTCCTTGTCCTTTCAGAAGTGGCCCTGGGCCGTCCGTTTGTGAGAGCCAATTCAGTCTGCCTTGGAGAATAGCTTTTAAGTATCATTGCTAGTCTGACAACTGACATGTGTCGTTTTTTGGAGTCATTTTGATAATTTTGCTTAAACCACTCATCCGTTAAAGTGATTGCAAAAAATTCAGGAGCAATGTCCACTGCTTTCTATTAAGAAAATAATAAAAGTTCCCCTTTTTTCTTCTTTCTTTTTCTTTTAGGAATTTACTCCTTTGTAACAGTTGCTTCTGAAAGTGCATGTGGATGTGGGTGGTTGGTGGAGAGGGCAGTGCAGGGAAGATCTGGGAAAGCTTGCCTGGTGCAGGCCCGGTGGACATGCTCAGGGAATGCTGTTCCTTCAGTCTGTCCCTTCAGCTGGGCTTCCAGGCCAGGTCACCTTTACCCTGCAAGAGAGACAGAAAGATTCTCCACAGACCCTGGGCCCCAATGCCACCCCGGCCTTACTTGGGTGGGAGACAGGCATGATCATGCCCACCTAGGTGGGTGCCCGGCCTCTGCATGCTGGCCCAGGCACCTGGGTCTGGGTTCACCGCACATGCAGGAACACGGTCCTAACTCTGAATACCGCAGATGGTAACAGGTTGTGTTGTGCACGGGACACCAGACAACCGGGTTTTGTGTTCCTGTAGGGTGGTCATTAAGCTGGGCATTTTCCTATTTGTGCTTCTCCTAGTCAGGTGGAGTTTTCAAAGTCAGATACTCCAAGACTTTCCTTTTCTTCTTTTGTTTGTTTAGTTCTGTTGATTAGAGCTACAGGGAGAAGGGCCAATATAAATTATTAATGATTTGATTTAAAAACAGCAGGAGGGGGAATCAGCAGGGACCATCCTGGGATGGAGAGCCCATCTCCTGTGGGCCCTCTTCAATTTAAATTGATGGAGGGAGTTTCCCGCTAGGGCTGGGGCCCAGGTAGCAGGGTAAATGAAGCACTGTATGATGCCTATGATGTGATGGCTTCATTCCCTGCCAGTCCCAGGCTTCGGTTTCTGTAGCTCCCTGCAGTTTTGTGCAAGGAGGGTGCGGTGAGCTCCTCCTGGGGCCGGGAGGAAGTTGTCCCAACTTCCAACCCTCACTGAAAAGCCGGCTCCACCAGGCAAGAAGCTGGCCTGAGGGTCCTTCCTTCTTACTCTTTCTGTTTTTTGTTCCTTCTGTCCTTTCTCCCTCTCTCCATAGTTTTGTTTTTTAGCTCCCCGTCCCTTTGTTATTGTTATTAAGACTTTGACACCCTTCTTCCAAGAACCAACCGGTAGCTGGATGAAACGAATTAATTTTTTGAAGGAGGGGTGCAGGCGCCTCCTCTGCAGCTGTGTCTGGGAGTGTGACTGATGGGCCTATTAAGATCGTGTGTGTGGGAGAAGAATAACACTCAGATTCACGAATTTCATTTCCCCAACAAAGACTGGGCACTGCAGAGCTCTGGCTCCCGAAAGTTCCAGTGAATTCCAGAAATCTGCCCCACAAGCGTGGCCCCGAGGTGCCCAGCACCCTGAGCCCTCGGCCTGAGTGCCTGGGCCTCACCCCCTGTTGCAGCCAGGCCCGGGTCCAACCCAGGCTTGAGTCCTTGGAAACTTCCAGTGAAAGGACTTGGCCTTGTGAAGCTCGTTGCCAGGGTGACTGTTTGTCGGGATGCGGGGGGCCAGGCAGCTGGGAGAGTGAGGGGGCGGCCCTGTGCAGCGACCCCAAGCCTGCAGGGAGCAGGCCATGGGCGCCCCAGCCCCAGCAGCCGCAGGGCCAGGCCCGCACCATCCCTAACCCCCATCCAGCCCCTGCAGCCTGGCCCTTCCCCTTCAGCTTCGCCCCACAGAGGCTGGTCCTGCATGGGGACTGGTGGGGGTCGGGCCCTCTGCTCCCTGCGCTTTTCCAGCCTCCATACCTCAGGCCCACCTGTGCCCACCCCGCGTTCTCCTCTCCTCTCCTCTCCTCTCCTCTCCTCTCTCCCCTCCCTTCCCCTCCCTTCCCCTCTCCTCTCCTCTCCTCTCCTAGCTCAGGCTATGCCTTTGTCTGCCCCGCACCCCCAAGGTGGGCCAGAGCTGAGCCTTCCCAGGGTAGGCCCTCTGAGGTGGGCCTGCGATGGCTGTGGGAGGAGAGGGCTGCCGGTGCAGAGTACCTCCAAGCCAGGCCCGACTGTGTGGGCACCGGTGAGCCTGCCTTGGGTCACGGCAACAAGTGGGTCCTGCGGTCTCAGCCCTGAGAGCAGCTCTGGTCAGAAGTCCCTACCGGAGGACAGGCTCACTGGTCCCCCTTCCCAGATGGGGGTCCAGGGAGAGTGCCACAGTCTCCTTGCTGGTGCTGTAAACCTTGTTCATTTCCATAACAAGACTGCTGGATCAAGTCCAGGGCTCTGCCTGGGAAACCTGCCTTATCCCCATGGGGGGGGCGCGGTGCTGGTGGGGCCTAGGTTAAGACCACAGGAGACCCAGAGCATGGGGTGCAGGTAAGGGGGCAGCATAGGGGAGGAAGGAGGTGTCTTTGCCTTCTTAGAGCAATTAAACCTTGCGGGCTGCCTGCTGGTCACTCGAGCTGTATGGCCTCACTGCCTGGACAAACCCTCCCAGAGGTCACAAGGAGCTGGTCCCAGGAACACCCTGGCCTCATAACCCACTGCCGCCACCGCGTGCCAAAGCCCAAGCTGACTGCATGAGTGGGTTCCCCTTGGACTTGCTTGTTTTGTGTTGTTGAAAAACTAACTGCTCTTATATTAGTATTTTCACATTTGCAAGTGGAAATTTAGAGAAAAATCTGACATATCCTGTGCTTTCAGTTTTTATTATCACAATAAACGAGCCTTCGGTTTTGGGGTGTATCACTCACCAGGGTTCCTATACATTTCCCACATCTGTTAAAACTTCATGGTGTAGTCAACACGAATCACCAAGCTGCTCGCAAGGTTTAATTGCCTGGAGCCCTTTCCGGGCTGTGTGGCCCAGTGGAGAAGCTGTTTGTGAGGAACAGCAGGTCATCAGATGCAAAGCCTCAAAATAGTCAGCCAGTCAAATCAGTGGGAAAAAAAAAATCAGCTTTTGTTAGATTCTGCAGTTTCAGGAATTAGGCATTCACTGCAGAGCTGCAGTTTTGAGAAATCGCAGTGTCAGGCGCGTTCCCAGTGGGAAAATATTGTGAGTGTGGAGGACGTAAGATGGGCCTGACAGCGTGAGCTGACAGGAGTCATCACCCGGGCATTGTCTTCTCTCCAGCACCCCGGAAATGCTAACTAGGATGAGACTCCGGCGGTGGCAAGGCTGGCGAGAGTCCTGGGAACTCAGTGGCTGTCAGCAGCATCTTCTTGGAGAGCTGAGGGCCTGGCCTGGATCCCAGGGCAGAAGAGTCATGGATGGGGACACAGCATCTGCTCCCAGGAGCGTGGTCCTGCAGAGATGCAGGCACCTTCTGGTACTCAGAAGCAGAACAGGAGGAAGCTGGCAAACATGTTTTAACCTGGGACCGTGGAGCAGAAAGTGGAAGGACCCAGGCCTCTGTTAGCCATGGACAAGAGGGAGCGTCTCTGGACCGTGAGCTAGGCCACCTGCACCTTCCCCAGCCAGCTGTGATTTTGCTCACCTGTGCGTGCATCCGGCTCCTGGACACAACAGCATACGTGACCCAACTTCCCTTGGCTATTGGCCGTGTGACATCACAGCCTGGTCCCACGGGGCAAATGTGGTGAAGCAGCACAGGTGCCTATGTGGCCTCTGTGGGAGCTGAGGCCCTGGAGTGATAACCACGTGTCCACCTGACCAGATGGACAGGGCCCTCAGCAGAGGCCAGATAGCCCACCCTCTCTCTGGCCAGCGGCATTTATCCTCAGCGTGTCCCACAGCCAGCTTCCTCCGTGGGCGTCGGCCGTGTGTCCAGAGTCCAACCCCACAGGGCACCTGTCTGCTGGCCACGGCCCATGAATGCGTAGGCAAGAGCCATGCCCAGGCTGCTGCTGTTCAGCAGAGGTCTCAGATATCGCCGCAGTCTCTGGCTCAACTGGGAGGGTCCAGAAGGCCCTCAGAGCAAGCGATGCCATGTGGGCCCCGAGACCTTGTGGTGCTCCCGAGAGCCCCAGCGGAGAGGGTTCTCCCAGGCAGTGCATGTGGTCTGGACTGCAAGCGACAGACGACTGAATATCTGGTCGGAGAGGATCGCAGAGCCTGGTACAGCTTAGCTTGTGTGGCCCAGCGGGGCCCGGATGAGGCATTCAGAGAGTGGGCAGCACTGCCTGGGCACATATAGGTGGTCAGGCTGCCCCCGAGAGGGCTTGACACAGCAGGGGTTTGGCTGCCGAGTTTCTTAGGCTCATCCTCTGGGAAGTGCAAGTCCCTGGAGAAGCCCACACCCAGGACTTAGGTGAGAGGAAGGGGCAGTGCGCAGAGGGTACTGCCAGGATCTGGGTGCTGCCAGGATCTCAGCGCTGTCCGACCCAGAGCCCTACATCTGTGTGAGGGCTGTGGCTGGATAGCAGCCACAGTGGCAAGTGGTGTGGAGGAACTTGGCATCTGAATAGCAGGTAAGGAAATAAAGTTTAAACAAGTCAGAAAGAGGAACCATTTTTATTTACAAATTTTAAGTGCTTGTTTATAAGCCAGGTTTGGTAGTGCACATATAATGCCAACATGAGGGAGGCTGAGGCAGGGGCCTCTCCAGTTCAAGGCCAGCCTGGACTACGTAGTGAAACTGTTGTGATGAGGGAAGAGAGGAAGGAAGGGCTGAGAGAGGGGAAGGACAAAGAGAGGAAGGCAGCCAGAGTGGTGCACACCTGCAGTCTGTCCTAGCCATTCGGGAGGCTGAGGCAGGAGATCTGTTGGAGATCACAAGTTCAAGATCAGCCTGGGCAATGTTGTAAGATTCTATTTCAAAACAAAACCAAAACCAAAATCAAAAATATAAAATACTCATTCAAAATAATAAACCATTTATTTTAGTCTTTCAAAAAACTGAATTAGCCACTTTACAAGGGAAACTATATAGTATTTAAAAAATGATGTATACATCAGCTATAGAAACTGTCTGCAGCAAAATAAAATTGCATTTAAAATCACCGCTCCAATTAAATTCCTCAGTTGCATTAAGACATCAAACAAACAAAAAAACTTACAACCAGTCTATAAGTGACAAGTTCAATATCAATTGAGCAGCATACATTTTTACCTAATTTGACACAGTTGTAATGGTATTGAAGCAGGCCTGAGGTAAACAGCACATTTAAAGTAACAGATTAAGGGAATTTATCCCTTTGGGTTTTTTTTTTAAGTTAGCCCAAACAGGGTCTCCCTGCTCTGCCCCGGCCCCTGCTGCAGGCTCATGATCTGGCCTTTGGATGGGGCCTCCCCGCAGGGCCACACGGGTCCAGGGGCACAGACAGCCTGTGGCCGGTCCCACAGCCATCTGGCTGGACAGTGCGGAACAGCGTGGTTCTGGGCACCAGCCCACTCTGGGCAGGCAGCAGTGGGCATGGTAGAGAAGGCAGCCTGCTGCCAGTTACTCCTTTCCCACAGTGGGCCTTGGGGCACCGGGCTTCCCTGTGGGGGATCCGGGAGCCACAGGAGGCAGCGGCATTGAGCCTGGAGTGCATGGGTGGAGAAAGGCAATGCTGGCACTGTGCCAAGCAGGGCGGGACCCTTGCTCCTGGCTGGTGGGCATGGCAGCTCCAGGTGTGTCAGTGCATGTGTGTGGACATGAACCCTGGACCCGGGGCTGCTCTGTGCCTTGGAACTCCCAGGACCTGCTGGGTGGAGGCCCCAGGGGCTTCCCGGCCCAGTGTGGTTAGGATGGGGTTTCTATGGAGGCTGGCAGCAGGGCCACCTCTGGGGCTGGGCTCAGGGAAGAGGCCGCCCTTGCCCAGACAGGACCAGGACAGCAGTGCCCACTTAGTGGGGTCCATATATCTTGGTCCTGGGGTGAACGGTGGCTCCTGGAGCCTCCTCAGCCTGTCTCCAGGGCCCAGTCTGTTACTCTGCCCTGTCTGATGCCTCTGGGCCAAGGAATCTGGCTTTCTTGTCTCTGAAACACCTGCATGCAAGGCTGGAAGTTTATTTTTTAGAGTGGAATGATAGTGTCAGACCAGGCAGAGGTACCAAATGGCCCCGTCCCTGGAGACAGCAGTGCAAGTCCCCCATCTACAGCTGTCCCTACTCTGGCGGCTCCCAGACTCCAAACCAGGGCACCCTGGACCCCCTGGGAACCAGGGAAGCAGCTCAGGGCATCTTTGCCTGCTGTTCAGCACTGCCGTGGGAGCTGGAGCTGGAGGTGGTTTGCAGTCCCAATCCAAGCCCGCAGCTGAGTCCCTCGGCCCACATCACAACTCTGGGAATCGGGATCCTGGCAGCTGCCTGTCCGAGCAGCTCCTGCGGGAAACGGGCGCAGTCTAGGATCTGGGCACTGATGCCCTGGGCCGGGCCGAGTGGAGCTCGGCAGGCCAGGGCAGTGTGTTAGGAAGAGGCAGTGGCTCATTGGAGAGCAAAGCAAAGATACTGCTTTCCTCTGCATCCGTGTGTGCATGCAGTTCCGAATGGTTGCTAGCTTTTCGGAACAGAAGCATGACGGAGTTGTTCAGACTGAGCCACTTAACCACAGGACGTCTCACGTCTGTTTCCACTGGGAGCCAGAGCTGGTGTGAAAAGTTTCCCTACTCAGAGTGACACCACAGTAGCAAATGACAGATTAGTGGAAAGTTATTTTTGCTGGTATTATGTCTTTGTGCAACTGTGTCAGCTCATGGAAGCTGTGGCTTTAAATGGAATTTTATTTTTCCTACAAATAATTGCAGGATGTGCTGTATTCATTTAGGAATAATAAAGTTTGGTTTAATTATTTTAAGGATTTTATATGCTTTCCCTTAGTAAGTGGATAACTTAATTACCCAAATTTCATAGTTGGTGTTTTGAAATTGAGAGTACATTTCTAATAGTATTCTCAGCTAACAAACTGAAATAAATGACACTCATTTTCTTAAGTGGGCAAGAAAGTTTTTACATTAACATGTTATTCCAATTAACATAACCAAATTTAAATCTATGCAACTCAGGGAGGATTAGAGACGACAAAATGTGAACATAAAAATTCTTTTGCCAAATAATGGCCAAGCCCCGGTCATGAGCTTTTGTCTGTTTTGGCTGCGGACATTCCCCTGCCAGTCTGGAGTTCCTGCCCATTTTCTAACAGACACCAGTGGGCAAGTTTGTCCCTCAGCAGAAGCTGCTTCCGGTCACCCGATTGTGCTTTCCTGTCTTGATGTGTTGACATGAATTCACGCAATTTGGTTTGTGCTCATTCTGTTTTGAGCACAGGGTTTTCCCCGTGTGGCCCGCCTGAGCCACGGTGCCTGCAGCGCCATCCCTGTAAGCGAAGTGGCACCATGTGCCAAATGCCGTGTGACCTGACCCCGCCTCCGAAGTGGAGGTGGCCGGGCTGGGGCAGCGGCTGGGGCCAGTGGCTTGGCGGTGAGTGCTTGCCCAGTGCGTGCCAGGCCCTCAGCTTCTTCCCTGCACCACAAAAACAAAGGAAAACAAAGCAGCCCAGTCGGTGCCATGATTACTGTTACCTTGAAGCCCGGGCTTCCATCTGTGTTTGTGTTTTCAGATTATTACTTTATCTCACGTGCTCACCAAGTGCACATTTGAGGAAATGCTTCCTTGACAGTGGTAACTCTCAGTGCTGCATATTAAAGTACTTTTGACCCCAAGACTTTTTATGATTTAAAACTTATTTGGTCTTTCTTTTCCATCCTGGAGTAAAGTCGAGGAAGACGAAGGGGGGTCCAGACCATAAGAGGATGAAGGGGGCAGACAGGAAGGCGACAGGACCTGACCAGCGTTGCCTCGGATCCTCGTTTGGACACAGGCTACGCACGCAGGCTCTGTTATCTGTTCTGGCGCAGGCTTAGCAAAGCACATGGGAGGATTTTGATTCTCAGCATGCAGTACCCTCCAGTAACCTCTTGCCCACCAAAGTCGGGGCCGCTGTTCTAATTGTATCGTTGCACTTGCTCTGAGGAGATAAGTGTGTTCCTCGTGTGTGCTGCTCACAAGGACTGGCTCGTGGGAGCAAGCGGAGAATAAGATCCAGGCTGAGAAACACACGAGACATTAAGGAAATTGTCGGGGAAGAGAGGTTTCCTAGAAGCCAGAACATGATTTAGTACAGAGAGAGGCCAGAGATGGGTCGAGGTGGAAAGACCAAATGTTAGGAAGACAGGATGTTGGCAGCAAGGCCATCCTGCCTTCCAAGATGTGCACATCTGTGGCTGCAGGAGGAGGCCGGCTCCGGGGCACTTGGGTCCTGCTTGAGCACAAGCAGTAGCAGTGGGGGTTTTAAGGAAGGACGCTTTCACTGGCCTGGAGTGTGGAGGGCCCGCTCAGTGGCCCCCCAGCAGCCGTAGTAACAAAGTCCCACACCCTGGGTGTGCTCAAGAACCCAGCTTCATTCTTCCCAGTTCTGGGCAGAGGCAGAGGCTGAGGCCGAGGCCGAGGCAGAGTGAGGTGGGCCCTCAGCCTCCCGCATCTGCTCCCTGCCTTTTGCCGTGGCTTGGCAAAGCGTCACCAGCGCGCCTGTGAGTGTCCCTGCGGACTTTTCCCCATCCGCCGACCTCCTTGTGACGTGTCCATCTGCAAAGTCCCTTCTGGGGAAGAGCACTGTCTCGGGATGCCACAGTCGAGCCGCTCTTTTGACGGAGACTCTGCACTGCTGGCCCTGCTCTTCTGGAGAACTGAGCAGCTCAGTCCCGGCCTGCAGAGCCCCTGCCCCTGCCCCTGCCCGTCACCGCCCGCCCGAATTTGCTGCCTGCATGAGGCGGAGACGTGGGCTGCTCAGACCTCTGTGAGGACTTGAGGCTTCACGCTGTTGACCGCCTTCACAGCCCATCTTCCCCAGCATAGGTGCTCAGCCCCGCCCCGGCGGCCTCTGGCGTTTCCTGTCTGCAGTTCCGGGTGAGTCCAAGGCGGCCTACGAAGACATTCCCTCTCTCCTTTCTCGTGAGACGATTCCCTCGAATTACAAGTGGTCTCATTTTGTGAGTGTTGTTCATTTCCTTAGTTTTCCATGTTCCTATCACCAATTCTTTCCAACTCTATGTGTATATTAGTGAGACTTCAGATAGTGGGTTTTTTGCACATGAAATAGGTGCGATAGAAAAATGCAATAAATGTTTAAAAATTTTAAGTTATTACAGTAAGAGACATTGCTATGAATCCACCTCAGAATCCTCCCCTCGCTTTGAGCACACTCCTCCCATCGTCCTTGCCACTTGCGGCAGCAACTCTGGAGCCCTCTTTCCTGAGGGTCTTTAGTTGCACTGTCCTCACTGTCTCCCTGGTCTGGATCCATTCAAAACATTTCCTTTTCACAGTCATTTGGACTTTGGGGGAAGAGCCAGAAATCATACAGTGCCAGACTATGTGACTACGTGGACAAGGACGCAGGGTCACGGCTTTCCAAGCTGCCTTTCCATGGGATGGCGCTCAGCAGCAATATTTGCCACGTTTCCGATCGCAACTCATAACGTCACTCAAGAAAGGGGAATCCAGAGCTGCTTCAGAAGATTGGAAGAGCAGTGACATAAGTGTGTTGGAAGTGAGAGGGTAACTTTTTTTGAAGCAAAACATTTAAGATATACATAATTCATCGTAGGGAATTTGTACCGGTACACGATACATCTTGCTTCTTCTTTTTTCTCCCACTGGGGTCTCCCATCTCTGGGTCCTGTGTTTTTCACTCACTGCATTTCCTCCCTGTCTTGGTAAGATGGCCTTTTAGTGTGGGGCCGCACAGAGTGGTAATTCAGCTGGGTATGGGATGCCGGGCAAACAAAGCCTTTTGTCTCCCAACTTCTGTACTGCTTGTGAGTAGCCCACAATCTGTTACTTGATGTGTAACAAGCTACATATACAAAGTATAATTTGATACAACTGGACAAATACGCGTATTCACAGAACCACCCCGTCGAGACTAAACGTACCACACCCCAAGTTTTCTTGCGCTCTCCATCCACGGTAACCACTGACCAGCCCTGGTCTCTGTGGAATGGTGCATTCACCAGGTTGGTGTCAGTGAACTTGTGCAGACTCATTTTTGTCCATCTCCTTTTGCTTAGTGCAATGGCTTTGAGGTTCGTCCGAATTCTAGCATCTATACACAATCATTCTTTCTGTCGCTGCGGGTACCCTGCATGGTTATGACAAACGTGTTCATCTGCCTGTCGGTGGACATCTGCTTCCAGTTTTTAGACGGGACTTGGATGCGCGTCGGTGTGTGGACACACACTTTCGTTTCACTTGAGGGCAAGTCTAGGAGTGCAGTGGCAATGTCATGGCACAGGTCTGTTTAACCTTTGAAGAAATTGCAAGACTCCTTTTCAGACTTTTGCAGGGTGTTACATTCTTTTCACAGTGGCTCACACCCACACCCACACCCACACCCACACTCACACTTGCTGCTTCCATTTTGCCACACAGCTGAGTACAGTGCGCTGCCGTGGTACTGACTTGCTCTCCCCTCTCTTACTAGTGCTGACAGGAACCTCCTTTCCTGTGCTCACTAGCGTCCAAGTATGTTCTCAGGAGACGTTGCCCTTCAAAGACCGTGCCCACTTTTATGGTTACTTTGTATTGAGAGTTTTGAGAGTCTTTATTATGTTCTGGATACAAGTCCGATACCTGTTTTGCAAATATTTTCTAGGTCTGTAGTGACTTGTATCTTTTGAAAAAGAAACATTGTAAATTTTAGTATATGTGCTGCCTAAGTGAGCACAGAAACATTGTAAATTTTGTTCAAGTCTGATACACTGTGATTTCCTTTTTATTTCACAGTTCATGCTTTTTGTACTGTATTTTAAAAATTCTTGCCAAACTCCAATCACTAAGATTTTTCCCCATTATAATAAAAAATGTGTTGTCCAATTCAATAGCTGATAGCTACATGCAGCTATTTAAACTTAACCTTTAAACAGTTAAATAAATAATGTCGTTCCTCCATCAAACTAGCCCTGTTTCCAGGCCAGTGGCTACCATGTTGTCAGAGCAGACAAACATTATTTCATCTCTGCAGGAAGTTCTACAGAGTAGCACCCACACCTCAAGGTTAGCTGTGTTCAGATCTGTGCTGCATGTGATCTAATTCTCCTAAGTGGCGTGAGGTAACCGGTAACATTTTTGTAAATAGTCACTTACTGTTCTAGTGTGCCGTGTTTGAAAAGACTATTCTTTCCCCATTAAACTACCTTAGTACCTCCATTAAAAAAAAAAAAATCAGTTGGTGCTATTGGTGAATACTTGTAGGCTTACTTTTATTTATTTATTTTTTCTTCTGGTACCAAGGATCAAACTCTGGTCCGTGCACTTGTGAGGCAGGCACAGTGCCATTGAGCTAAATCCCTGGCCCATGTGGGCTTAGTTTTAGACAGACTTTTGCTGCGTCCATCTGTGGGTCTGCCTTTGTGCCAGGTGGTCTCGATGACTGTTGAGTTACAATAACTCAACAGCAGGGAGTGTAAACTTCCAAAAGTGTTCATATTTTTCAAAGCTATGTTGAGTCTTCTATGTCCTTTAATTTTGCATATAATACCTTGACAATTCGTACCCCTTTCCAAAAAAAAATTCATATGCAGTTTTATTTGGGATTTCACGGAATTTATAGATAAACGTTGGAGTTTGGATAGTTTAAGAATACTGGTCTTCTAACTCACTGCCCTGTTACCTTTCTCCACTTCCTTCTCCAAGCCAAGCTTGTAGTTTTTGTGTCCTGATCCTCTATGTCATTTGTCATATTTGTGCTAGACACTTTCCTATTTAGACTTTAGGAAGAGACAATCCTATCATCTTCAGACTAGGATGTTTTACTCCTTCCTTCCGAATCTGGATCCTTCCTTTTCTTGTCTTATTGCGTGGGCTGAGCAGCATGGTGGTTGATGCTCTTGTCTGACTCTTGGCTTGGGGCAGCCGCAGCCCTCCTCAGTGAGGTGGCTGAAGGTGGTCTGTGCTCTTTTGATTCATGACCCTTTTCACATGGCCTGTTTTTGTTTCACGTGCTTGTTTTTCAATATGATCCACAGCCTTCATATGAAAGCTACTATTTCTTTGTTCTTCCCTCTCCTATTTATTCCTAGTTTCTGAAATGCCATGTGCTGCACACTGCCGTGTATCTCTTTTCACCTGTTGTGTGGGGACTTGGGTGGACCCTTTTAATCTTGGAAGCTGTACATTTCAGTTCTGAGAACTTCATGAATTATTTCTTTGCCTTTCCCTTCTGTCATTTTCCTCTGTTCTCCCTTCCAGAGGTGCCCAGAGAGGTCACATCTGCTGCCCTGTCCTCTGAGTTTCATCTTCCTCCCTCCCAGTTTTTCTCTTTCCTTTTTGATTCTATTGTCTTAGTTTCTTGCATTTGTTTTTCTCTTATTCTATGGGTTGTGTTTTTCAGCAGTCCTATTTTTATACGCCAGACTTATTTTTTCCCTAAGTTTTTCCTTTTAGTTTTTAAGTGTCACGCCAGTGTTTCATGAATTAAATATCTTCCCTCTAAGGTTTTTAGGCCTGGGCTGTTTCTGTTCCCTTGGTGTTCCTTTGCTTTTCAGTTTTGAAGCAGTCTGTCATGGGGGTGGGCACAAAGGTCTGGTTGCCCTTTTTATCTTTAAATATTTTAAAATGAGGCATCAAAAGCTGTTACAGAGAGGCACAGGCTTTCTGGGTGTCTCCTTGCAGGAAAGCCCAGGAATGGGTTATTGATAGCTTCCCTCCAGAGTGCTTTTGTGTCCTTAAGAAGACTCCACAGTCCGTCTTCTCTCAGCACTGCTGGTTCCTGGCCCTCAGCTTGGGCTCTGGCCTCTTACCCGGGCCCCTCTGGTCCAGTGTCCTGCCCACAGCCAGTGGAGCTGGAGGGGGCTGCCATATGCTGGGCCTGGAGATGCCTCTGCACTGAGTTCTGCCCACACGGATCTCAGATGCCTCAGAAGCTGGAGCTCCTGGTCCCTCACTGGGCCTGTGGGAGGAGCAGCATGTTCCTGGGGTTTCACCAACATTAGGCCTTGGCTTTTAGCTTCGTAAGTCTGTGCACCCTCCTTATTTCTCATCTCCAAAGTAGACCCTTTGTTGGCCCTACCTCACTTCTGTCTCCTCTCCTTTCTTACTTCTTGTGTCAGTGCAACAATAAGCGCACTTGTTCAAAGCACCATGTTCAGCTGGAAGTCCCTGGAGGTCCTGGCCTTCTACCAGCTGGTGTCTTGCTCACTAGGGCACAACCTGCTGGAAACCGGCACCCTCAGATGGCTCTGTCCATGTACATGCTCCTCACAGAGGCTGTGCCCTCAGATCACACTCAGGTTCTTGCTTCCGCAGGACATTTGCCATTTTGATTCATGTTGTTCCTTTCTCCTTCTGCCCATATTTCTGCTTCCTTGATAAAGCGGGGCTTCAGGGACAAAATCACCATGGCCGGGCCAGGGATGTAGCCCAGTGGTTCCTGCACCTGCTTTGAAAGCACAAGTTCCTGAGTTTGATCCTGGTACCAAAAACAAAATTAAACAAAACAAAACAACAGCAACAAAAACCAAAGCAACCCACCATGGCCACCAACCCCACTGTGGTGACCAGCACCTCCTCTGTGATGACAAACCCACTACCCCTGGCCCCTAGGCACAGCAGGGAGGTCGGACACCAGGGGGCTTGGTGGGCAGTGGTGCCCCAGAGAGGAGGCAATTCTTCCACACAGCCCACAGACACAGAACTCTGCCTCCCGGCTGCAGAGACCCGGGATGGCCACGGAAAGACTGCCAGAGACCGTCTGAAGAACTCATAGGCCTCTTCAGAAATGCTCGGAAATAGGAAATACACACAAGACTCAAGAGGGATTGATTGCTAATGTCCATCACAAAAGAAGTAGGTAATGGCAGGACAAAAAGTTCCCTAGAACCCAGAGGAGCTGTGTTGCCCAAATAGTGTATATGTTTCTTAAACACAAGAAAGAATGGATGCAGGAACCTACAAGTCCCAAATAAAAGCATTTTGTGGTGGGACATTGTAGCAATTCTGAATCTGGATTAAAGGTTGATAAGGAAAAAGTTCTCTCAAAGTGTCCATACGCATCCACACTGAGGTGACCACGGTCCTCTCTGTGGCTCACAACAGGCACAAGGAGCCCACGTGCAACCCCATCTAATCAGGAACATGTGTGCAGCCAGCACACACCAGGCACAGACACGCCGCTTCCTGATCAGCCATCCGCCGATACATCAAACACATACAGCTCCGCGACACTAAACAATTTGGTTTGGCTTTTAAAATAAAATGAAGAATTTAATTAAGCAAACAGACCCAAAATCCTGTTAAATATGAGATCAGAAACCCTTTCTAAAATTATAGACATAATCTCCTGCAAAGAGAGTTTTAGTTTGAAGTACAAGCAACTCAATAGTTCAATGAGAAATTGATTAGATGGAAACATTCACTCTATCGGGATTAAAAGTTACTTTGCCAACTCAGGCCTGAGGAAGTAGATCAAACAAGGCCAAGGAAACCAAATACTCCTCTTTGGGTGCTTTCCCGGGTGCCTCCAAATCTGATCTTCATAAACTGAGCTCTGTGGCCAAGCCCGTGTTCGTCCCGTTACATGTGAGAACACGCTGGATTCTGGCAAGGGGAACGGGGCAGGACAAGGGTGCTTGGGAGTCTGCCGGGCAACAGGACAGGGGGCACTCAGCGGGCATCGGTGTCCCGGTCCTCCAGCGTGAACTCACTAGTGCGTGTGGACCACATACTCCAGAGGCAGCGTCCTTGAGACTTTGGTCCCCGGACTCTGTTCGCTGGCAGAATAAGTACCTACCGTACCCACCCTTATGCTGTGCAGACACGCAATGCTGTCAGTCCCCTGCCAAATGTAGTGTGCTTTCAATGAAATAAGGTAAAAGAGAAAACAAGTATTTAAAAGAGGTTGCCGATTGACACTAATGCACAAGGAAGAACCCTAACGGGAAAGGAAATGTTTCCCGTGCGTGGACGATTGCGCGGATGGGAGTGTGCGTGCTTGGTTGGAGATCGGTGTACTTTTCTGGTGTTTCTGGGGAGCAGAGCTGTGGCACTACTGGATCGCTTCCTAGGAAGGTGGATTCTGAGTCTCACCCAGGTGGGGTCCCCGCTCCGGAGCCCCTCTGCCCGGGAGCGGGTGGGCTCCGGCGCCTTGAGCCCACCCAGGCCTGCATCCTCCACGCTGGGAATCCCCCAGTGCCGCCAAGGCCTGGTCCTCAGCATACTGACAGGCACCGTTGTGAGAAGCCTCTCCCAGCTCCCCCAGTGCGCCGGCCACTCCCTCTGGCGTCCTGGAGTTGCTCCAGGCTCTGGGAGCTGAGCTGGCTCCCTCAGCACGCCAAGGTCAGACTGTTACAGAGTTGACTCTGAGGCCACAGACATCTCCCCTGAGACCTGAGTCCTGCCACGACCACTAGAAGTGTGGCTGCCACTCTGAGAAGCCCAGTGTTTAGTTAAAATGAACTGAATCGCCATGCGTGGCTGGTGGCCGCGGTGCTAAGCACAGGGGATGTGGACCATTTCCAGCCCCGCAGGAAGCTCACAGCCCGATGTGGACGGTAATCTTGGGTTGGCGTCCTCAGCAGGGCTTGAGCCCCTGGGGCTCAGGATGCCTGGTGTCACTAGCCTGACCCATTTTGTTTACTGGTGAGGCAGACAGCCTTGCATATGCCTTGTATTGTGGACAACACAAACCTCAGGTCAGAAAGTTTACAGCTGAAACAGAGCCTCTCATTTCAGATTGGATTTTAGTTTCTAGAATTTCCACATTTTCAATCACTTTCCTTCTTTATCGTTATCTCCCACCCATCCCACACTATATTCATATTTTCCTTTAAATCCTTTAGCCTACTTGTGGAGGTTGCAATATGGCTTTTCATCTCTGTAATCTGTTTCTTTTGACTGTGTTTTCTCATCCTTCATTTTTCTTGCATTTTCTTGCTTCCCAGACTGCCTGGTCATTTTTTATCATGCACTGGGCATAGTGGATGCTGTCCTTGTTTAAAGCCCCACAGACCAGCCTGCCTCTGAAAGGCATGTCCTCCCTGCGATGCCCTTTAAGGCTGGTGCACATGCTGCGAGCTGTGTGTGCATGCTCCTGTTTATCAGCTGTGTTCCACCAAACCTTACTTTCCCTTTTTATACCATAGGCATTAAAAACATCCACCTTGGCTTTGGTCTGAGGATGGAGAACACATTTCAAGTGTCCGATGCCTGGAGTGGGGCTCACCTGACTCTTCCCCTCTCACAGCACAAGGCAGAAGCCTCCACTCCCCTGGCTAAAGCTACTTTCCTCCTAGCCTGTCCCTGAGGCAGTCAGTCAGTCATGTGGGCAGCACAGCCAGGGAGCTGGCCTGGGGCCTCACCACCCATAGATGGGAAAGGGCAGCTAGCTCACTTTGAAGACTGGGACGTTAGGGTAAAGGCAGCATGACCCTGGCGCCTATGGGACTGTGGCTGTGCCCTGTCCCGACCTCGTGTGTGCATTCTCTTTGCACCCTCCCATCTCCCAGGCCTGAAGGGAGCGGCCTGGTGCTGTTCCCCAACACCCTCTCCCTGCTCCTCCCATCCAGCCTCTTCCCTCCTGTCCCTGGCGAGTTCGCTGACCGCGGGGTTTCAGCCAAGCCTGTCCAGTCCTGCTCCTCTAGTCCAGCACACACAGGGACAGTTCATGGCTTCCCACAGCCTGCAGGATGGCATTAGACTCGCCAGGGTGCATTCAAGCCCTGCAAAGCAGGATTACGGGAAGGTGGAATTTAGCCTTCATTCCTGTGGTTCCATTCTTTGTCCTCTGAACCCCAGTAGCATGCAGCCATGGGAGTTTTCCCCCCAACCCCTTCTCCCAGCCCCTTGCCTCAGCTAATCACAAACTCCTGCTCTGCCTGAAGCCACACGGAAAGGCCCTGCTCACCTGTAGCACTCAGCCATTCCCTTCCTGGGAAGCAAGGTCCTAGGGAGGCAGGGGAGGAACTGGCAGAAGCTGGACTGGGTTCTGCTTCTCAGAGGCTGTGTTTTAGCAGCCCTGGGGCCAGCCCTGCCTGGTGGGCGGGGGTAGGGGGACGCACATGCTGGCACCATGCTGTGCTCACTCATACAGCCACCAGGGGCTCCACCAGCTCGGGTTCACACTGCAGCCAGCCCTAGGCTGCCTCCTGCCCATCTGGGCTTTCAGTCCCAAGAGCATTTCTCTGACCCCACACACGTGGCTTCGAAGCTAGGAAATTGGCGGCACACTGGCTCTTCTGTGTCCGGCTCCCAGTGAGCACCTGTGAAACGTGTTCACTGTGCAGAATTAGACTAGAAAGGGCCTCTGATTTCAGAAGAATGATTTGCAGAACAGACCTGTATGCATAACACCCATTGGCATTGGTGGCGGGTGGAGTCACTGACTCATAAAAATGTCATATCCTGTGATTTGTATAAATTACAGTAAATATGCTGATAATCACCCACATTAGCTGCTGAGACACCGGCGCCGTCTGGAGTTGAGGCCGGGGACCTCGCTGAGGCCTCGAGAGGGAGACCCCACAGGTGCAAATTGACACCTAGGAAAACAGTAGTTAATACACGCTAGAATTTGGATAAGGGGAAAGTGCTAAAGTGAATGTATGTCAAGCAGACAAATTTGGACTTCTCCAAGAGGATCTGTCACGTCAAACAGGAAATAGCTATAAATTACTCGTAATAGTAAAAATCTTGTCATTTACAACCTCTAACGCACGCGGGCTCATTTAACACATCAACTCATAGATAACGAGTGAGCAGAGTCGGCGGGTATTTATCCCACCGTTCACTCCTGAAAGCTGGTGAGCTGCGCGTGAGGGCGGAGGACACAGCGGTGACCCGTTGGCTTTGGCGGCCACGGAGCAGGCGGGGGCAGCTGCCAGTGTATCTGGAGGCAGGCACACTTCCCACTCCTGTGAGAAAACTAAGTCATGGTTAGCAATGCCACAGCCTGGGTTGCCTCAAATGTGTGGTGCCCAGTAAATCCCAGCCGGCTTCTGTTTTCCTTAGGAGCTACGTGAAGTCATCAGAGCCAAGACACAGTCACAGCATCTGTAATCACTCCTGCTGGGTTCCCCAAAAGTGTCCAGAGTGCTGCCACCATTGCGGGTCTGCACATCCACTGCAGGAGAGAAGCCAGGGCTCACTGGCTTTTTATAGGGGGGCCAGAGGCCCAGCCAGAAGGACGGCCGGTCCCCCTGCGGTGCTGAGTGCAGGGGCCATGGGAAGCAGGTTCTCTCTCGCAGGGTGGAGCTGGTTGCTCTCAGAAGGGCAGAGGGTGCGGTGGGGGCCCAGAGGGGAGGCCAGGCCGATGCAGGGTGAGCAATGGACCTCATCTGCACGCACCGGGAGGGGCTCAGAGCTATGGCAGGCAGAGCTGGGAGGCAGGACTCTGGCCTGGACAGCACTCCTGTTCCTTTCCCTGGGCTCCACTGGGGCCCGACTCTGACACAAACAGGAGGGGTGTGTGCTAGAGGCCACTGTCGGCACAGCCCCACCCATGGGCACACAGTCACACACACCTGTCAGGACACATGCCGGTGTGAGGAGCTGCACACACTCACACCTACACACCTGCTGGGCACAGGTGCCCTGGCACAGCCTCAGAGGATGTGGGTGTCCTGGGGGCACATGGAGAAGGCCCAAATCTACGTTGAGACCTTGCCCTCCTGTGTGTTGGCCACGTCCTTCCTGGAGACTCTGGGGACGTGAAAGGCAGCCTGTGTCCCTGTAGGAATATAAGCTATTTTAAAAGAAAACACTGACACTTAAAGTAACCACAAGCTGATACAGTTTAAATATAGGGTGACTGTTTAAATTTAAAAAATGTATTGCAGTAAAAGACACATAGCCATTAATCTCCCCTCTCACTTCCAACACACTTATCCCATGGTTCTTGATACTTTGTGAAGCAGCTCTGGAGTTCTCTTTTGTGGGTGTCTTTACAGGAGAAGTGTGATATTACACAGTGTTGAACGCTGCTGTGGAGTGCTACCAACAAAAAGGCAGCCGGTGAGCCAGGCATGGTGACACACACCTGTAATCTCAGCACTTGGGAGGCTGAGGCAGGAGGATGGCTGTGAGTTCGAGACCAGCCTGGAACATAGTGAGTTCCAGGTCAGTTGCAACTGCATAGTGAGACCCTGTCTCAAAAAAGAAAAGAAAAAAAAAGGCAGCTGGTAAAACAAAACAAAACAAAACAAAAAATGACGCTGTGTCCTCCTTCCCTTATTCACCCAATCTGACACCATACAACTCCTGCCTCTTCCCAAAGTCAAACTAATCGTGAAAGGTCAATGTGTTGAATCAATTCAGGACATTGAGGCAGCCAGGACAGGGCAACTAAAGACATTCAGGAAAGAGGACTGCAGAGCTGCTGCAGGAAGTGGCAGGGACGGTGGGATGAGTACATTTTAAGGGAGGGGGGAATACTGAAGGGGTTGTAGCACTGTCTTTTACTATAAAGTTTTTAAAATGTAAGCATTCACTGTATTTTTTGATAAAACTTAATGGTTCCTTGCATTCAGCTGGTTAGTTCAAAACTGTTGCTCTGAACCCAGGCCTGTCTTCACAGTGGGTCAGTCTGCCTAGACCGGACAGTGGCGCAGGGTGGAGAGGAGATGTTGACTTGGAGCTGTGTGTGCGCCAGGGGAGAATGTAGGCCTAGCTGGAGCATTCGAGTTCTTGTCCTGTGAGGGAGGCAGAAAGGCTGGTTCCAGAAATCCAGACTGGAAACAGCCACCTCCACTGGAATCTGCAGCCCCGAAGAACAGCCCCACGCTACAGGGCACAGCTGACATTTTAGTATCTGCATGTGTGGTCATGTGAATGGCTGTCTTTCTCTACTTTAGGTAACTTCTGGTAAAATCTGTAGCCTGCATCTTTTGCCTCAACCGTTAAATTATTAAGATGAAGGAGCATTTGTGTTTTTCTTTCCTTTCTTCTTTTGTGAATTACATGAATAATGGTTTCAAGTCTGCATTTTAAAATTATGTATAGTCATAGAGCATTGTTGCATGTGTTAACTACGCATGATGCTTAACCTGTTAATTTGTCACAAGCTTACTTTTTATAGAACAATGGGTGATTTTGAAAATATTTTTGGTGAAATGTTACAAACTCATTCAATTAACTATGCATTCTTTGGCTCTAAGATATACATTTTAAATGTTTTTCTCACGTCTAGAACATAAATGCCGTTACTGTGGGACTTACAATCCGCAGTGTTTTCCTTTCACAGTGGCATGGAAAATAAAGGTGCCTATGAGGCTTGTTGGAACAGAGACATAGAAGTAGCTCATATACACTCCCTTCTCCTCTGGCTGAAGGTGAAGAAAAATAGCTTGTGTCAAGGACCAGATGTTCGTTGGGAATCTGTAAATTATATCCCCAGATTTCAATACAACTCTGTTTCCTCCACAACCACTTTGTCCTTATATTAAGTGGCCCACACTGGTTTGCAGTGTGCATTTAGCAGAGAATTCCTGTTGACTCCATCATCTGAAAAAGCTACAAATACAATTCTAGAAGATTCTTAGACAATAAAGCAAAGACAAGTATTTCCCAGTTGGCACCAGAGCTGATGAGAGTCCAGGGGAAAAAGAAGAAAAATCAAAGATTGATAGGAAAGAAGGAAAAAGAAAATCTGCCAGCTGTGCCCTTTTGGGGTCTGTTCTCATACCCAGGAGCTCTGGAGACTTTAAACAGAAGGCAGTGCGCGGTGGTGTGGGACACAGGGTAGGGGAGAAGAGCAGAGTTTAGATGTTTTTATTTGAAGTTCTCGGGATCCTAGGTGCAAGGTGTTGTTGGGCTGAGCTGGAAAACCCACCTCTTCCCTCCCGTGTGCTGCCTGGCCAGCAACACCAGCCCACACAGGTGCCCACCATCTCCTCCGCTTGTCTCAGGCCGAGCTGGGCGTCGTGCACTCTCGGCCTCTGCTCTCTCCTCACCCCATTCTTCCCTGGCCCACCCTATATGAACGGTTTAAAGGGAATTACCTATTACTTCAATTATTTGTTTCTTATCAACTGATGTTAAACTACAAGGATTTGCATTGAAAAGACACAAAGAAAGAGCAAGTCATGGCACATGGCCAAATGAAAGAGTAATGTTCGGGTGAATTTAGCCTAAATAATTTACTGCTATATAAAAGTGGAAAAGTGGAAGGTGAACCCTCTGACCAATAAATCTCCCTGCCCATGAAACCCTTATCTGGTCCCCTCCGATGTATTCCACAGGAGGAAGCCATCACTGCTGGCTCTGGTTAGCTATTCGTAAACCTTGATCTTCTGCACTCCGCGTCCTAAATATGGATAATTAGCATCAGTTTATCACGCTCCTGCATATTTTTTCTTCTCTCCAAACACGCATGCTTCTGTTGGCTGCCATTCTGCTACGGAAGATTATGGAGACAGATTGCAGAGAACGAATGTGCTAAACGAGATTAGGAAGGAATAGAAATAGCAACTTGGCCAATGAATTCCTCGTGAGAGCCTTATCATGCAATTACACGTTGACTTGCTCCGCACCCTCCCCGCTCTTAATCCAACGCCCCCACCAGGAATAAAATTTCACTAATTTCTGAATTGCTGCAGATCCTCCTGACTTGCTACTGAGAGTGGCTGGAAGGAGAAACACGGCTGAAAACATCATGTCAAACTTTATAATAAGAAAGTGAACTCCGAATTTGCTACTGAGAGTGGCTGGAAGGAGAAACACGGCTGAAAACATCATGTCAAACTTTATAATAAGAAAGTGAACATAGTCAGCGTGGGTGGCGGATCGGGTATTCAAGGCTTCTCTGAGTGAGACACTCGACTCCTCTGGCCGGGCCACCTCGGGGGTTCGGGGCTGTCAGAACGGAGCTGCTCCTCACGGGACCGTTTGATGTGTTTCAAAGTGGCTGGAAGGAGAAACACGGCTGAAAACATCATGTCAAACTTTATAATAAGAAAGTGAACATAGTCAGCGTGGGTGGCGGATCGGGTATTCAAGGCTTCTCTGAGTGAGACACTCGACTCCTCTGGCCGGGCCACCTCGGGGGTTCGGGGCTGTCAGAACGGAGCTGCTCCTCACGGGACCGTTTGATGTGTTTCAAACCAGGATGAAGCATCCTTATCCACTGCCTCTGACTTACCATGATTCCTGGTAGCCGTCGCAATGCCCCTTGGGCCTTCTGGGCCAATCACTTGACCTCTGTAAGTGCAGGCTACTCCTTGCTTGCACAGGCCGCTTCCCATCCACGGCCCCTCCTAGCACGGCTCTGTGGCTTCTGCCGCTCGTTAACGTACACAGACGGAAAGCCCCTGCCCACTGTGCCTCCCGAGGGCAGCCTGGAGCTCTGTAATGGGGCATCCGCCGGGGTGCTCTCCTCTCCCTCTGCCTGCTAACATCTTTCCCCAGGGCTTTATGACAAGTTAGATATTTAAAGAGGCCACAAAGCCTTCCGGTCACCAGAGGACTGGTTGTAGCTCAGAGCCACCATCAGCCCGGTGGACCCCATGAGAGCACAGTGCTGGGGGCAGCAGCAAGGCGCCCACAGGCCTGGGCTTGTGCTTACTGGAAGGGTTGGAAGTCTAGATCCAGTATGAAACCATGCATTTGTGCCTGCGGCAGAGGAAAGGCTTCCAGTTCGCAGGAGAAAGAATTAATTTGCTAAAGAGATTCTCAGCAATTGTGCGGAGAGTTTTGATGCATCAATTATAACGTCGCCTTCACTTTTTTTCCTCCAAGAAATTTCTACCAGGATTCACGGAGGAGGAGAGCATTGTGTGAGCACACTGGCGAGAGAACCTGGCCTCTGCCTCACACACAGCCAGGCCCTGAGCTCAGCACCCGGGAGGACCCCGCTGCCGCCTCTTCCCGGGCGGCTGTCAGCTGCCAGGGTACAGGTACACTGCTCCCCTTGACAGGTGTGGGTTTGCCTTTTGCGAACAGCCTGGTCTTGTATCGGCTGCCAAGGTTCTCCTTTTGGAAAGAAAGCCTGGCTGTGCTCTGGGAGGCCTGTCTGTGGGCTCCGCTCAGAGGAGCGCAGCTGAGCTGAGCTGAGCCCCGCCGCATCCTGTGCTGCCCCTGCCCTTCAGCCCTGCGGGCACCTGGACGCCACCTGGCCAGGACACATGGCAGGAGCTCCACTGCCTCCTCTCCTCTCCTCCACAGGGGAGGGTGAGTACCCTGCTGGGCACCCCAGCCGGAGAAGGCAAGGGGGCTGCACTGGGCGAGCTGGGGCCGGAGGGGGCTTGGAGCTGGGCTCTGCGGGGAGGGCAGCACCCCAGGCGGGGCAGCCCGAGGAGGAGGTGTTATTAATAACTGTCCTCCCCTTCCTATGTCATATTTCCTGTGCGGAGGGGGTGGCGTAGGAGGGGCCGCTTGCCATTAATCTGGGAACAAACGGCTAACCTCGGTGACTGGTATTTTCGCTTTTCTTTTCTCACTTTTCTCAGTGTGGGGAAAGCAGTCAAGCCCGCGGTGATTGTGAGGGGCTCTGCTGGAATTTGGCAGTGCGAAGCCTTGGAGCGCAGCCCCATGCTGGCTCCTATTCAGCGGCCGGTTCCCCTCCAGCTCTGGAAGTTTCACTCAGCCGTGCACTCAATGGCTCCACAAAGCTGATTACAAGCTTCAGCGCATTCCTGAAGGAGCCAAAGCGACGCAGGTGCAAACGAGCCGAGGGAGCCCCTTATCCCGGTGACAGAATGGGACAAGCTGGGAAAGGCGCGGACCACACAAATCCAGGCTCACCAGGCAGCAGAAAGCCTGCCTTGGGAACCGGGGTCTTCGTCGACCT
>NW_022900918.1:42467962-42476616 GCF_012274545.1 Fukomys damarensis
CCGGGAGCGGCTGGTCCCGCCTCAGGCTGGGTAGAGGAGCGGTAGAAGGTGGCAGCCCTGTGGGGAAGAGGCTCTTGTGTTGCAGAGATTTGTGTCTTTCTGAGCTGAAGTCAAAACACCGCGTCAAGTGCGAATCGCTGCGGCCTCTGGAGCCGCAGAGGCCGCAGGGCCTGCAGTCGGGGGAGCCCTCTGCCCTGCACACTTTCCCACGGCCTCTGCCACCCCAGGAACCGAGATGGCAACTCTTCAAAGTGGAGTTTCTGGAAAACGGCAAATTCAGACTCCACTGGGGCAGCTTTGGGCCACAGAGAATGAAAGGATTCGCTTCCTGTTTGGCAGGAGACTCCGACTTCTGAGGGAAGGAATATGAGGAAAAAAACGCCGGGAAGCTGCTGGGTTTGGGTAAAGGGTCGCCCTGCCCTTCTCCAGGTGGGGTGCTGTAGGATCCTGTTAGCAAGCCTTCCTGTGAATTGCTCCCTCCAGCTCCCCACAGCCCTTGAGCAGCAGGTCGCCCCAGCTCCAGACCAGACGCCCAGTGCGCCGACTCCCCTTTTCTGTGGCCCTTGGGAGGCAACTACTCCACCTCTCACCTGAATCTCATCACCTTGGCCATCTAGAGTGATCTGTTGTCAAAGCTGAACCCAACCAGGGCCCCTGGTCAGTCAGGCAGAACGGTCTATGCAAATCCGGGGCTGGGGAACAGTGCCCCTTTGTCCTGGCCTTTCAAAGCCCAGCAGCTGCAGGACTTGTGCCTCGGACCCTGGGCTGCCACAGCAGTGTCATCATGGCAGAACGTCAGAGTCTGAAAACTACATGGTCTGAATTCATGAGCAGCCTTCTCTTGAAAGTTCCTCTTTCAGTCCAGACTGGCCATGCGTGCCGTGGAGGCAGGAGAGCTGGCCCACAACCTGTAGTGAGGGGAGAGGCCCTCACAGGATCCCCAACTTTCCCAACTGTGCACTGGGTCCTGCGCTTGATGCCTGACTCTGTGACGCAAAATGTCTCCCCAACCCTGCCTGGTGCAGCTTTCTAGTCGAATTTCAGAGACAGCAAGCAGCCGAGATATCCAGCTCTGGGAATGAACAAAGCCTGTCCTCTGCTTTCTCCAGAGCGCCAGGAAGGGTTTGGAAGTTACTTTGATCAGAGTAAACTTCAGGCATGAGCGCTTGGGGTCCCTGTGTCGAAGTTGAGATCGCCTGCACTCCCTCTGTGTCACCGGGTCCCGTGATGCTCCCCCTTCCTGAGTGACCTCTCCCCTGGGGCATGGGGACCCGTAAATGAGACTGAACTGTCACCAGTGCTGCCTGGCCAGCGTGCACCTGTCCAGGGAGGGGACTCCCACATTCCTGGAGGCCCAGGGCCTGAGCTTGGCCGTGTCCTTCTCCAGCTCCCTCGAGCTCTGGCCCCTAACCTCTGAAGGTGTCCCTTTGTTTCTCTGCAGGATCTGTGTCCCAGGCCCTCTGCCTGCTGCCTCTCACCCCGGTAAATGTTCGCAGGAAAGTGGCCAACTGGAGACACCTCTAGGGCACTTTCCAGTGAGAGTTGAGGACCCAGGGGCCTGGGGAGCACCCGAGGCAGGCATGCTGCTTCTCCCCACCCTCAGGGGTGAGGCCGCTGCACCTCAGGCCTCTCACTCTCCCGTGTGCCCCGGTTCTTCCCCAAGTGCCTAGTGCCCTCCCCGTGTGCTTCCCCCCCCCACACCAGATGATTTCTCATTTTTTTTCTTTATCCCTTCCCACCCTCCTTTTCATTTTCTTCTTTTGCAGTGTTGGTGATTGAAACCAAGGTCATTGCACTGAACTACCTCCTCAGCCCCTTTTATTTTTTATTTGGAGAGAGTCTTGCCAAGTTTCCCAGGCTAAATTTGAGCGTGTGATCCTCCTGCCTCAGCCTGCTGGAGTGCCAGGTTTACAGCCAAGCATCACCACATTTGCCTGTTTGACAAACTGAGGGGCTAAGGTTCAGAGGGGACTGCAACCAACTTTGTAGTTTCAACACGGAAGGCTGGGAAGCAAACAGGAAAGGTCACATGAGGCGTGGTGTGTTGGGTTGGGAGGGTGCTGGTATGGGTCTCCTAACTGTCAACACTTTTGGGGATCACACTGGGATTTTGTTTCCTCTCTGGGGAGTTGTGCAGTGTGGACCTCTGAGCTCGGCTCCTGGGGTCTCTGCACCTTGGAGAGTTCTGCCCAAGGCTGCACCCCTGGAGACTAGAGTCTGGGCTGTGAGCAAGTGGGCTGCCAGATGGCTTGAGCCGCGTGGAGACAGAGGCTGTGACAGCTTGGGTCGCTGATGTCGGTCCAGCCTGCAGACCACGCGTGGTTATGGTGGCCTTCAGAACACAGGTGCTGGAACAGCCAAGAAGTCCCAGGCAGGTGGGGCTGTGCCCAGGGTGGCCTCATCCCTGTACATAGGTGCCCAGAGCTGCTGACCTCCGGGTGTGTGCTTCTCACACACACTCACACTCCCCAGCATCGCTTCTCTGGCATGGTCTCAGGACTATGCGTGTCACACACATACACACACACACACACACACACACACACTCACATGCGGGTGCCCGTGCTGTCTTTCCATTCCCCCTTGGTCTGCACAGAGACAGGCTAGATGGATTCCGGGAGGTGGCACCTGACTCCCAGGGCAGGGAGACCACAAAGCCAGCGAGAGCCCCACTCACCGAGGCCCTGACACATGTACCACTCAGCCCAGTCTGCGCCTCCTCCTGCCCTGGGGCATTGATGCATGGCCCAGTCCGCAGTGCTTCCCGGTCTGGGTGGCTCTGCTTTGTGATTCTTCCGTGGCCGCCCTTGGACGCTCCTGGACCTGCGCTGCCCGGAAAGGTGGACGCCAGCAGGGCTTCGTGCACAGAGATGTGCTGAGTGTTGTCCACACCAACTTTGAAGGTGCCGATGGGAAATGCCTGGGCAGCTCCCCATTCCTCATTGAGAGCTGGTTACAGTTGCAGTGTGTGTATTTTGGATATACTGAGTCTAATAAAATATATTCTTGAAACCAATTGTCCCTGGTCACTTTTACTTTTTTATAAAAGTAGCTGTGGAAAGATTCAAACTGACCTGTTTGGCTGCCACATGGGCTGTGTGGCGCTGCCCTTGGGCAGCCACAGACCTCGTGATCCTTTGGGAACAGGGAGAGAAGGTGGGTCCCAGTCCAGCAGAGGTGGGCAGAGGTCTTGCCCTGGTGCTGGCCGTCCCAGCGGGGGATCATTCCCAAGCTGCTTTCCTTTTGTGGGGATTCTGCGTGGGTGTTACACCTCAAATTGGTTGCTTGGTTGTTCTCTTTCTGTTCCGACTTTAAAGCCCCCAACCACTGCAGTGTGGGCTGGGTTGGCGATCGCAGGTACACTTGCCAGCAGCCTCTGAAGATTCTTGCTGCACACGCCGGGCAAGGCCAGGGTGGGACCAAGCCAGACGCTACCCGGCCACAAAGCAGAGACAGACCCTTCCCGGTTATTGTCACATTTCAGGCCAGTGCTCTGGGACTTTCCTGCTTTAACTTTTGGGTGTAAAGATGTCACCACACCCAACACCACAGCTCAGACAACAAGACAAAAACCAGGGGCAAAGTGTGCATCCGGAGAGAGGCTTCGGACTGACAAAGCTGCGAACGTGGGCCACTGCACTTGGGCCGTGAGGTTACAGGAAGACGCATCTATAGTTTCTGTTTTCGGTCCTGGGAGCCCAGGCACTCTCCTAGTAGATACATTCACAGCCTTCTTTAAAGCTGGTACTGGGTCTCGCTAAATTACCCCAATTGGCCTGATCTTGCAATCCTCCTGTCTCAGCCTCCCCAGTAGCTTGAATTACAGGCATGTGCCACCTCTCCTGGCTTGTAAACTTTTTATTTTAAAAAGTATTTTAAAATACTCTGCATAACATTTTAGACATGAGATTTCTGGGCGTGAAGCTATAAGAATCAGCAATTGTATTTTGTCTTTTGCTGATAGCAAATAAGAAAAGATTGCTCCAAGCTTATGGCTGTGAACAAACTGACACGTAAGCGCCATGCAGTCACTCGCTTGGCACACTCGACAGGCTTGTGGCGTATTTACTCGGAGGGTTCTGCGATTTTGTTATTTTTGAGAGAAGGTCTCACTATATAACCCAGGCTGGCCTTGAACTCACAGTAGTCCTCCTGCCTCAGCCTCCTAAGAAACAAGCCAGCAACAGTGTGAAGCCCACTTTGCCAATAAACAGAGATAATTTGAATGAAATTGATTTTTTTAAATTATAGAAGTAACTGTCCTATCACTTATTATCTATACACCCATTTACTTCTATTTTTGGCTACGTTTTATTTGATTACAGAGAAAAATGTTGTAAAATAACCCAGAAGGTCAAAGTTTTGTGGGTTTGCAAATGATAATGGTGTATGTTTTGGGTTCATTCCTTAGAAAAATGTCACTTTTATTATTGAAGCTTCTCGTCAGTCACTGAGGAACCAACAGAAGTCTCTTAGACTTTAATCAAACTGCCTGTATTTTAAAGTTGCCAGGGAAATGCCCAGAACGGCCTGTGTGTTGCCACGGAGACCCCAGGCTCCTCGCAGAGACTGGGCCGTTGTCACTGCCCAGAAGGCTGCTCGCGATGAGTCATGTTTGCCTCACTAAAGTTACTCAGGTAGCTAAGAAACAGCAGGAATTCAGCCCCTTGCAGTCAAACTCCGTTCTTGTGCTTTTTCAGAACCATGTAGGAGAGGAGGAAGGGAATGTGGTGGGCAGGGCAGAGGAGAGCAGCGTGGGACGGGGCAGCAGGTGGGATCCTCGCCAGGGCCTGCAGGGCGCCACTGGTGTCTGTCTGCCAACTCGGGGGTGGGCATCCCACACCGCATTCGCTTATCCTAGAAAACTACCTAGACTCTCTTGTCACCTCCTTTCCTTTCTTCCCTAAAGACTACAGTGGCCACACACTTTCAAATATTCACAAGCAAGATATTCAGGATAAATAACCTAAGAGTAACTGAATTAGGTGTGCACAGAGGGCAGCATGCTAGGCCCCTCAGCAGAGGTTATCTGGTCTGACAAAGCACTACTGACCGGGAAAAAGCCTTATTACAAGATGTCTCAAAAGCAGACAAGAAAGCAGCGAAGACTACTTGTAAATGAGGGATCTTATCTAGATTTTAATATGGCTGTAAGCAAATTCTAAATGGTTTTGTAAGTTTGAGAACTTGTAGGGAAAACACATGCTCCTGAAGTTCCCATCAGCTTACTCCAGTCTTACAGTTTGCGTCTGTCCACTGCCGGGGCCTCCTTTGTTCTTCTCCCCAAACCACACAGAATCAGAGCAGAAACCCAGCAGGCAGGGGCCCCACACCGGGGCCAGGCTCCTGCCTGTGGACCCACGCCTCGCGGAGTCTACTTCTGCAAACTGCCACGGGCACCCCTGAGGTGCCGCCTGCAGGGACAGAGCTCAAGGCCCGGAAGATGGCTCTTGAGGCTTCCCTGCAAGTGTGGTTCACTGGAGTCTAAAGTAGGGCTGTTTTGCCAGCAGGTCCTGGGGTGGCTCTGTAGGACCCACGGTGATGTCTCTGTCTGCTCGTTGCCACCAGCATCTCTTCTCTGCCGGAGTTCACAGAGTTCTTGTTGCCATTGTAATTATTCATTATCATAGACATTATGTAATGGCCTGATCATTCAATACAAGGGACAGAATGGCTGTCTTTGCATGGGCTGCGGGAGCTGCCATCACTGGGTGGCAGAAATGCAGCCCCTTGGCTGCAGGTCGGAACTGTGGGTCTGAGGGAAGGTGCCCGGGCCATGGCACCCCAGACAGAATTCAGTGGGGAGGAGGCCAGCATCCCTGATTGCTGAGGTAAGCAAGCTCCACAGGGGCCGCGGGGTCCAAATGGCACTCGGCCACAGCTGCGGTGGGCACGAACTCTGCAGAGCCAGCTGCCAAAATAAAAATAGGCGGGCAACAAGAGCTGGGGCTGCGGTCCAGAATCAAGCATTTAAAAAATTTTGAAGTGCCAAGTTTCATGGGAAATGAGGGCGTCTGGGAGCTGCATGCTCCCCTTCTGCTCCTCTCCACGTCCTCAGCCCATGCAGTGAGTCAGGTCCTCGGTCAGCGCCCTCTGCAGACCCAAGTGTCCTGCTGTGGCCTCTATGTAGGGCCTGTGTGCGGGGTCCCCCGCCCCCCACACCATACACACTCAAGGACAGATGGGTCAGCCAGGGAGGATGCACCCCAATCTCACCCACCTTGGTGACTCCGACAGCCCCAAATGTGCACTGGTGGTCACTGTTGCCCTGTGAAGCTGCTGGCCCTCTGCATGCCCCTCTCCGACTTGGCAGGGCACCCAGCCTTGGCCCCTGTAGCCCAGGACTCTGAGGAGCAGGTGCTGGGACAGTGCAGGAACCTGTTTCTCCTCCCAGCTCTTCTCCAGGAAGCACTCCTGGGAGAACCATGCGGGGTGGAGGGCAGAAGGGCGCCCTTTTCCCTCTTCCTCAGCACTCCCCAGGGTTTGGGGCTCGCACAAACTCTGTTCCATGAACACAGGCGGGAGGGGCCCTCGAGGCTCCCTGCACGAGAGCATCTTCCCCGATGTCTGCAGCACGGCCCCTCGGCCCCTCCTGTCCTGTCTGCAAAAGTGAACTGGCGTCTTTAATGGGGTTTGTTCAGAAGCAAACACAGTGACTCGCTTTCTCCCAAGAAGGCAGGGGTCCAGTGGATTAAGAGCTCAGTGCGGTCCACGCTTGCTGCACTCTAGTGTGCCCAGCATTCGGCACAGTGCGGGACATAGATCTGCAGACAGGCGAAGCCATGAAGGAAAGCGCACAGCTGACGGGGAGAGGGAGCCCCACACAGTGGGGGCCCGGCAGTGTGAATAGCTGCCAAAATAAAAATAGGCGGGCAACAAGAGCTGGGGCTGCGGTCCAGAATCAAGCATTTAAAAAATTTTGAAGTGCCAAGTTTCATGGGAAATGAGGGCGTCTGGGAGCTGCATGCTCCCCTTCTGCTCCTCTCCACGTCCTCAGCCCATGCAGTGAGTCAGGTCCTCGGTCAGCGCCCTCTGCAGACCCAAGTGTCCTGCTGTGGCCTCTATGTAGGGCCTGTGTGCGGGGTCCCCCGCCCCCCACACCATACACACTCAAGGACAGATGGGTCAGCCAGGGAGGATGCACCCCAATCTCACCCACCTTGGTGACTCCGACAGCCCCAAATGTGCACTGGTGGTCACTGTTGCCCTGTGAAGCTGCTGGCCCTCTGCATGCCCCTCTCCGACTTGGCAGGGCACCCAGCCTTGGCCCCTGTAGCCCAGGACTCTGAGGAGCAGGTGCTGGGACAGTGCAGGAACCTGTTTCTCCTCCCAGCTCTTCTCCAGGAAGCACTCCTGGGAGAACCATGCGGGGTGGAGGGCAGAAGGGCGCCCTTTTCCCTCTTCCTCAGCACTCCCCAGGGTTTGGGGCTCGCACAAACTCTGTTCCATGAACACAGGCGGGAGGGGCCCTCGAGGCTCCCTGCACGAGAGCATCTTCCCCGATGTCTGCAGCACGGCCCCTCGGCCCCTCCTGTCCTGTCTGCAAAAGTGAACTGGCGTCTTTAATGGGGTTTGTTCAGAAGCAAACACAGTGACTCGCTTTCTCCCAAGAAGGCAGGGGTCCAGTGGATTAAGAGCTCAGTGCGGTCCACGCTTGCTGCACTCTAGTGTGCCCAGCATTCGGCACAGTGCGGGACATAGATCTGCAGACAGGCGAAGCCATGAAGGAAAGCGCACAGCTGACGGGGAGAGGGAGCCCCACACAGTGGGGGCCCGGCAGTGTGAAGGCCAGACTGAGCGGTCACCTCCGCCAGGAAGGCAGAAAGAAGACTCAGAGGAAGGGAAAGGGGCGTCAGCCTCAGCAGGAGGCGGGTGCCCACTCGAGGGGCGGTCCCCAGGGCAGGCATTTGCAGCTGCAGAGCGGGCAGGAATGGGCCTTGCAGGGCCCTGACTGGGAGCACCTGAGAGGCTCCTGGAATGCACAGGCCACTGCAGGGACTTGGGCTGGGGATGCAGCTGCACGTGTCAGGGCAGAAGGCTGAGTCTGCGTCCCGCCCAGGGTGGGGCAGGGGTCTGGCCAATGTGGGTGCACAACCAGCTCTGCGTGGGGACAGGCTGGGGGCACCTACGGTCCTTGAGCCGAGATGTTCTCGGTGCCACTGAGGCTGTGCCCCACTGCACCGCGACTGCTCCCACAGCCGGCCCTGGGTGTCCCCTGTGGCTAGGGCTCAGGCTCACGCCCCTTGGCCAAGTCATGTTGGCCATCTGGCTCCCTTCTCCTCCTGCCTCTGGGCTCAGTGCCAGCTCTTCCTCTCCCAGGGGATGCCCACACTTCCCACAGCAGCTCTTCCTCAAATGCCCCAGGGCAGACAGGCCCTCCAGCATCGCCCACTCAAAACGGAGTCCTGTCTTAGTCGCTTTCTTGTCGCTGAGACAAGATACCTGACACTTGACTAAAAGGAGTTTATTTTGGCTCTCGTTGCAGTCCGCGGCGCCAGGCTCCAAGGCAGGATGGCAGAGGGGGCTGGCTCAGGGCAAGGGGGACAGGAAGCAGAGAGAGAGGGAGGAGTCAGAGGGAGAGGAATCTTCCAGGCCACGCCCCTACAAGCAATCCGCCACTGGCCCCGCCCTCCCACCCGGCCCCTCCCCTCCCA
>NW_022900918.1:42476645-42594086 GCF_012274545.1 Fukomys damarensis
TCCCACTAGGCCCCGCCTCCCAAGGGCACATTTGGCTGTAAACTTGTCAGTGGACAAATCCACCCATGAGCACAGCATCCCGTGATCCAAGCACCCACCAAAAGCCCCACCTGTAATTCCATGAGGCTTTGGGGAACATCTACCCTCCTGCTCCCTCCTCATGTCTCCGTAGCAGGTGCCACGCGGCACACACCAACTCTGTTCCTCACTTACCTGCCAATCCTCTGCCCTCTGGAATGAGGTGTCACCGGAGTGAAAACATCTGTGCTGGATGCGGTGTCCTTTCGCAGGGTCTGGCCCGGGGTGGGGCTGGCGGGCATCTGCAGAGTGGATGGTTCAGTGTCTGTGGGTGAGAGAGAAGAGACGGAGGAAGGCTGTGTGACCCAGGGAAATGTCCAGTCGATGGCGGCGGCGGCCCCGAAGGAGACGTTGTGAGCGTCCGTGACATGGGAAGGGAAGCTTATGTTTTCTCCATCCATGTAGGGCGAGACCAGGGCAGAGTGCCGCAAGCCTTGCTGGTACTGAGGAGCGCATGGCCCGAGCACTGCACTCACCCTTGTGGGCAGTGGGCGGGGCTGGACTGGTTCTGTCCACCCAGGGTCCCCGAAGCTCGGGCAGGAGACCTGCCGGCTTAGATTGGAGGCTTTCCTAGCCTCCTGATGAGAAAATGTAGTTGCCCAAATTAGCATCTGGACAAAATAAAGTGCTCCTCCCACAATCATGGGCTTTTAATAAAAACATCAGAAACAAAAATGCAAATATCCAGTTCATGTTTAAATATTGAAAGATGTCATTTTGCTGATTTTTCTAGAAGAATGAAATGAAAACAATGAAGGTAATGAGTCTCAAAAGATGCCTTAGCGCTCTTCGTGGTGTGGCCTGGAAAAATGTTTCCCTTTCACCTCGGTCACAGTAGCTGCAACCCCGGGATGTCGAGGCACATGCCTTCCGCTACACCAGGTCCTTGACTGGGCAGACAGGGGCCGCATATCTTCTCAGGAAGGACTTTTTCCCTGAAGATTGAATGAGCCGGTGTTCCCACGCATGTGTCTGGGGATGCTCGGTGTGGCTTTTCTTGGGGTGGACCCAGCCCACAGCACATGGGCCACCCCCTGGCACAGGGGACACACAATACTATGTGTGCACACCATGGTCTGTCCTCATGTGGGTGACCCGGGCAACCTCCAGACACCCCTCTGAGGCCGTCTGCGTCTTTACGCTAACGTTTCCCATGATGGGAGACTGAGTCAGGCTCGACTCAGGATTCGAATCCTGACAACACAGCCCCTCCTCACTTTCTGTCAGTGACTGCTGTGTTGCATTGTAGACGATGGGTCGGGCAGCCTTTGGTACTAACAAAACCTGGAGGTGAATGAAGCCTGCGCAGGATGGGTCTGCACAGCTCCCTGGGCCCCGGGGCAGCAGCTCATGTCACCACAGGGCACAAGTCAGGGAGGTGCTCACCTCACAGCAAGCTGGAAGCAAGAGAGGAGGAAAGGGCCCAGGTCCCCATGTCTCATTCAAGTGCACCCCACCTCCTCCCATCTCCCACAGGCCCTGTGGACACTCTGGGCTCAGCTGCACAGACATCCAGAGGACAGACAGGGAGAAGGGCAGGGCGCAGGCACACACCCACACCGACCGCTGAGGCACAAGACTGACGCCACCCAGCTTTGGCGGAGAGTTGGTGAGCTCCTCCTGTTGGCACACGGTTGCTCCGTGCCCTTGCTTTACTGCACCTGACTGCCATGCTTCAGAGACGTGACGCTCCTCACAGGTGGAAGACGGGCACACGCCCCATTCGAGCAAGCCCTCGGCTCGCCGCATGTCCTCAGGGCCCGCCCAAACACTAACAGTGCCTTTCCTATCAGTAGAGCCTGGCTGGTGGTCAAATGCATGATGTCCTGACAGGCATGGTGGAGACAAAGGACCTGGGTAGTGGGTCAGGACTCACGGCTGCCCGAGGCTCTGCTGAGTCCCCAGGCCTGGTGTTGGGGACATCAGCAGAGAAGGGGCAGAGCAGGGCTAGGGAGATCTGCTCAGCTGGACAGACTGCCTCACAAAGCTATGCACCACCCTTCCCAGAGCCCCAGGCTGACCCTGCTGGACATGGTCACTGCAGTGTAATTCCCCGCAGGAGAGGAGAGAAGGTCCTGCTGACCCCCAAGTCACAGGCTGGGGTCCTGAGGGGAGCAGAAGAGGACACAAAGAGGGACAAGATTGGGGAGGGTGGAGCCAGGGAGGGGGTGCAAAGACCAGAGCTGGAAGTTAGCCAGGAGGAGGGGTCTCTCCCCTACATCGAGCGGCTGTGGCCCTGCCGCATATGACCCCAGGCTCTAGCTCCAGACCATGGAGGGAGCCACATGCTGGGTGGGGGCTCTGGCAGGGCCCACTGTGCAACTGTCCTGGACACTGGCCACAAGCCCCTTGAAGAAAGCACCCTTCCGCTCCTGGGTGGCCTGGGAAGGGCCCAATGGATGTCTGTCCCCTGCCCAGTCTGTTCTCTCTGTGCAGGAGCTATCAGGGAAGATGTGGTCAAGTGGCACCATCAAAGGAGATTTCATGGGGTTGAAGAGGGGTGGGTTTCTGAGGTGAGGCTGTGTGTAGGGGACAGCAAGGAGCCTGGGGCAGAAGGGACTTGTGGCCAGAGAGTCATCTCAAGAGAAGCACTGTGCTGGTGAGCTTACTGAGACTGGGATGGGACACCCAAGGCCCACAAGATAGAGGAGGGAGGAGGTCATGGTTTCGGGGGATTCATTCCATGGTCTGCAGGAACAGCGCAGCAGAAGGGTGTAGGGGAGTGAAGTTGCTTAGCTCATGGCAGCGGAAGCAGGAAACAGACCCAGGAAGGAAGGGATCAGGGAGCAGACAGACCCCAAGGTCACGGTCCTTACCCACCAAGTCACACCCAGTTGTGTGCTTCACTAATCCCCAGAGTGGTGCCAAGCCAATCAAGTTGGCCTCCATCCTGACCTGCAGAGGCAGCCTGTCCAGGGAGTACAGAGCTGACCTCCCCAGTCCTGTCAGGGCTCCCCAGACCGCACCCTGGAGCCCAAGGGTAGAGGCTGCCGGAATGACTGCAGCTTCCATGCAGCTGTGGCTCTGGGGACCTGGTGTCCCGTGGAGAGTGAGAGAGGACACACACAGTGTCCACCCCATCGGTACTGCGGGCAGCGCCCCTTGCAGTGACCAGGCCCAGGCCCTGGTCTTCCTGCTCCAGGGTGCATCACGACCGTGCATCGGCACAGCGCAGACCCTGAGCCCCCGGCAGTCAGGGCGGAGATGATTTCAGATCTGATTGCACCCACGCCTGGCAGGGTAATTGCCAATCAGTCCGGAGGAGATGAGATTCAGAGCCAAGCTCGTGATCCGGCCCCACCTTAGCATCGCTTGCTCTGCGCGATGCGGCCTCAGCCCCCACCACGCTGAGCCCGGGACCCCTGCTGGGCCCCAGCCCCAATCAGGGGCCATCACTGCGCTGCCCCTTCAGGAGATTGCCGGAGGCTGGCCGCCCATCCCTGATGAGCCCGCAGCCGGGGCTCTGTGACACCAGACGGGTTGGGCCGGGCACCCACAGGAGGGGCCGGGGGCATCCCGTGTCGCTCACCGTGCTCCACAGGATGTGCAGAGCGGACTCACGCAGCCTGGTCTGGAACATGAGATGAGAAATGAGGAACGAAGTCGCAACGCCTCATCTGTCAAAGGCAGCACTGTGCGGCAGACAGGACCTCATAGGCTCGCAGACACATTTCCAAGCGGGCAACCTGGGTATTAACCCACGCGGTGTGGTGTGGGGGACTCTGGGGGACTTGAGAGAGCTGGGGGGCTGTGCAGAGTCCAGGGGTTCCCCCCACTTGTCCACAGTGCCCCAACCCCTCGTCACACACCGGCGTCCCGGGCGCGCTTGTGGCTCCCCGCCCAGGGACCTCACACTACAGGGGCTCATGTTGTGTCCCTTTGAGTACCCTGTGACACAGACCTGCAGCTCCAGCACAAAGCCTGGCATGTGCTGGATGAGGCTGACCAGGGAAGGGAGGGAGGGGAGGAAAATGTAGCAAGGCAGGCAGCGTAGGAGCAGAGTAAAAGCCCTAATTTCCTCCTGGGCAGGGTTAGGCTGGCGCTGATCTTTCCCGAGCCCCAGGGCAGATGGTGGCCTGAGGTCCAACCCGGCCTCCTCACCACTCACTCCACCTAAACACGCAGCCTCTGCGCTGGACATGCGAGGACCTGTGGAGCCCATCCCCAGGACCTGAGATCTCTTATTCCTGAGTTTTACATTTGCTGATCCTTGCTGCTGCTCCAGAAAGCAAACGCCCTCCTCGGCTTGGTGAGGCTGAGTAGAGGATGGTGAAGGCCATAAAGGGCCAGGAGCTGCCAGTGGCCCCTGAGCCCCTGAGGAGTGGTCCACACTGCCTCCAGAGCAGCTCCTGGGGACGCACACTGAGCAAGCACTCAGGGCCACTCAGGAAGGCTGCACATTGCCTCAGGGCTGTCGGGTCAGGATGGCAGAGACCTCTGCCCAAACCCACAGATGGACTGCTCATGCCCGCCCCGGGAGCTCCTGGGCTCAGGCCAGTCTGGAGCCGGCAGCTGGCCCCGCTCCTGGGGGCTTTGGGATCAGACTTGAGCCATGTTCTGTCCACTGGTGCGGAGGACATTGCTCTGGGAGGCTGCGGGCCTGGGAGACCGGCTGCGGGCCTGGGAGACCGGCTTCAGCCGTCGCCAGGGTTGGTGAGCACAGTTGTTTGGGAAGAGGCAGCGCAAAACCGCTCTGTGGCTGTGCTCAGTTTATCAAGGAACGGGGAAGGAGGCGCTGCTGGGCGTTGGTTACTGAATTCAGAAGCATCAAGCTCCCAGCGCAGCTATTTCAGGGAATAGCGGAAAGAATGACTGCTCTTCCCAGGAAGATTCAGATCCAGGCTCTGTTCCATGGGGGAGTGTGTGAGTCTGTGTGTGAGGGTAAGTCTGTGAGTGCGCTGTGGGTGAGTGTGCATGTGTGTGCACGTGGGTTTGTGAACATCCGTGTGTGTGATGAAATTAAGACTCTCTCTCCCCTTTTAAATTTTTGCTGTCAAACCAGTGTTACACGGAGAAGGGGGGAGACCTGGGCTGCAACTCTCCGTGTGGGTGAGAGGCGGCGTGGGGTCCCTGTGACACCCGGGCCTTCCTGTATGACACTCTTGCTCCCACCACGGAGCGTGTGCCTCAGCTGTGCCCACCACACCCGTGGGGTGGGACTCGGTTTACGGCCCATGGAGAGCTGAGGGGTCTGCGTCTGAGCAGGCCGGCCAGGGCCGCTACTTCTGCTCCTCCCTCTCCCTTCTGCCTCCTGCCCTCAGCCCAGCGCTCGCTGTCACCTAGAGCCTGCACTGAGAGCATCACATTCCACTACATTAAGTACAGAATGTTTTATTTCTTCAAATCCAGGTAGGGGCTTTTAAAAAAAAAATCACCTTTTCTCACCCTTACCTTGTACGCACTAATTATAGAGCCTAAAATAGACATTGATAAAGATGGAGTTTTAATCATCTTTGAAAGTTTCTTAGAACAAAGGCATTTTTCTTTATGCCTTTTCATTTACACTGAGCATGCTGCCTGTTTCCTGAGTGACCAGTAGGGGTTCAGAAGAAGACACCCATCCCTGCAGGGATGCCATGGGCACCCCTCAATGTGCTATCCTGGCTCTGTGCCCCTGATTTCTTTAACTTTCGCAGATGACATTTTCTCGTCTTGGTTATCCCAGCTCTTCCATGTACTCCAGTGCTAAGCACATGGGAGGAGCAGTGTGTATGAAAGCAGTACCCTGTATGCCCATAGTGCTGGTCAGTCATGGCCCCTCTTTTGCTACTCTCTTCGCAAATAAAAGGTTGACACTTTTGCTGATTTTTGAGATGCCCTCAAGGCATCTTTCTCCTTGTCTTAATACAAAGTACTTTTTGTTTCTTTTGTTTCTAACCTCTTCGGCAGCCAAACCTTCTTTGGTCCCAAATTAACACGTGGTTTCCTCTGTTCCAAACTTTAAAATTTTCAAATTTTTGTTTCTATGTGTTCCTGATTCTCATTATAAATCTGGCAAAAAACAGCCAGGAATACCCATGTCACAACATCAACATTGGGCTGCCTTGGAATTTCCTTCACCAGATTAATCAGTCCACCACTGTTAATGTCATTCTCCAGCAAAGTCTCAGTATGTGCGCAAAATATAGAAAAATTTTCTGCCAGTGCATAATATACATGGCCTGGAGTCCAACTGCCAATGGAGTTCTTGTTCCTAACTGAAATGTCTTGGGCTTGGTCTTTATAGTCTGCCATTTTACCACTATTCTGGTCTTCTAAGCTCCAACAAGAGTCTCCCATCAAGCTCTATGGTTATTCTAGGGCTTCTCTTGAATCTCCAGATCTTTCTAAACTCCTGCCAACCAGTTCTAAAGGCTTCTGAACCACATGGTGAGGTACAGTTACAGGAACAACTTCACTTCTCTGGTACCAATTTTCTATATTAGCTTTCTAATTGCTGGGGTGAAATACCCAGGACCTACTACCTAAAGGAGTAGAAGTTTAATTTGGCTTGTGGTTTCAGAGGGTTCAGTCCTTGTTCAACTCTAACCAAGGCAGAAGGATAGCAGAAGGGTGTGGCAGAACAAAGCTGCTTAGTTGACAGTGGCTGGGAAGCCAACCAGTGCTACAGGGAAAGGGGTGAGGGACCAGAAGGAGAGCTCAAGGCCACGCTTCCAAGACCCATCCAGATACACCCAGAAATGTGCTCTACCAATTAATTCCCTTGGCAGATCCCAAACCAGTGAAGCTGACCCTCCACCCTGACCCCAGAGAAGGACTGGTGCATTTCCCTGGAGAGTGGGAGTGTTTGTGCCCGGGTTAGACACTCCCCAGGGAGGGTTGTTGTGAGCCACAGTGGCAGCTCCCATTGCCCCTCTCTCCCAGGGGGTGCTGTTCATCCTGAGGCCCTTATGGGACCTGAGCTTAAGTCAGTGCCATGTCTTGGAGCTTCCAGACCATGAGATGAATAAACATCTTCTCTCTTGAAGTCCCCAGCCCCAGGAATTCTGCTGTAGCTGCACAGCATGGATAAAAACACCATATAAAACAGCTGTCAGAATGGAGCAGCAGGCTTCACTGCCCCTGGGGCTGTGGCCCAGCAAGGTGCAACATGGCTTGAGGCTCATTTAACCTGGGGCCAAGTGTAAAGGCCGGGAGGGACTCTGAGGAGGCAGGTGACATCTAATCCTGGGCTCCAAGTTCCTGTGTGTCCTGTGTTTAGCCTACCCTGGAGGATGCTCTAAGGTGGCGACAGAGACTCTCATCCACAGATGTTAGAGACAAGAGAAACATTGGGACAGAAAGCCTGACCAGCCAGCCCTGTGGCCACTGCAGAGATGTGGCTCCCGGTGGCCTGGGTGTGGACAGCATGTGGGCCCTGCAGTTCAGGCCTTTGTGCTGAGTCTGGCTGTCTCTTCCAGGCCCAGGAGAGGTGAGGGTTATGTTCAGGAAGAACAGGGTCATGGAGGAGAAACACCAGTTCTTCGCAGACTGGGAAAGAGAGGAGGTGATGCTGGGGCAGAAGTGCGTTCTCATTTTCAAGGGATGGTGACCTGGGAGGGGGCAAATGGCTCTCCAGGAGACTGGCAGTGGTTACACGGGGGCTAAGTGCAGCACACACATCCACACACATGCCGAGGCAAGATGCATGTGCAGAAAATACAGAGCAATCCACCAAAACGTCCAGCACACTTTGAGAAAACACTGTTTTTCATAGGAAGGAAAAAGCAAGCACATTTTCATCAGACACATTGTGGAAATACTCACTAAAATCTGTCATTGCGCAGTCCCGTGTAGGGTGGCACAGGGGCACTGGTGGGTTCAGCCTTCCATGTTCCCCAGGCTCTGCACATCCCTGTGTGACCACTCCCTCGCCCTGCCTCATCAGGCCACCATCCTGTCTCTGTCTCTGCAGTCCTGCATCCTCCAGAGTGTCTCAGAAATGTGGTCATCCCAACCCCGCCTGGGCCGGTGCCACGGTCCAGAGGATTTTTGCCATCGGGGGTGCAGGGGCTCTTTCCTGTTGGGGTGACACAGCAGTGAAAGAGCTGTGCTGAGCAGCTGTGAGATGATTTTTATGGACACAGGTTTTCACTTCTTTTGAGTAAATATAAAAACATGGAAGAAAGATTGCTTTCTTGCAGGATTGGGTAAACTTCATAAGACACATAAGAGTGTTTTTCAGAATGTGCCATTTTGCACTATATGAGAATGGTGATTGCCTACATCCTCACCGACCTGACTATTGCAGTGAAAAAGTTGCCACTCTCAGGTATGAAGTCCAGCAGCAACCCACGGTGGCTCAAATGAATGATGGCACTGAACATTTCTCAGGTTCTTTGCCATTCCCGTGTTTTCTCTGTTCAGAGGCCCAGCAGCTACATTCCTGGGTGCTTATCACGATGGAGCTGAGGGTTCTTTATGGACCTTGTGTATGAGTCCCTTGTCAGGCACGTGATTTAAACATAGTTAATCCTACTAAGCACTTTGTATTTCTTTTCTTTTAGCAGTGTTGGTAAAGCAGAAAATGTAGATTTTGATGAAGCTCAGTTCATCAGTTTTTCTTTTATAGCTTATCCTTTTGCTATATATTTAAGAAAATTTGCTAAACTAAGGTCACAGTGGTTTTTCCCTATATTTTCTTCTAAATTTTTTAATGGATTTATGTTTCACATTTGCACTCATGGTCAATTTTTAGTTAATAGGTGAAGGATTTTTTTCCTGCAGATGTCCAGCAGTCCCAGCACAGTTTGTTCAAAGGACTGTCTTTTCTCTATTGAATTGTCTTTGTACCTTTGTCAAAAATCAATTGTGTGAGTCTATTTCTGGACTGCATTCTCTTGTATTGATCTATGTCTATCTCTTTCGCCAATACAGCATCATCTTGGTTAGAGAGAGCTCTGAAATGAGGCAGTCCTGATTTTGTTCTTTTTCAGGATTGTCCTGGTGATTCCAGGAGCTTTGCTTCTTTTCTATGTAAAATTTAAAGGTAGCCCGTCTATTCCAAATGGACCCGCGGGGCTCGCTGGGGTTGTTTGTCCAGAGATCACTTGGCGGATGTAGCTGGCGGTACACACAGGTCTGGCCCCGTTCATACAGGTCTTCTTCAGTTTCCCTCCCCAGCGTTTCACAGATTTTAACATGCAGATTCTGAACCACTGTGTGACATGAATATGTGCATACTTCTCTTGTGTGATGCAGCAGAAAGGGTAATTTTAAAACTGCCTCTGGGTAGCTTATTTCTAGTATATAGACATACAATTGATTTTTAATGTTGCCTGTGTGTTCTGTGACCTCTCTGGACATGACCATCAGTTCCAGGGCGTTTCTGCACAGATCCCTGTGTTGGGGTATGAAGATCAGGTTAAAGTCTGGCTGAGTCACAAGTGCCGTACCCATCTCTCGTGAGAAAACTCTGAGGCCTATTAGAGCTGGAATAATCCGCCCCTTCAGGTGTGTAGAGATCTGACCTTAGACAGATAAACTGTTCCTTTCAAAAGCCTCTAAAGTCCTGACTCCATTAGCCTCAGCCCCTAAAACACACAATCCAAAAACTAGCATGTGGCCAAAAAGATGAGCCAAACCCCCTGGCTCCCCCCCCCCCTTACTCTATCCAATAGCGAGCGATCCAATAGCGCCACCCTGGCTCCACCCCCACCTTACTCTATCCAATAGCGAGCGATCCAATAGCGCCACCCTGGCTCCACCCCCACCTTACTCTATCCAATAGCGAGCGATCCAATAGCGCCACCCTGGCTCCACCCCCACCTTACTCTATCCAATAGCGAGCGATCCAATAGCGCCACCCTGGCTCCACCCCCACCTTACTCTATCCAATAGCGAGCGATCCAATAGCGCCACCCTGGCTCCACCCCCACCTTACTCTATCCAATAGCGAGCGATCCAATAGCGCCACCCTGGCTCCACCCCCACCTTACTCTATCCAATAGCGAGCGATCCAATAGCGCCACCCTGGCTCCACCCCCACCTTACTCTATCCAATAGCGAGCGATCCAATAGCGCCACCCTGGCTCCACCCCCACCTTACTCTATCCAATAGCGAGCGATCCAATAGCGCCACCCTGGCTCCACCCCCACCTTACTCTATCCAATAGCGAGCGATCCAATAGCGCCACCCTGGCTCCACCCCTGCCTTACCCTATATAAGCCTGTGCATTTGCTGAGTACAGTGGTAACTTTTAGGAGTCTGCGTAGTGAGTTTACACTTTGCCCTCCCAGTCCGGGCTCCCTGAGCCCTGTTCCACAAGTGGGCTTGCGGACAGAAACAACAATTGGCGCCCGAACAGGGACTCGCATCGTATACTGGGTAAAGGTTGAAGTTTCAGGTAAGGATCCCTATTGTGGGTAATGTCACGAGTCAAGAATGGCTGGTACAGGCCACCTTAGTAAAGGGTCCTTATGCCGTAAAGGCATCCGAAGAGTTTCCAGCCCAAACTCAGGCGAGTGTAGGGCCCCCGAGCACGCTAAAGATGGCGGACAAAAGCCTCTCAGAAAAGATGGCAGGGACGGGCTGTCTCTTCCGCTTTCTTCTTCCCCAAAGGTGTCAGCCCCGCCCATTGGTCTCACTTCCTGTCGATGACGTGCCCCGCTAAAACCCCTCCTCACTGGAATTACGGTCATCCGGAAGAGCCTCCCTTTTCCGGTCCAAGGTGGTGGCCTCCACCCCGTGCGCCGCCATCTTATCGGATGAGGAGAAACAATCCTTTGATGGGGCCTTAACGTGATTTGGGGTCCTGGGCCTCCAGGCCACCCAGCCTCCTCCTCCAAAGCCCGATCCCACACGGCTGAGCGCTCCAGAAAAGTTTCAGAGCGAAAGACCTGCAGCTTGGGGGCTCCGGGGCCTGCTGAGCGGGGAGGGGCGTCTAGTTGGTGGCCGAGTCTGACACCTACGTGGTGGCCAAAAGTCCTTTTGTCTTTCCCGGCCTCTGCTGTCCCCGCCTCCCACCGCGGATTCCTGGCCCGGGCTGCTCACAATCCCTTTCCCTGGGGTGCATTAGGGCCCAGCGGAGTTGAGAGGGCTAGGAGCATGGGGTCGAGGCTGGCGAGATGCGGCCTCGGGCGTGAGGCTGCTGCTCCCTGGCCTGTGGCTGCTGGCGCTGAGTGGTCCCAGGGGGCTGCTGCGTGCCCAGGAATAGCCTTTTTTGCCGAAGAGCCCTCCATCTTTACTTCATCCTGGACAAATCCGCAAGTACCTAACCCTGCCATTTTCGTTACCGTTTACTGGAATTATACCCTACCCAGGCCCGTATTTACCCTACAGCCATGGAAGGCACCTTATTACCCCTTGTATTGATCCTTTTTCGTTCAATCATACAGAAACTTGGAGTTCATATTTTGCTAGAACACCCCTGGCCGTTTGGGTCCCGGTTGATCTCCATATGGAATGACAAAATTCAGATCCTCTCTTTAACCTTATGCTTCATCCCCGAAGTAAGAAAGATTTTGAAATTTCCGCCCTTATTGTCGTCATCGTGTCCATGGTGACAGCTATTTCCGCCACAAAAATGGCAACACCCACCTCACAAAATCAAGTGGCAACAACAAAAACGGTCAACCAGCTACTCTGGGTCAAGATGTCCGCGCAGCTGTACTCAATTTACAAATCAATTAACTTGGTTTGGGAGGAATTAATACCCAGGTGTTAGATGTAACTTTAAATAACGTGTGGGATACCATTTGGTCAAAAATTCAGGCTGGATGGAGTAATTTGAGTAGTTGGATACGTGGATTGATGTTGGGATCCTCATCTACATTAACCTTGTTTGGCACAGTTATTGTTATTTATTTTAAAAATCAGACTGCCAGTAACAAAATCATAAAAATGTGGTCCTTTTGGCTGAGAGACAAAAGGGGGAAACTGAGGATCAGGTTAATGTCTGGCTGAGTCAGGAGCGCCGCACCCATCCCTCGTGAGAAAACTCCGAGGCCTGTTAGGGCTGGAGTAATCCGCCCCTCAGGTGTGTAGAGATCTGACCTTAGACAGATAAACTGTTCCTCTCAAAAACCTCTATAAAGTCCTGACTCCATTGGCCTCAGCCCCTAAAACACACAATCCAAAAACTAGCATGTGGCCAAAAAGATGAGCCAAACACCCTGGCTCCACCCCCACCTTACTCTATCCAATAGCGAGCGATCCAATAGCGCCACCCTGGCTCCACCCCCACCTGTGTAAGCCTGTGCATTTGCTGAATACAGCAGAAGCTTTCAGAAAACTCCCCGGGGTCTGCGTGATGATTTCGCACCTTGTCCTCCCATTCTGGGCTCCGTGAACCCTGTCCCTTGAGTGGGCTCACAGACGGAAGCAACAGGGGTACGGATGGTCCGGTCACTACGTGGAGAGACAGTTGTGTCTCGTTTTACAGCCCATACATTCTGTTTCTCTTCCTTGCCTGACTACTGGCAAACATTTCTGTATGATGTCTAGTGGAGAACGGAAGCATTCCTCCTGGTTTTTCCAGAAACACACTGGCCTTTGGGAGGAAGTGAGCACGGACCAGTGAGCAGCAGGCTTGCAGATGACCTGTAGGAGGTTGCAAACCCTTCTGCTCCTCTTTCCTGAGCACTTTGACCAAGCAGGGATGTGGGGTTTTGCTTGTTGCTCTGCCAGCAGAACGAGCTGAGTAGGTGAGCTTCCTGCTCTGGTTGGTTGTTGTAGTGACACACGTGTTGCCTACTTTGCACTGTGGGAACTTGTCAGGAGATGTGGCCCTGGGCACAATCCCCACGCTCCCTCTGCCATTTGGAGGTGGAGGGTGGGAGCCTGGCCGTACTTTCCTGTGGTGCCTTTGTACTGGGGTGTCCGGGCCACCCCATCTCACCAGGGGGAGAGTGTCCTCTTCTGTATTCTGGAAGAGATTGTTTCCCACCAGTGACACACAGCTTGCTCATATGTCTGCTGGTATTTTCCAGGAAGCTACTTGGGCTTGGAGATGTGTCTCAGGTTTTACAAGTCTTTAGGTATGACCTCAGTTTTGCCCATGAAGGCAGGAGAATTCAGGTTCTCTGCTTTTGAGTGAGGTTGTGGCTTGTGCCTTTCAAGAAACTGGCTCTTCACGCTGTCATCAAAAGCGTCCCGGCGTGGCTCGGAGTTCCCTTGCTATGCATACACGGAGACCCGGACTTCCTCACTCTCTGCTGCCCTGGCGATTCCTGTCCCTCCCCCTTTCCGTGGTCTGTCTAGCTAGACCATCAGTTTAATATGTTTTCCAAGAACAAGCTATCGGTTTCCTTGCTCTTCTCCCTGGGCTTTTGCTTTTAACTTTGTCACTGTCTGCTTTGCTGCTTCTGCATCCATGTGCTGTGGTGTCTGCTGGGCTCTTGCGTCAGCAGCTGAGTGGTCACCTGCTGGCCCCTGGCCCTGGAGACCCAGAATCAGGGCCGCAGCCACCCTGGCTGCATCTTCCTTATGGATGCACTGTGTTTTGTGTCCTTCCAGCACAAGCGTCTTCTCACTCTCCCTGCTGCTCTCTCTCCAACGCATGGTTTATGTAGAAACGTTGCTCCGTATCCCCGCACCCAGGCACATCCCCAGCGTCCCCGTGGGGACTTCCGAGTCTCCCACCACGTAGAACAGAGAAGCTCACGTGACTTTGGGTCCCGCCCTTTCCAGAGTCCCTTTAGGTAGGTGTCCCACAAGGTGTGGCAGCGGCAGAGTTCCCTCTGCTTTTCCATTGACTGGATTTTCTGAGGCTGGCCAATTTGGAGGGGGTCGGGTTTCACTTGTATGCTGGTGGCAGCTGATGTCGCAGTCCAGAGTCTGCCCTGGTGCTGGTGGGAGGCTCGGTCTTGGGCATAAACCCATGAGTCCTCGGCCTATGCTGACTGAGGTCCCAGGGCACCACACACTGCGTGTCTGTGTCCCCCAGAGGCCTGAGCTGAGGGTGTCAGTCCGGGGACTGTGCCATGATAGAGGTGCCCTGACAATGGGACTCGTGCCCCTGGGAAACTCCGGAGTGTGCCTGCCCCTCTCAGCCGGTGAGGCTGCAGCGGGGAGACACTGTGGGCCAGGCAGCTGTCCTCGCCAGACCCCACAGGGACGGGGAGCTTGCTTCTGGGCTCCTCAAGCCATCTGGTGCAGGTATTGGCCATGGCAGTGTGCGGGGACCAGACTCACCCTTGGGCTCTCACAGGCACACAGAGAGGCAGCCAGCCCAGAGCCAGAGGGGCCTTGCCAGCTGCCCTTCCTCCCAGCTCACCCTGACGGTGCAGCCAGCTTACTGCTTCACCCGTGGGAACCTCTCTCCTCCCTGCCTCCCTCCCTCCCTACCTTGCACCCTTCGGCTGGCCCCGGAAACCTGCTCAATACGAGCAAGGAAACAGCTCAAGCCTAACACCAGCCTGCCCCCCACCCCAGGACTCCTGCTCCTTTGGTGGAGGAATCCTGGACCGAAGGGCTGGGGCACAGAGCTCAGTGCCAGCAGACTGCAGGGCTTGGGGCCCTCAGTGTGCAGAGTGGGGGGGTTCGTGCCGGTGACCCCATGTCAGCCCCATAACGTGCTCTGCTTTCTTTGGCCTCCCGCTGCTAAGAACCCAAGGAGATGAGGAGGAGGCGGAGGCCAGGCCTGCTCCGCAGTTCTTCCTGTGTGTTCACTAGAGACATTTACACCAAGGCCCTCAGAGGAGCCTCGGTTCTGTTCCTTCCTCCAGTTCCCACCCATCCCTCTGGGCTGATGTTTTGTCTGTCTCTAGTTTATCCAGCCTTCGCATCTATGAACACGATATGTGCATATTTGTGCACCTTTGCACTTCAGCTTATGTGTTCTGCCGCTTGCTTTTGGGAGAGGCAACATGAACATACTCTTTGTGACCTTGCTTTCCACGTAGCAGCATTTCCTAGAATTTCTGCTGGCCAGCTCCCCGTGGTGGAAAGCTCCTCTGAACGGGCTGTGCAGATCAGCAGGACTCTGAGGCTCCAGGCTGTGGTGTAATACAACGGAAAAAAGCCTGAAAACTGTGCAAGGTGGTGTGCATCTGTAATCCAAGGTCTCTGGGAGGCTGAGGCAGGGGGATCTTAAGTTCAAGCCCAGCCTGGGTAACTTAACAACTTAGTGAGACACTGCCTCAAAATAAAAAATATAAAACAGGGCTGGAGATGTTGCTCAGTGCAAAGGGCCCTGATTCAATCCTTGGCACAGAAAGAGAGAGAAAGGAGAAAAAAGAATGAGGAAGGAAGGAAGGAAGGAGGGGAGAAGGAGCATGACTCCAAGCTGCCCACCCTGTGCCTAGCTCAGGAGGGCAGGTGTGTCCAGCCCCGCCGCCAGCAGCCCAGGCCCTGTTCCTGGCGCTGGGGACTCATCGGCCCCATTGGCCTCAGCCCTTTGTGCTCACAACTTCTTTTCACATGCTCAGCGGCCTCCACTCTCTGTCCTGTGTGTGCCACGGGACATGCTAGGAGCAGGGGACGCGGGACGTGGGGACCGAGGCCTCATCCTCTGCAGGCCGTGCGTGCCTCTCAGCCAAGACAGAGCCGTGACGGGCACGGGGACGCAGCACGGTCCTGAGTGTCCCACACCCATGGGGACCTCATGGGGCAGCTGCGAGCACACCCACAGGTATCGCTGCTCTGTTGGAGAACCAGCCCCAGTGTGGCCGTGACCAGCTGTCCTTGGCCCTTGCCCCAGGGCAGCAGCAGCGCAAGAAGCTGCTGCCTGGCCTGCCTTTGTCTTAGCAACAAGAGTGCAGGGGCCAGGTGACCGACAGGAGGACGTTTTCTGGCAGCTACAAGTGGCTGGAGGAGTTTAAAGTCCTGCAGTGAAATCAAAGGGCCTCAGGAGAGAGACAAACGCGAATGGGCGGTGGGTCATTAACCCCAGGAGTGGTCCGCAGGGCCGTGGGGCTGTAATAAACTATACAAATGTGAGGAAAGCAATTACGCCTTTGTGAGAAAGTTAAATGTTGAGCTGCTTGTTGCCATGGACACAGCTTGGCCCAGCTCCCTCTGCCTGGGCCTGGGGGTTACTCTGTGTGTGGCAGTGAGCTGGTCCCTTGACCCAGGCAGGGCCTCTCCCCAAAATGAAGTCAAGCCCCTGTGGATTCTGCCCTGGTACCGCTTCGCCGTTAGAGCACATGGTGCCGAGGAGGGGAGGCCACGCGCCTGGAATGAGACAAATGCTGCTGTGATGAGGGGACCCCGTGGCTGGACTCCTGTACCCAAGGTGCCACTGCAGCACTGGAACAGTGGGGGTTGGGGTGGGGCGGAGCAGAGCCAGAGCTCTGTCCTCGGAGGACCCAGGTTGCCCCTTGGTGCCGGTGACCCAGTCTGACAGCCACATCACCAGTAGGCTGTCTGAGGACACTGTCCAAGGTGCAAGTGGGTGTCTGAGCACAGGCGAGGAAGAAACAGAAGGCAGCATGACGGGAGGTGGAGGATTTTCCTGTGCTTCGCGGCTTTCAGCTTCTGCAGGTGCCCTTGGGGTCCCTGGGGGGATGTGAACCACAGATGACACAGGGGACTTCGGGCCACGCCGGGTGTGCACTGGGAACGCCTTTCCCGCTGCTGCCCACAGCTGGTGGACTTCAGCTGTGGCCTCACTGCACTTCTCTCTGGTGTCGTCACCCAGAGGGACACAGGCGCTGGGTGTCCCCGAGGGTCCCTGTGACCACTCTGCAGGGATGGGAAATACCCCGAAGGGGTCAAGCGCCCAGACACAGGTCTGACGTCACCGTCACGACGCCACTCTGCTTCCGGGAGCACCACACACTTCCGCCTTCAGGTCCTAAGCACTGTCCCAGGGCCTGCCCACTGACCATAGCCCCTGTGGTCGCCATGCTGGCCGTGCACAGACCCGAGGTCCCACTGGTGAGGAAACCAAAGTGGCATAGATGGTGAGATGGGACGTGTGTCACTGTCTCGGGTCTGAGTGAAGAGGGGTCGGGCTCTTGTGTCTCTTGGGAGGGATTCGTTTTGCTTTACAAAAACATTCAGGGACAGAAGAGAGATTTTTTTAAAAAGCACTAGTCCCGACCACCTGCTGCAAGTGCAGGGCAGAGACGACCTTGCAGACTGTGTGAGGCCCAAGACTGCCTCCTGAGGGGGTGAATTTTGTGGCTGGGTTTTAAAACATTTTTGGAGGGATGTGTTAGTTAGCTTCCGTCTCAGTGACAAAATGCTTGAGAAATCAACTTAAGGAGCAAAGATTTACTTTGGGTGCTGGCTTCAGAGTTCCTAGCTGCAGTCTCTGGCCTTGGGGTTTGGCTTATGGAGGTGCCCGTGGTCGGGTACATGGCAGGACACATGGCTGGCAGACCAAGCTGCTGCCTCATGGTGGCTGAGAGAGAGGAGGGCTGGGTTCCACCATCACCAGGTCTCCCTGCCCAACCTCTCCATCACAGGACCAAGACCAGGCCCTTGGTCATGGCCCCTGGGGACACTGAGGTGTGAGCTGTGATGGGAAACAGCTCTTTCATTCTGTCTGCACGACCTTGTGGGGCCCTGGAAACCAGCATTGTTCTCTCCAGATGGCCAGCACAGCCCTCTTGCACGCTGTCCCTGGCCTGCCTGTGAGCTGTCCCGAGGCTGCTGCCACACGGAGAGAGGAGGCACAGAGACCGCCAGTCCTCCCCTATCCTGGAACGAGCAGTGTCCATTCCAAGATGGTTACCCGGCCAGTGTAGGGACCCGGGACACTGTCACAGGGAGGGCCAGATGTGGCCAGGACCAGTTCAGAGCCTCAAGTCCACTTTGCCCAATCTCAGGTGCTTCCAGGACTGCGCCTGTAATGGTGGCTGCTGGTCCCCACAGCAGCTCTGTCCCTGCCCTCACGCTCACTCTTCCAGGGCCCCTCCGTCCCAGCCTGAGCCTGGTCTCCCTCAGCCTGGTGCTCCTCCCAAGGGGACCCGCCCACTCTGGTGGCCGTGGCCCCACCTTCTCCCCTTCCACAGTGTGGCCTTGTTATAGGAGGACCACAGGCCTAAGGGCTGTGCAGGAGGAGGACCCCACGGACCCAGGACCCTAAGGACAGATGCAGGGTGTGCAGAGCTACAGGGCTGATTGAGTCTCCGGGTGTGTGAGGAGAACGCTGTCTCCATGGGCTTCACCCTGTTGTCTTCCAGGCAGAGCCTGGGGCTCCCTGCGGCTGTGGCACACAGGGATGAGCTCTGCTGCCCAGTGCACCAGGATTCTGAGCTTTGAGGTGCCACGGGTGGGGGACCCTGCCACGACTGAGCGTCCTTCAGCTGGAGGGTGGGGCTGCAGCCTTTTCCCGGAGACACGTGTCCCCCTCAGCCACCGCCCCACAGCCCAGAAGGTGCAGGTGCCCTGAAGATGACGCCTCCCCAGGCCTCCCGGCCACAACTCATGATTGTGATTTGAATCGGGGAAGTTCTGTGACCCCGACCTTCCAAAATTCCTTTGTTTTTAACTTTGAGCTGGAACAAAAAGTAAGGAAAATAAAAATAAGCCTCTTATTTTATTGTAGGTATTTCCTCTCATTTATGTTGTCAAAGATTATTTCTTCTTAGGTATTAAGTGGGTTTGTTTCTTGTTTGTTCAATCAGTCATCAGTATCATCTTGAATGCGATAAGCCCAGGAAGGCACTGCTGGCTTTTTCAGGGGTCTCCTGAGAGCCCATGGCACCTTCCATAGGTCAGGCAGTCCTGCGTGGGCACTCACTTCCTGTGTGCCGGGGAGGGAGTGGCCAGGAGGAGACTTGCTGCCCAAACAAGACGCTGGAGTATGTAGGATCGTTTTTTTTAAATGGCAACTGAGAACAAAGTCTCCACAATAACTGCATAGTTAATTTTGCTTCAAATCCTTTCTTCCCCTCCTCTTAATAGAGCTCATTATGCAAAGAGACGCCTCAAATGCTTTTTGTTTGCTTTTATTGCAGCAATGTTTGCCAAGATTCAAGCTCACCATTGCTTTACTTCTAGCGGAGCAATCTGGAGTCGAATGGTTGTTGAGTCGTCACTGTGTGGGCCAAAGATGGGAATCTCAGCCCAGGGGAGAGAACAGAGGCCTCTGTGCAGGGCGGGCCTGGGTGGGCCTGGGTGAGCACAGCTAGGCAGTGACGGAGACCACCTGGCACAGGAGCTGCGAAGTCGGCCACTGGCCAAATCCACAAGCAGGGAAGATTTGTGGGTGGAAGCGATTGGCGACGGCTCTGAGGGGTCACCATTGTCCCCTGCAGGCCGGGTGTGTGGGCGTGCACCGTGGGTGTGTACCACAGTTGTGCATGTGTGCAGGTGGGCTTTGGGTTGTCCACGCCAGGCAGACGTATATCCACATAGGGGCCTGTTTGCCAAACTCCGAGTCATTTATGTAATTACACACATAATGTATTTTAACCAAATACACAAAGGAGATTTTTTTATGATGCCACTTAGGATCTAGATTGAACTTAAACCACTACTTAGTCTATCCCTCTTAATAGGATACTAAAAGGAAATTTTATGACAACATTATCAGTAGCATTTTGCTGATAATTAGAATAACAATAATAATACCGAGATATTTTTTCAGTAATAATGGTGTTATTAATGAGATTTTTATGAAAGACAGACTTCTTTGGTATAATTATGAAAATTGATCTTTTGCATTTTACTTATTCACTGAAATCAGATAAGTGGCTTAACTACATGTATTATTTCTAATAAATATTCAAAAGAATGCATTTAAACAAGGTTCCTCATTCTATTCTTGCTCATATTCCTTGCATTTAAATAAAAGTGTAATTGCTCTGCTTTTTAAACTGCTAGTTTGGATTAGCTGTCTAACCTGTACAGTGTAGCTGTTTGCTGTTTGCATTTTTAATAGCTTTATTACCATTTGGTGAAGCCTTAATTTCTGACTCCCTTGAAGAGTCCTGCCTTTAAGTCAGCACTACAATTTAACCAGCAATAATCTGTCAAGATGAGATAAAGACCCATACCGGAGGCAGTGAGGTGTTTTTGTGTAGCATTCTGTCATTGTTAAAGCAAGATCCGAGTGTGTCAAAATGTAACCTCGGAAAGTTTTCTAAACTTTGCAGCATAATTTTACAGTTCATGTTTTTAATCAACAGCTCCCAGAACATGTTAGCCTGTTCACTGGGAAAGCAATTAAAACCCACACTGAGTTACCGGGAGAGGCGTGAGCTGTGGACGCTCTGGGAAGTGGGGACTTGCTACTGTTTAGGGCTGGGGCATGGGGTCAAGCATAAGTTCTGAGCCGCAGCGGGAGAACCTGCATTCAGCAGGAGGGGTGATTTTTTTCGGGAAGGACCCAGGACTACGCAAGTGTGTATGCATGTTGCCTTTTAAAAATCATGTCAAACGTATGAAGTGGCGAGAACAGCATAATGAACATACCCAGCACCCACTTCAAAAATTAGCAATTCTTAGAAGTCCCATCCAATGCATACCCTCCCCTGCCCTGGCAAATCCCAAATGTTGTATATTTTTGTGTGTAGATATTTTAAAAATAAGTAATCTTTTAAAAATCATGATCACATACACATTAGCACTAATTCCTTAATATCATAAAATGCCTAATCAGTGTTGAAATTTCCCAGGCATCTCCCCTAATGTTGTTTATCTGATGTATGTATTTCATAAATATGGATATATTTTTCAGTTCGCTTTTTAATTTGCTTGAGCCAAGATACAAATAATCCTATAATTGTGATTTGTTAACATGCCTCCTAAGGCCTTTTCACTGCGTTTCCTCTTTCTTTTTCTTATACTCTATTTGTTGAGAGGAATGGGCACTGATCTGCACAGTGGCGGCGAACCTATGGCCCACGTGCCTCAGCAGGCTCCTCCCTCTTCCACAGAGGGTTCTGAGATTCGCCATTGTGGACAGACTGCATGCCCGGGACTTTCCCAATGGCTGCAGCCATCCCACCCAGCAAGCTCCTGTGTGTTCCCAGCACGGTGCCAGCTTGGCTCCCAGGGTGCCGTCTCCCGGGGTGTGCCACGTCCCCTGTGTCTCTTGGTGGTGTTGGTAGCAGCTACCGCCCGGTATCAGGACAGGGAGAGCATCTGGGGCACACTGGTCAGACCCCAGGGCCGCAGTCTTCTCCCCCTCGGGAGTGGGACATGTCAGGGAGAGAGTTCTCTGTGCTAATATGGTTCTGGGCTGCACAGCCCACACTGGAGCGGCAGGATGTACGCTTACACCTTCTCTGTTTACAGCTATCAGCATGAAGGACTGCGTATTAGCGTCTTCTGGGGCACAGCACTGATCAGTATTATTCTTCTAAGGCTTTAAACGTGTGTGGAGGCTCGATCCATGGCAGCCGCATCGGCACTGTCACCTCGGCCGTTGGATGCCTCCTTCCACCAGCCTGTGTCGAGCGAGCACTCAGTGTCCTCCACTCGTCCACCTTCCCTCTTCTCTGTGAGAAGCTCTGAGGCTATGGTAGACGCCAAATCCACCGACCCGAGAGGGTGCATGGACATGTGCTTGGTTGTCCTGCTATACGTGTACACAGATGTGTGTGCGTGTGCCCTGCCCTGAGTATGTGGACGTGTGTGGGATGTGGACACGTGTGCGAGCACCTCTGCCCCCATGTCCTGCTTTTCTCCGAGGAGCCACCTGGCTGACCATGTTCACACTCCAGGCATCCTAGACCTCTGCTTCCCCAGCTCTCTGAGCAGCAGTCGTGTGCAGTGGGTCTGGTCACAGAGGCTGAAAAATCTGCCTGGGTCAGCACAGGTGCCTTCCTTACTCAGAACCGACATGATCCACCAGCAGTGTGCACCAGGAGGCAGGGCTAATCAGTGTTGAAATTTCCCAGGCTCCGCCGCTGCTCTGGTCCTGTGGTCGCTCGAGGGTCCCCGTGCCTCTGAGGCCATGGACACAATCCATCCACTTCCCTGGCCTCCAGCTCCGCAAGCAAAAGCCTTGAAGTAGACGCTCTTTCTCCCGGGCCTCTCCTGAGCGCCTTCCCACACAGGCAGCTGTGGCCCCCAGTTCTGATCCCCACTTGTGAGTTCATCCAGGTTGGGGTCTTTGAGGTTGTGGTTCAGGGGACCCCGGTGCTCCTACTGTGCCTGCCTGGGGACCCCCATCTCGGGAACAGGCACTCTGACCTGCTGTGCGAGTGGAATGGGGCCGTCACCAGTGGGGCAGCAAGCTGACAGTGGGCCCGACAGAAGGGTCATTTTTTCCACTGTAGGAAATGGTCTGGCCTTGCCCGTGCTCAGCGGATGAGGACAGGGAGTGGATGAGTGGAGGACGAGTCCCATGGGGAAACAGGGCTGAGCTGGGATTCCACCGAGGGGCCAGGACCGGCAGAGGCAGCAGGAGAAATGGGCCCTGGGCACTGCCGGGCAGCTGCAGAGCCAGACAGCAGTGAAGGGACAGGAGTGGGGGGAAAAGGGGCCCAGACAGGGTGAGGAGCACACTGGCTGTGTGAGCAGACTCGTGGCGTCTGCCAGGGCATGGACTTGGGTAATGGAGAAGGGGCTGGGGGTCTCAGGCCCTGCTCTGGTCCACCGAGGACCCTCCTGTGACCCAGCCCAGCCCCTCCCCTCTGTCCAGTCCTCTGCTGTCCTCCTCAGGTCCTGCCTGGCCTGCAGCTTGTCCCTGTCCTTCCTGAGTCGCTCACCCATCAGCTGCCCTAGACGGGGCCGTGGGCTCAGCAGGACAGGTGGGGACACATGCCTCTGAGCCTGGAGGTCTTTGGGGTTCAGCTGGCTCTGTTACCTCTTGTCCCCAGCATCCTAGGACAGGAGCGCTGCCAGTCTTAGGCAGGCTTGGTCGGGTCCAAGAGCACATGCAGGCTGGCACTTCCTGGCACCTTCATGGTCTCCTTGGGGTTATGTGTCAGCATAGGACATCCCAGGGTGGGAGGTGGCCGTGCCAGGTGAGGGGAGGCAGGACTATTCCCATGTCACAGATGAGAAGGAAATGCAGAGCCCAGGAGGTTTGCTCAGGTGCGTCCTTGGCTGAGGGGACACTCGAGCGTGTCCACCCCGGCTCCCTGAGGTCACTGCTGGAGGTGACAGCCCTTGTCCCTGGGAGACTCCGTGGTCGTCCTGGAACTCATGCAGGCACTTACCATGGGTTCTGTCCTGCGGGTGCTTGGCTGGGTGTTAGTATGTTCACCATGCTTGTCCAGGTGACAGCTGATGGCCCACACCAGTACACATCCCTTGGTGGCCTCTGATGAGCAAGCTGCACATACACATCAGGAAGAAGCCCCAGGCGACAGCGGTCATGGCTCTGAGAAGTCCGTTCCCAAAGGGCTGCAATGCTCGCTGTCTGCAGAGAACACAGGGCCTCCGAGGTCAGCCTCTTAGCACCCTTCCTGGCTCTAGGATGCTGCACGGGCAAGCATCCGACAGCCCTTTCCAGCAGAGTGAAGGCATCTCCTGCTTACCTCCTGAAGGGGCGGGCTTGGGCACCTGCAGGACGCAAGGGGCGGCAGTCAGAGCCACAACCGGGGCTCCCGGGGCTGGGGAAAGCCTGCCACAGGTGTGGGAGGGAGACACTGTGGCCGTTCCATTGCACGTGTGTTAGGGGTGCTTGGCTCGTGCTGCAGGCAGGGTGCACGGGTCCGACAACAGAGGCCTGAGAGACTGGAATGGCCGAGGATCCCTTCTGGGATTTCTGAGGTTCAGAGGAACCAGACCTGAACTTGACAGGCAGCCAGATTTCTGTTTTCAGCTGGGCTCGGGTTACTGTAATCTCATTATAAAGCTGCACAGAGGACAAGCGATCGCATCTCAGGTCACCCTCTGGCTCTGCTCGGCTACCTCTTGCCCAGCTGCTGATGCCCCTCCGTTACCTGGCAGGGCTAGGCTCAGTTACAATCATTCCTCCCACGGAAATAACCACCAGGTCAGCTGACCACGGTGTCCCTGCACTGAGCATCTGCAGCCAGTGCAGCAGCCCATCTGCCCTGTAGAGCCTTTCCCCTGAGAACCGACATGTGCTAAAAGGCACAGGCGAATGGTGGGGAGCATGGTGTGCCGGGCCCTGCCTGGGGCCCAGCCTTTGGCTGTTCTCATACCCTGGACAGGGACGGCACCGACACTTGAGTGTGCCCCACTGCACGGGCAGAGTGGTGTGGAGCCTGGTGAAACCGGGTGGATTGTTGACTGCACTTTGCGGAAATGCACAGTCACCAGGAGGGTGCCTCACCCAGGCAAAGGTTTCCTGACGTCAGGTGTTTGTAGTTTGCCTTTCAGCTCCATCCCATCCAGTCTGGCTCTGACCATACTGCAGGGGTGGAGGGGCAGGGCTGGATGGCTAAGGGTCTCCATGGGGGCACAGGCACCCCAGAGCAAAGGGAGCCCCAGGCCCATAAGCTTTTTCCATTGCACATTTCTTCAGCTACGTGTTTTGGAGAGGTCCCACATGTGCCTTGCTTCTTGGTGCTCTCAGCACTGGACAGGAGGAGGAGGGTGCAGCCAGGGACACCCTGCTCTCTGGCACTGAGGTGCCTGTGTGTACAGCCTGGAGCTGGCCTTGTGCAGCTCCCAGGAGCACAGTCTGTGGGGAAGCAGGCCCAGCCAAGGCGCTCTCTGCCCTCGCCACAGTCCACTCATCACCATGGAGACGTGGAGCACTGGTGGAGGCCAAGGGTGCTGTAGCAAGCCTGGCCTTGATTCAGGACCACTTTTCACTTTCTCCCAAGGCTGCAAGGCTCTTACAGCCGCCTCTGCTTTCCGGAGACCACGACTGGGGTCTCTGCAGCCTGCTGGAGTAAGACAACCTCCTCCAGACCAGAGGAGACCAGGGTTGGGGGGCTCAGGACCCTTTGTGGGCCTCTTGCCACCCTGTGAGTCGGAAAGGCTGCTATTCAGGAAGCCCCAAGGGCCTGGGAGCTCACCCATGCCTGCCCCGTGTCCTGGTCACCCCGAGACAGCAGGAGTGATGGTGGAGCCCAGGTACAGAGAACCGATCGTCTCCACTTCTTAGATCAGCTCCAGAGACCAGACCACCCCCAGCGTGAGCCAGCGGGTGCACAACCGTCCTATTTGCAAATAGCTGTGCTCTGGTGTTGTGGACTTGAGAGTTTGGATCCCCAAAACACACTGGGGCCCCCGCCCCGAGGGAATGGTGTTCAGAGCTGGGACTTTCAGGAGACAGCTGGGTAGAGAGGAGGCCATAGGTGGGGCATTTATGATGGCATGGGTGTCCCGGTAAAAACAGACATCACGACCGTCTGCCTGGTGCCCTCTGTCCCACATGAGGGCACAGTTGGAGGGGGCCATGGTGACCAGACAGAGGGTCCACACCGGGGACAACACCCTGGAGGCCGAGGACTACGGAAAAGAACCCATGTCTGGTGTCGTGTCCTGGTGGTGGCACCGATCAGTACAACTGACCACATGCAGCTGGGCCACAGGGAAGGGAGCTCACACTTACATTCGAAGCTGCCGGGGAGAGAAGGCCGTGGGTGCTGCCCTAGTTTAACTGCCTCAGGCCTGGATTGCCTGCAAAAGGGAAGACAAGAAATGAGAGCCGCTGTTACTGTAGCACGCTTCCTGCTGCAGAGTATTAATAGGCAGCAGGAGAAGTGGGGGAGCTTATGCCGAAGCGAGGTTATTAATAAGAACAATACTCCACAGCTGCATGGCACTTTTCATTCGAGAAGAGGTTTACAAAACCAAACCTGCAGGAAACAAATATTCATGACTGCCACCTGCACTTCAGAGATGAAGGAGAAATCAGCCACACAGACACCGAGGAGAGAGCGGACTCTGCAAGGTCGCCTTCAAGGTGAAGGGGCTGGGGCACGCTGTGCCGGCCCTGCCTTCCCCTCCCTGAACTGCCGGTCCCCATACCCAGCGATGCTCGGGAGCAGGAAGCCAGGTCCCACAGCTCCAGCATGGCACCATCAGTGCCACTGGCCTTGGTGTCACAAAGGCCTCCCCGGAGAGCAGAGAGAAGGCGAGGAGGGGAGAGCTGAGCTGTGCAGTGCGGGTCCCCTGCTGCTCCGGGTGCCCTGGCGTTTCCAGGGCCACACAGATGAATTCCACGTGGGGTTCAAGGGCCGAGTCCGTCAGCGACCAATTGCAGTGTGGCTCCTCTGGGCGTCCAGGACATGTGGCTCAAGGAAGAGGGTCACTGCAGGTGGAATCAGCTGAGCCAGTCTCGCTGGTCGGGCCCTGGGTGTCTTTATGAGAGGACAGAGGCGTGCAGCAGATGCTGTGGGCAGGGTTCAAGCATGACTGCCACAACCCGGAGATGCCAGGGTGGCAGCAGACAGCAGCGGAGGAGGAGGGAGGGTCCCCTGGGGTCCCTGGATGGCGCATGGCCCTGGCCATAGGCTCTGGAGCTCAGGTCTGCGAGGAGCCACAACTCCGTTGTTTGAAGTCCTGCGGTTTGCAGTACTCTGGTACGATGGCTGCGAGAAACTCACATCCTGGGTTTTGGTTACTCGGGTTGTAAAATCTGAGATTACTGTCTGGTGGACACTCAGACACAGGAGTCACGAAGCCAGAGAAAGTCACCATACCACTGACGGGTGAGTCACAGTCCCACAGAAGTCCCAAGCTTAAGTGCCAAAGCAAGAAGTGGCCTTCTTGGTGGATCTCAGGTATGGAACATCATGTGGCTGGAGGGTCCTAGGCCACTGGTCACTTCTGGTCTGACCGTGTAGGCCAGCGCATAAATCCACAGAGGGACGGTGGGATCCGAGGAGCTGGAAGGAACCGGAGTCCCAAACATGACGAAGACAGCCCTGCCATGCCAGCTGCCCTGGGGCATGGGCCCACAAGACCCTTCCTGACACCTTCCCGACACCTTCCCCACCGCTTCTCAGAGCATCTGGACCTTCTTTCAGGTATTTTACTGATCATTGTCTGGTTCTGAATACCACAGAAACCAAAAATGTTTAAGTGTTTCTCAGTGATGCTGTGCAATTCGATGGTTCTGCAACTTTTCTCCCAGCAAGGGCTACAGGCTGGGGAGATGCTTTCATAAATACTAACATCCACAGCTGGAGGTGAGGTGATAAGGCTGGGGAAAGACTAAATGGAATCCAAACAGTGGAGAGTTAAATTTCCTCAACTTTTGAAGGTGTGGTGAATGTTTACACTTTAAAGTTGTGTTACAGCAAAAGACACGCTGCCACAAATCCCCTGAGCATCCTCTCCCTGGCTGTGAGCACACTCATCCCGTCGTCCCTGCTACTTCCTGCAGTAGCTCTGAAGCCCTCTCTCCTGTTTTTAGCTGTGCTGTCCTGGCTGCCTCAAATGTCCTGAATCGATTCAGAATGTTTCTCATTCATGGTCTTTATGACTTGGTGAAGAGCTGGGTTACATGGTGCCAGATCCGGTGACCAAGATGGATGAGGACACAGTGTCGTGTTTTTATTTGACTAAAATTGCCGTAAACATTTGCACAATGTGGGATGATAAAAATATGAATGGTTAAATTTTAAATTCTGTTATACAGTGCTCCTGACCCCCCACAAATACTCCCCCGGGTCCGAACGCACTTATCCCATGGCTCTTGTCAATGTGCCTTTCACTGTAATAAGTCCCTTAAAAGACGTTAACATTCAGCAGGTCTTTCACTGCCCCCTGTGCTTTGCCATACTCACCATCACAGCGACACCCTGGACCAGGGAGCCCCGGAACTTGTCCAAAGGCACGCTCCTGGGTCCTGTGCTCTCCGAGGCCCATCTCTCTGAGCTGGTTCGGGTCCTGAAACAGAAACACAGAGGGCAGTGCTGCTCCTGGCCCTGCTCTGGGCAGGACCCTGTTCCTCTCCCCACCAGGGTGGCCTACGCTTCCTGGTCCACCTCTCTGGGCAGACTGCAGAGGGCTCTGAGCTTCGCCCTGGGTGCGGCCCTGTGTGATGGCTCCTTGGCGTGGGGATGGAGGCTGGCAGAATCCCCACATGCATGGAGAATGAAGTAGAGACTGACCCAGGACCACAGGGCACCAGCCTGGCAGGGGCAGGTGACAGGCATGGCCAGGTGTGTGGGGTGAAGTTGGCAAAGGGGACAAGTCCCTCTGCCAGTTCACAGCAAAGTGCTGCGGTCCTGGGAAGAGAAGATCCAGAGACTCCAGCCTGGTGGAAGCCAGAGGGAGCTGGCTTTTCCCATAAGAAAAGCCTGGCATCAGAAAAGCCTGGGTTCAAGTCTCAGTTTGGCTTTGCCAGTCAGTCGTTTATTCTGAGGCTCCGTACTTCACCAGTAAGTGGGGATCCCAGGGCCAGCTCTGAAGGACCACGGTGAGGACTGCATATGTGTGAGCAGCCAGGTGCCCACCGCTCCCACCTTCACCAGCGGTCAGTCCCTCACAGTCCCGCTCTCTGCAGCTGTGCTGTCCCCACTTCCCGAGCACCCCGCTGTCCCTCATCTGTTGGCCTGGAGTCATCTCCCCAGAATTCTTGGCCTGACCTGGGAATCCTGGCCCTGCCCCGGAAGAGCCAGTGTGCGCCTCTGCTGGGTGCAGCCTGGTATTCAGGAGTCTCCAGCCTGCATCCACTCCAGGGAGTGGCTATGTTTCCCTGGTGCCTGGCACTGCCCACCTGAGAGTGAGGAGAGCGTGGCCCAGGACACAAGGCATCAGGAGCAGGGAATGAAGGATGAGGCAGGAACAGTGATTTGGACCAAGTCAGGGGAGGTCTGGGCTATCAGCCTGTGGGCTGGGGCACATCCTGCAAACAGGGTGGCATTGAGGCAGAATTCAGTATGCCTCTGTTACTTCCTTGGCTGATGGGACAAACCACCTGACTACATACAGTTTAAGAAAGGAGAGGTTTGTTCTGGTTCGTGTTTCAGTCTGTGACATATGGGCTCTAAGGCAGGATGACTTGGCAGAGGGCCTGACAGAGAGCTGCTCACAGCATGGAGGACAGGAGGCAGAGCGAGAAGGGAGGCGCCCTGAGGGGGAGCAACCTTCCAGGCCACACCCCTGCAACTGCCTCTTTCCTCAGGCCCTGCCTCCTGACAACACATTCCTCTATAAACTCCTACCACCCAGTCACCTTTCATAAGGACCTGCCTCTGACCAAATGAGGCTCTGGGGCAGTGAGGGTGCACTTTTTAGACGAGTACCCAAATCACAGCCACTTGTGTATCGCAAAGTCCCAACACTCCAATAAACCTCAGTACTGAGGTTTTAGTTTAGAAAAAACAACTACATTAACAACATGTGTCACAGGTTCACCACCACTGGCCTGGGGAACATCTAGATCTAACCCATCACATGGTGGTTTGCAGGATGGCCTGTGTTACAGTCACCCAGGGAGTGTCACAAACACACTGGTGACGTGGATCCCAGGCCAACCTCAGCAGCACTCAAGTGTGAGGCGTGTTGCAGCCATGGGAAGCACTCGCCATGGGGAGCTGGGGTGGGGCTCATTCACACCTCTGTCATGTCACAAGGGTCCCCAAGACTCCCAAGTGCTCTAGTATGAAGTGGGGACATGGGGCTGACTCCCCAGCCTGGGCACCAGACAAATCTGACCACACAAGGGCAGAGTCCCCGACACGGACACATACCAGGTCCAAGTGTCCATGAGGGGAGGGGCAGAGACACAGCACTGACCTCTCTAGGTTCAGAGGAGACTTTGGGCCCCAGAAAGGAAAGGGGAAGAAAGAAACTCAGTGGACCAAGGAGTGGGCTTGGGGTACCTCAAAGGCCCCGAGGGAGACAGGGGCAGCAGGAGGCAGTGCCCTGCCCTGCTGGCCAGTGGGTGTGGCATCATTGGGAGAGAGAGACTTGCCTGGCACTTTCCAGTTACACAGCTATAAGCTTTGCTATGGAAGAGGCCACTGACCTCCCAGGGGAGTGGCCCTCACCCATCCCTGGGAAATAGCCAGGGACTTTGGCACATGCACCGTTTACCGCCGGGCAGGGAAGAAGCTCAGTATGTCCAGTGCTTGGCTGTGGGTTTCTCATTTCACATTTAAAGGAACAGAAAACAAAAGTGACGTGGGTCTGTGAGTCTGGAGCCTCGGGAGGAATCTGACCCTGGAGAGGACACTTGGCTCTGGGCCTTCGTCATGGCCTGTCCCCATAAGGACAGTGGCCACACTCACTGGTGTGCGCGGTCGATGGCACTCAGACATCCACAGGGCCTGCTTCCCAAGCAAGACTGGCACTGGTGACCCTGGAGCTGGTTTCTGAGGTCACTAGAATAGTGGCACCCATGGGGCAGACAGCCTCCAGGGAGGCTGTGCCTAGGAGAAGCCCGTGCTCCCGGTGGGCAAGTGGACCGTCTCCAAAATGCAGACCTCTCCTCACTTTGAGTTCTGGAGCACAAGAAAGCAGAACGTTTTCACTTGTGAGTTTTTTTAAAAAACAGCAGTGTTGTGCTCGCTTCGGCAGCACATATACTAAAAAACAGCAGTGTTGATAGTCTCCTCGTGTAGGCTTCGGGCCAAGAGTGCGACTTGTTGGACTCTGTTAGGGAGTGTTTTCCTACCAGTTCTTAACCATTTTCTGAACTTTTAATAATGCAAGATAGACTTTCATTTCAAAGGCAAAAAAAAAAATGCCTTTGAGTGTCTGGAGTTTCCTGGAGGATGCAGGAGAGAGAAGACTGTGCCATCTGGGCTGTGTATGGCCCATGCAGGCTCTCAGTCCCTGGGTGGTATGTGGTGGGCAGGGTGTGCAGATGGGGCCAGGCCTGGGCATTACCTGGGTCTCTTGCTCTGACTTCTGCTGAGCTGGCTCACCTGGTCTTCATGTGCAAGTGGGGTAAGTCCAGGGCTCCAGCTTTACACCCCCTGTGCCCACCAGGGTTGAACCAGGGATGGGTGCCTTGGGGCACTGAAGTGCCCCTGGAGTCGTGGGGAGCACTGTGTTCACAGGAAGCATCTGTCCCTCTGAAGCTGGGCTGCCCGTGATCACCTCTGCCCCTCAGGTGATTCCAAAGTGTCACTGTCAGCAGTCTGTGGTGGGAGGGATCACACCCACACCTCCCAGTGCTCATCCTCAGGCAAGTCGCTGCGACACTGGCCTCTTGGAGGATGGGCTGTGAGTGGTTTGGGACACCTGCTGCATTGGTGAATCTGGAAAGGAGGAGCCAGGGTGGTCCTGCTTGGACTCTGACGATCTCAGCTGGGCACACAGGAAGTTTGCATGTCTGGAAGTTCTGATAAGTCCCTGGCCGTGGAGGGCATGTAGAGGCCCCTGGGGACACTTATTATTCCTATCAGTTGACAGCTGTTCCTTTGGGCTACTTGGGTTTCACTGTTCATTTTTTGGTTTTTTGAGACAGTCTCACTATGTAGTTGAAACTGACCTGGAACTCACTATGTAGCCCAGGCTGGTCTTGAACTCACAATGATCTTCCTGCCTCAGCCTCCCGAGTGCTGAGACTACAGGCATGCGCCATGACGCCGGGCACTTGGGTTTCACTCTAATAGAAACGGTCATCATGTTACTTTATTGTCTTGTTTTATTTTGTTGTTGTTGTTTATACTTAGTCCTGATGTTGACCATCACACTCAGGGTAATGAGTCATTTAGCAAATTGTGACCTCTATGATTACACAAGCCCTGCTTTTATCTTGTTTAGATCTATCAGCCTAAATTATTGTTCAGGGTTAATTTCACATTTTCCTTTTCATTTTTATGTGCTGATATCTGATTGCCTATTTGACTTTCATTACCACTTTATTAGATATTTTAAAAAGATGTAGGTGAATTTTTTGGCAGTCTGACAGTCTCTGGGCTTAACAGGTAAATTTATCTCATTCATATTTAGTGTAAGAACAGATACTCTTAATTTGCCCTCTTTATGATTATTATACTCTTCTGTTTTTTCAACAGTTAGATCTAGTTAACATTCCCATCTCTCTTTCCTCTGTTAATTTGGTGATTTTTACACTTTTCTGTTCATCTAATGACCACTCCCATTTCTCTCGCTGTCATGTTTTTAAATTGTCAGAGGAAAACCGGGAGCCAAAATGCTCCATCCCCTCTCTCCCTTCACACAAAGTAAGCAAGATAAAGCCGTAAGAATCTTCCACTCTGGCCCCTTAAATAGCTCAGCATTTTCAGTTCAAGAAATTGATCAGATTTTCCCTTGGAAGAATGCATTTTTTCTTAAGACAGAATGGCAAATTTATTTCAATTTTTCTTTTTTATTTTTAATTTGGAAATATCTCTAAAGGTTGCAAAGTCCCTGGCTACCTAGAATTTCTTCTTTTACTTAATGTTTGCCTTTCTTGAAGTTGACCACAGGTAGAAGCTTGACATGTTTGTTTCTATCATTCTCTGGCAGTTCACCTGGGCACAATTTCACTATTAATAAAGTTAGAATGAGGCAACTCCGCATCTCCTTAAGCCAACCTTACCACTTGTTGAAGGTTATGTTCTACAACAGCCTTGGTCTCTGCGTCACCAGACAGAGTCTAATCTGAGTGTTGGTGAAACCTCTTCCCCTCATTCCAGAGGCACACTCAAGAGCGTGTGTGAGTGTGCGCGCTCGTGTGTGTGCGTGCGTGCCCATGCACACCAGTTGAGGACCTTTTTGGCTTATCTCTGAGAAGTCAGTAAAAGAGGCCTCTCTCCCAATTAAGGGAATTTATGTAAAATAGGTGGAAAGAGAGCACTAACTTTCTGCAGAATCATTGACTTCCTTTCAGAATGGGAATCATTCTGCCTGAATTTTATGGGTGCCAGGGTCTCCTTCCCTCTGCATGCACAGGACAGGGGCAGCAGTGCTACGCAGGGCCTGCTGTGCCATCCTCCCACTCTGGGTTGCCTGCAGAGGGGTTTTCAGCTGCATACTATGGGCACCGGGGCTGTGTGGCTCCAGCCTGGCCAGTTGCTCTACAGTGCCCTGTGTCCTTCCCTGAACCCACTGGCCTGAGCCTGACACCCACCCATTGCCAGGTGGCCACCAAGGGCTGGGCTGGAGGACAGCAAGCCTGTGCTCACACCATCCTCGGGAGTGCACCAGCAAGCCTGGGTCGAGGGTCACTCGGGATGTGTCACCCTGTGGGGTCAGCTGCCCGCACCTGGGGATTCAAAGTGGCCACCTCCCAGGCATATACTGGTGACCGGCACGTTCCTCCTGCCCTAGGTGGCACTCTGCGCTTGGGCCTGGAACCTCCCTTCCCTAGGCCACCCCTTCTGCCCAGCCTCTTGCCCTGACCCAGGACCTTTCCTCAGGGATGCTGTGTGTCACCCAGGGACAGAGCGCAGTCAGGCCAGCACCCCACAGGCCACCCTGTCCCTCCGCAGAGGAGCCAGTACACAGGGACCCTAGAGGTGGCTTTCTTCCCTCCAAGAACAGCACCTGAGTAGAAAAAATAAACGCCACATCTGGTGTTCTAGTATTTTTCTCTTTCAGCGCAGTCCATGCAGGCCAAGTGCTGTAGCACAGAGCCACAGCCCCGGCTGCTTGGTATTTTGCGGGGCAGCTGCCCCTCCTGTGACATTGCTCACCTGGGCTCGCGGCCCTCTCTCCCCAGCTTGAGCTCCCCAGTTGCTCTCAGCAGCGCCTCGTCTCCAGACACCCACGGGGTGGGTTGGGCTACATGGACTGGGCAGGCCGTCCCCTCTGAGTGCCAGGTGAGGTCCTCCACGGGGACCTGGGGGCTGGAAAGCTGCCTAACCTGGGCGGAAAGTCCTGCCCCTGTCTGCTGCAGGGTAGGAATTCCTGCCAGGAAGAGGTGAAGGGTTTGAGCTCCTCACCTTTGAAAGCGAGTTTCCATGGCAACCGAAGCCATGGACATTCACGGTTCCAAACAAAACGAGTCTGGGGTCTGAGGTTCAGGCCCCGCTCCCGCCCCGCTCCAGGTTGAGCCATCCACCGACCCTGTGCTGCGAACTGGACCTGCCGGGCGAACAAAAGCTCCTGCCTCACTCTAACACTGCAAATTAAAATTTTAGTTTCAGCTTCTTCACCCCTATGGCAGGTGACCTTCAAGTAAAGTGCAGTGAAGGGATAACTGGCTGCAGGTAGGCGAAGACAGTCGGTTCCCAAGAACGCAGACCCTGGAAATGCCCGCGCCCAGCCCAGGCCTGTTGGGGCTCGAGGTTCAGGCTGCTTTTGTTTGTGATATTTAATTACACGACTGGGTCCCAACGATGCGCGCAGCGTACAGATCCCTGCTCCTCCGGGAGGAGGAAAGTGATCTATTTGCAGGAGACATTTTTTCCAGGCACTTTACGAAAGGCACCCCGCCCCCCTCGGTTGCCGACTGTAAAATAAGAAAACTATTACCCAGCTGGGCAACAATGGGCCCCCACGGCGCTTTTCTGCGAGGCCTGCAGCTGCAGGGAGGGTGGAAGCGCAGCGGCAGGAGACGTTCCTTCCCGCCGCCTTTCTCTGGGCAGGCGCCTCCCGCTGCTCCGCCGCATTTTCTATGCAAAACTGCAGAAGAAGTGACATTTTAAAAGTTTTGACCTTTGTTTTTTTTTTTTTTTCCTTGCATGAACCAAAGCATACATTTTTTAAACCTTCTGACAGGGAATCTGTTAGAAACGGCAATAGCCATTACAGTAATAATAAAATGTTTCAAAATCTGAAAATTCTATATTGAATATAATGCGCAGATAACCTTTGTCTGGAAACTGATAGTGATGCGGAGCTCAGAACCACTTCCCCATTGTCCCGGGAAAACAGATTATGACAGATTTCAGGCGTATTTGGGAAACAGTACCCCTGGACGCGATGTTTTCACTTGCTAATTTAAAACTTGCATAATTTTTTTCCAAAAAGGATTTAGAAGGCTTTTGCATTTATACGACAAGGTATTTCCATCACTAGTAATGTTTGTTTAGAAAAAAACATTCTTTACATAAAAATATTATTTTAAAAATCGGTTTGTATGCCAATATACTTATGTGGAGTTTTTTTTTTTTTTTTGAGGAAAGTTTAACGCTCATTTGAATTATTGAAAACTTCTCCTTTTATTTAAAAAAGAAAAAGCAAACAAAACGACCAGGAGAGAAGCTGCCAAAGAGAACTCCCTTTTATAGACCTTCCAATTAGTAAGAGATGTGAGTGGGGGAGGCAGAAATAAGAAAAAAGTAGAGCAGACGAGGGGCTGAGTTGTGCACATCAAAGGGCGGCGTGCAGGAGAGAGGGTCTGGTCGAGATGGACTGTGTTGCTCTTGGATCTCTGTGGTGGTCGGGTCTCAGGAGCAGGGACCTGACCTCTCGCACCACTCGTGTATCTTGGAGATCGTGCTCAGAGGTTTAGCTTTTAATTTTTAGGATTGGAGGATGCTAAGGGCGGGGGCGGTTGTCCTTCCTGAGGTGCAGGGGCGCCCCGGCCCTGTCACAGCTGCACAGGCTGCACGGCTGTAGGGGGAGCACCCTTCCTGTGGGAAGCCAGGGCTCCTGAACACAGCCACCCACCAGGACCTGAGGCCCAGGGTTAATTCCATGCCTCCCTGCACTTCAGCTCCAGGCAGGCTGCTGACCTCTCCTCCTGGACCGTGGAGGCAGCGCCGGTCGTCACTGCCCCGGTGATGGGTGACCGGGTAGATGGGAATAGCCAGGGAAGCCTCCACCAGGAACCTCCAGGCAGGATTGGGGTCTGCGTATCACAGACCTGCAGAGAAGCTACCGCATGTACAGCATGACGAAACTGAGGACATTCTGTCGAGTCTGGTCACTCCACCACTGGCCAACAGAAACCCCTTTCAGGAAATCAGGAAGACAGCTAAGCTGGGACCACACGTGTTCATAAAGATACAGTACTGAATCTGAAGACACTAGAGAGGGACTGTATAAAACTCCAGGAACATTTTCTTATCATCTGTATTATTTTTCCTATTTCTATTATTTAGTGTTAAATTCAACTCATGGAAATTTAGAACTCAGAACGCTCTCAAGTACATAGTCTGAGGTAGGAGGTTAGGGCGGGGCAAACCAGCTGGGTGAGTGGGCGTGGCCTGCACCTGTGGCCAATCATCAGCAAGCACCATCAGGAACAACCTTGACCCTGCAGTCAGGAGTAAAAGTGACGGGTGAAAAGATCCCAGCCGTCACCACCACCCTTAACCTCAGGGCCATTGTGAGCTCTCTCAGTAGCCCTCCTCACTCTGCAGGGATACGACTTTTCTTACCTTTAACAAAGGTAAAAACCTTGCTATCTTTTTGGCACGTCTTCTCTGATTTGTTGAGGCCAAGGAGAATCCGAAATTCTACGGGACGGTGAATCAGGTGTCACATCCAACAACAAGACGACTCCACTTCCACACGTGGGGGTGTCTAGGTTCGCAGAGGCCAGGGAACACGAGGCACAAGCAGCCTCCGTCCCTCCCGCTCATCCAGCCCTTCCCACATCTACCTGGGCAGAGCATCCCGCTCCTCGCCCCTCCTCCCTCCTGCTCCCCTCCTCCCCGCTGCCTCCAATTCTGGCTCATTCCCTTCCAGATCATCCCTCAGAATGCTCTCCAACTCTTGCTGCCGCCTCTGCTCCAGACCCTCCCTATCCCATCCCCTCCACCTCTCCCTCCTCCTCTCCATCTGATTTTTCCTCTTTCTCCTTCGTATTTTGCCAAGCGCCCCCCTCAGCCTATCTACAAGCCTGATATGGACCAGATTCTTTTCCTCCCCTCTCCCTCTCCCAGCCCCGGCCCCGTCAGCTCTGCACCCTGCCCACGGGTCCTCCTTTGCCTGAGTGCAGAGGTGGCATCTGGGTGGAGCGGGTGAAGGGCAGGGCCCTGTAGGTCAGCTCTCCCGCTATGCCCTAGGCCTGGCTGTCAGATTGGGAGCGGGTGACACAGGGCTGTCTGGAGCCCACACAGAGTCCCTTCACGCTGTGTCTGCTTGTCACAGTTAGGACAAGCTCTCCTGAATTGCAGACTCTGCTTGTGACAAGGGAGGAAGAGGATGTAAGTAATGATGACTGGCCCCGTGGACTCCATCCAAAAGTGAAGACCTCCCCCTGCTGCTCCGGGGCTATGACCTGGGCCGTGAGGTGACCCAAATGGACCCAGCTACCCACAGCAGACAGCAGCCAGAACCTCTGGGAGAAAAGGACCCGTCTGAGAAGACCGGCAGCCCAGAAGGCAGGACCACCCCGGCCAGGCTGGCTCCTGCACGCAGGACTCACACAGCTCGTGCCACTTCTGTGCCCAGCTCTTGGGTCACCATTGACCTCCTGAGGTTGGGCATCCGGAATGGAAACCTCCAGGGAACAGGCCTGCACCCCTGCCAGGCAGGGCTGAGCAGCCTGCCGCTTCGTGATGTGAGCCGACAAAAAGCGGGCAGTCTTAACTCACTAGAGAAACGAGACCCACGTATCATATTTAAGAGTTATTTTAAAAATCACATCTGACAAGCAAATGATCCTGAGATCCAAGGAAGATAAGCTTGACGTCGATGAACACATTCGCCCTTTAAAGCAAGTGCCCTGTGCCAAAGCCCTGCTCCCTCAGTCCTGTGCTAGGCTGGCATCGGGGAGCAGGCACAGATCGGGGCACAGGGGCCCTGGCTCCCCACAGGCCACGAGAGGGTGTGTTCACCATCCTGGGCTCCTGGGTCTCTGAGCACAGGGCCTGGAGCAGACACTTAAGCAGGACGTAAGCCTCTCACTGGACAGACTGCCCAGGTCCCAGAGGAAGCCCAAGGAGACAAAATGAAGAAGGGGGCAGCTGGGCAGTGGGACCAGAGCCACAGACCAGTAAGTTCTACAGCGCTCCTTGTAGTGTGTGTTTCTACACTGCATGCTCACCACCTGTGAAACAGGTAGTGGTGACCCTCTCAGCTGGGAGAGACCCAAACCCCTGCGAAGCATCTCGCACCCAGACCAGCTTTACCATGAAAAATGTGAGGATGGCCAGCCTGGGCAGAAGCAGCTCCCAGAAGAAGGAAAAGACACGCTGTATCTCAGGGACGAAGCGGGAGTGGGGCCCAGAGCACCCTAGTTATGGAACCTACTTGGTGGGGCCTTTCCTGAAGGCTTTCTAGGAAAAACAGCACAGCAGATTTCAGGGCCAAGGCGCAGTATCAAAAGTGGAGGGTCTCTCTTGCTTGAAATAAAACCTCACTGTGGCTTGTCTTTGTCTGTGTGACTTCCAGTGACTCCTGCCTGCAAACCTGGTATCAAGTTTGTGTGACACAAAGAGCCAGGGGTGAATATTAATGGGAGATGATTACGATAATTAGTTATAGAGCCTCAAATGGGGGACTTCAGTGCACACTGCAGTCAGCCATTTGGTTCGTGGACCAACTGCCGTTCCAGGGTAATGCGGAAAGCTGCGAATGTGTAAACTGTCCTCTAATTGGACTGCACATCCCACTAACTCACTGAGCCTGGGAGGAGCTGGGACTGTGAACAGAGATGTGAACACAGGCGATGAGTCGGCCTCAGGTGCAGCCGGTAGGGGAGGGGAGCTGTCTGCAAAGGCTCTGTCCTGGGTTTCGCCTCTCTACCCGTCCGCTTCGTGCTCGTTTTCTCAAACTGGGCTGAAGCCCGGCTGGGTGTGTGTAAAGACAGGAGCTTTTGGTGGCAGAGCCTGTGTTGGGGCTGGAGGAGGGCCAGCCCTTCGAGCTCACGGACCCTTTGCCGTCTCCCCCGCCCCTGGGAGGGTAGCAGCCTTGTCCCACTGGGGATGCGAATGACTTGGAAGGGACCCCCAGTGAAGCAGGGGTTCTGGAGACCGGTTCTGCTGGGGACCAGCACCCTGGTGGCGTGTAAGCTTCCAGCCCCTGGTGTCCTGGACTCCTGTGTGACGTTCCCTCTCCACGGTCCCGGTTACCGTGGGCCAGAGTTATTAGATGGAAAACTCTGGGGAGAAGCAGTCCCCACATTTTAAACTGACTTGCACGACAGAGTCAGTAGGTGACTCAAGTCCCCGACTGGCGTGTCCACAGCACAGATGTTACCAGATCGACTGTCGCGTTCCTATCAGAGTGCCTGTGCCCAAGTGACCCTTATTCTACCTAAAATGCCCTCCAGCTCAGGGTAGAATGGCTGTTTGGATGCAGCAGAGGAGCTGCACAGGTGAGTGGACAGCCAGGTATTGGGGCTACATTTGCATGACTTTCAGGACAGTGCATTACTGTGACTTTTGTTCTTTCCTCGCACATGGGATATGAGCTATTGTGGTTAATCTCTAGTTGTGCTTAACTTATAAATTAGACTGTATCATTGGCATGTCATTTAGAAGCAGAGCACGGAGAGGGATTGGCACTCTGGGGATCCAGGCATTCACTGGCATCTTGGGCTGTGCCCCGGATCGGGGAAGCCGCTTTGTCCACACTGGCACAATTACCTGTCGGGGTGGCTCTGTGGATGCAGTCATTGTAGCAAACCCTTAGAACTCACAGGCAGCCGATCTTTCCAGCCTCCAGCTCAGAAAGCACGCGAGCACATCGCACAGTGCAGGGACCCGAGAGCCATGGAAAGTCAGAAGGGGAGAAGGTCTTTTACTTGACAAGTGTCTTAGTTACTTGCTTGTTGCTGAGACACAATACCTGACACCTGCAATTTAAGGAAGGAGAGGCTTCTTTGGCTCACGGTTTGTAAAGGATTCAGTCCATGGCCAGCTGGCTCCAGGGCAGAGCAGCAGGGCAGCATGGCAGAGGGGCACCAACAGAGGAAAAGCTGCTAGTGGCATGGCAGACAGGAAGCAAAGAGCACGATGGAGAAGCTTGGAGAAGCCTTCAGGCTAGGTCCCACAGCCTAACAGCAAGTCAGCTGATCGAGTCACCTGCAGCAGCCCTCCTGTGAGTCCATGAGGCTTTGGGCACATCAAGATCTAAACCGCAACACGGTGCAGTGGGAGCCACTTGTTCAATTATCAGCAGCGGTCCTCCAGGACGACCTGTTGGCTAGAAGGCATCTGCGTCCTCTGTGACCGATACGTGGGACTTTCTCTTTCTTCTTCCACATAAACAAGGGTACTACAAGCTCACGCCATAGTGTGGACTGTGAGAGGCTGAGCTCCAGTACTGCTGCCCTCTTGGAACATTCTGGTCAGGATGGCCAGGGTGGCCAGGCAGACACATAATCTGACCTTGTCCGGGGAGAGGGAAGAGAGATCCTGCAGTATCGGCAGTGGGACTGAGTTGGGGATATGGGGCTTTGCTGGCAGGAAATCAGGGGGAACTTGCCTTCCTGTGGAAAGACTGGCCTGAGGAAAGAGAGGAGCTGTTTCCCCTTTACGTAAGATGCGTGTCACATGGATGAAAGCCACCCAGTTTAGCCCAGCCTTCTTTTGCCTTAACTTATTTTATCTGAAGGGTCCTGTTTCATATAAGGCTGCATATTTGGAGGTGCTGAGGGTTAGGACTTGGATCTATCTTTTTGGGGAGACACAATCCAATCCATAGCACTACTGTTAGGGACTAAAGCTTTGAATAGTTTATAACCAAGACAAAGTTCTTAGTTCCTTTCTACCAGTTCTGCTCTAAATATCAGGCAGAGAAAGTCTGCAGCTCCCTTGTTTGGACCATTGTGAGGTGCTGGGAGAAAATGTTTATTTACTTCCTCCCCATCCAATCGGCCAGCGCTCTGCACTGTGTGGGCGTCCTGGGCTGGAGCTGAATTTGGAGCTTTTCCCGGCTGCCGGACAATGGAACGACCACACAGAGAGGCCACCCTGGGCCTTGTCATCCTTCTGCAGTGCTGCCCCACGGCGACCGGACCAGGCAGAGACGGCTCAGGCCCAGATGCACCTCGCATCTATGATTTATCAGGCATGAGGTTCTGCGTACAGCTGGTTTCCTTACATAAGGAGGCACGGAACAGGGACATCGTCTGTCCTGCTGTCCTCTGCTGCCTCTGCGGGGTTCCTTCCAGGTCAGCGGTGGCTGAGGTATTTTGGCAATGGTGTGTCCTTCTGCAGAGGACACAGCTGACCGAGGGCTGGGTGCCGGGGATGGCAAGCCGCCAAGAACTCAACTGTCTGCACGTTGAGGCAGAAGAAGCAGTCAGCAGGGCCAGCCCGGCTTCTCCTACTGAGCAGCCCCTGGCAGGAGGTTAGGGAAGGTGGCTGCTGCACAGCTCTGAGCACCCTCCCACCCCACATCCTGGAAAACGATGCAGGGGAAGCAGTTAACCAAGAAAAACACCCAAGGAGCTACCAGGAAAGTCGTTAAAGCAGAGAAGCAAGCAGGGTAATTACACAACATGTACCCAGCCACTCACAGGAGAGGCTCGGACTGGTGGTGACAGCCTGGCGGCCCTCCTGTCCTGCAATCAGGTCGCATGGCTGAACCTCTTCACCTCAGACTTGGGCAGTGGGGGTTGGGTGTCACAAGCATGCAGAAAGTTTCCTTACTGAGGATGGGCATGCCATGCTTTGGGCTGCAGACTTAGGACAAAAGGAGGATTTCGTGGGCCATTGCCTCTGCAGCTGGGAGGAAGGGTTCTTACAAGCACTGCTGCTAAAGAGCCTTTTCCTTCCCTTTGCTTTTCCCCCAGCATTCCCTGCACCCCCCCACCTCAGCATAATCAAGGGGAGGGCATGCGGTGAGAGACTGCAGAAGTCCCCCGTCCAGGCTGCAGAGATGGCCTGCACAGGCCCACACCGAGGCGCAGGAGCCCAGGGACAGTGACAGCGCCAAGGCAGGGAATGACGGCAGAAGGAGAGGCTGCTGGGAGGGCTCTAGGAGCACAGCGCAGCTGGCAGGAATACTCTCGTCCCCAAATACTGCTCTGAAATTGGCCACGATATCATAAAGCAACCTCCCGATTCAGGAAAACCAATCAACACTTCTAGTGGAGAACAGCAGTGCTTGAATGTTCATGTGTCTTAGGAAAGCGACGAGTATGGGAAAGAACTCACCAGGTCTCCGGGGTGGAGGAGAGGGGAGAGGAGAGCAGGGGAGTGTGATGCGTGGGAATCGTTAGCACAAGCTCTGCTCAGCGTGGAGTGGGTGCCAACACGAGGCAGGCTGTTCGTGTCCAGGACAGGAGAGGGAGGACTGAGGCAGGCCAGCCCCGCCATGCACAGCCTGATTTTTCAGCTTCAGGCAAATGATCCTGCAGAGGACATCGTAGATTGCTATTCTTTGGGCCAGCTTTTCTGGGAGCTGCATGTTTGTCGGAATGAAGCCAAGCCAGGGTTCCTGGGCTGTTCTGTGGTTTCTGTTTAAGCTCCTGCTCTGTGCTGTGGAGGTTTGGAGCTCATTTATCAGCGAGCGGGGGCAGGCCTGAGGCAGAGCCCTGTGACCAACCCTGCCCGCCTTCTGGGAATGGCAGATGCGGACACACACCTGGTCTTGCGCACCCAGGTGCCACCCATGATCAGCCTGTGGCTGCCGCTGCCATCCCAGAGGCGAAGGTGCCCAAGGGTGCGCGTGCCTGGCTCTGGGCAGCAACAGGGTTGATGTCCCAGATTTACCTGTGCATTGGTGGTGCTTGGTGCTGGGGCCTGAATGGTGTCCCCTGCCCCCACACGGTACTGAGGTCCTAACGCAGTAACTACTGCAGGTGAGGCCTTGTTCAGAAATAGCGCCATGGTGCAGGTAACCAGCCAGGACGAGGTCACACTGCAGTGGGGGTGAATGCAATGTGACTGGTGTCCTCATGGGGCACAATGACAGGCAGACACAGGAGTGATGTGGCCGCAAGCTGAGGGACTCCCTGGCCACAGGAGCTAGAGGTAGGAAGGAGCCTGCCTGCACCTTGGTCTTGGGCCAGCCTCTGTGCTGAGGGGATGTGTTTCCAGACTCGGCCCCCATCTGTATTTATTAAGGCAGCCTCAGGGAACCAGCGGTCTGCACTGAGTTCCTATGGTGGGGGGATCCACTCCTCTAGACCTTGCTGTGCCCCAGGGCATGGGTCGAGTTGGTTCCCCAGGAAGCACCACTGTCTCCAGCCAGCCTGTGCGCCCAGGCAGGACACTGGTGCTGGGAGCTGTGGCTCCTTCTCTGGGTCGGTGACAGGGACTCCGGCACCCTACCCCTTAGCATGCCATTCGCTCCCACTGTACGCCATGGAGCGAAAGACGCCAGTACACGCCATCCTAAACGGCTTCTTATCTTGCGAACAGTCTTGTGTCTCAGGAACTGACTTCTCGAGGCTGACGTGCAGCATGCCCTAGTTTTCCCTGTCTATGTTTAGTCCTGTTTTCTATGTATTTGGCAAGACACTTCAAGTCTTCCAGGATAGAGGGCATCGTGTGAATGAATAACATAAACGTGGCTGTGTTCGTCAGCTTTCCCCTGGCTGGGACGCAATACCAGAACTCACACTTAGAGGAGGAGAGGTTTAATTTGGCTCGTGGTTTCAGTGGGTTCAGCCCGTGGTTGGCTGGTAGAAGGGCAGGGGAGAGCAGAGATTCTCAATGGCAGCCAGGAAGCAGAGCAGGGAAACAGTCCCAGAGAGGAAGGTATAGGGGACCAGAGAGAGACCCCAAGGCCACCCAGACACACCCGGAGGTGGGCTCTGCTAATCTGCTAGGTGCCACCTAATCCAATCAAGTTGAGGTACTCAGATCAACAGTTGAAACTGAGGACAGCATGTTTGACATAAGAGCTCTTCTCCCAAACCCCAGGACCGACCCTGGGGCCACTCATGGCATTCCAGCCGTCTGTTGATCATTTCTCCTGCAAGACACCCCTACCGTGAGTGTACCTTGTTTACACCGAGGCCCGGGCATGCCTGACCTGTGTGGGGACCATCACACGTGGGTAGCATGCTTATTTTTTTACATCATTATCACTGAATAAATGTTCGTCCTAGCCACTGTGTCCTAGTCACTGTGCTGGGCCTGGGGTCCCCAGTGCTGGATTAAAAAAATGGGGCCCCCAGTAGCTGTTCATTTGCCAAATTTCTGCAGAGGGAAAGGCACCACATTGAGGGTTCTAGAATGAACAAGATGAACATTAGCAAAGAATTGAAGCAAGAGCCAATCTGCCGTGCAGTCAGTCCTTGCAGAAGCCTTTTTAATTGTTGCTGGACCGGGAACAACTCCCTGGGCCAACAGCCAGAGAGAAGCTGTGTCAGGCGTGGGTGCTACAGTCCGCATGATGAGCTCGGGGCTGGCACTTTCCGCCCCCCTCCTTGGACCCCGACTCACCGACAAGTGTCACTTGCACACACAGATGTGCGGGTGGTAGACACACACTTGGGTGAGGTAGACCATGATGGGAGGGAGGTGAGGACAGAGGACAGGTCGGTTCACAAGTGAGTGCTGGAGCTGCCCGTGTCCCCCGCAGCCTTGCCTCCTCGCCACAGGTGGGGACTTGGTGCAGCAGGTCGGAGGGAAGACGCGTGTGGCTTGGGTGGGGCCGGGCACAATCAAGATGAGACCAGCAGGGCCATCCAGCATACAGAGCTGCTCCAGTGTAGGCAGAAGTACAGCGCGAGCCTCGGGTGGGGGAGAGGGTCGGTGGCACTGCGAGGGCCACGATTCTCAGCCAGGTCCCATCACCTGCTGAGGACTGAGTGCCGCGGATGGAGTCCTGTCCACATGTCCCCGAAGGGGGCCAGCTCTGGCCCGGGTCTCTGTCACACAGCTTACGCAGAGCACATTACACAGCCAGCACCCATTCCCGTGTGGTTAGAAGCCTCTTCACACGAGGGAGCTCACTCACCCTGTCCACAAGCTCACCTCATCTCCAAGACCGAGAAACCGCAAGTCAGGAGCTCAGGCCCCTGCCTCGGCCCCGCAGCTCCACCCCTTGTGAAGCCCCTGTTCGCCCCTGGAGTGGAAGCAGTGCTCTGTGCTCTGACTAGGCTCAAGCTCCAAATGGGGGTGGACGCGGTCAGACCGGGCCCCGGGATGACAGTGGTCACTCGGGCCCCAGACTTGTCCCTCGCCCTTGCCTAGACCACGCCTAGAGAGGCCACTTCCACGCCGTGCTGCCCTCATTGCCATCACAGGGAGGCCCACTGGCCACTGCCCCCAGGGCAGGTGAGACGTGGACAGCGGCCGTGGCACCGTCCTCCTGAGCCCCCAGTGGCAGCCCTTACCTGAGATGCCGGTCACTGGGCCCTGCAGACACCCCTGTGAGACTGCCTGGTATACGGCAGGTGACAATAACTATCCCAAGTGGACACTGTGCTTGCTCGTGGGCCTGGGGGAGCCCTGACTCTCGGGGCTCTCTGGGCTCCCGGGCTGTCAGCCCTGTCTCACCAGCTGCCCGTCTTTGTGGCGTTGTGGGTGGACAGTTTGAACGGTGAGATAAGCTCTCAGGACTGGGGACCGCGGCTCCCCTGTGCAGGAGGCCCAGTCACACTTTCCCAGGCGGGGGCACGCATTTCCCCTAGGCCAGGGAGGGAACGATTTCTCATGGTGCCTTCGCATATCTGCTGGCGACCTGTCTGTCTGTGGGTTATGTTGGCTTTTTATCTGTGCACATCTGGATCCCAGTCGTTCGTAGGACAAGTGGCAGGTAAACATCTCCTATGAGTCTTGTGATAGTTTGTAACCTGCTTAGCAATGGTTTTTCCTTTGGAGAAGTAAAACTATTTCATGGTTTTGGTCTCATAAAGTGTGCTTTCAAAGTCACAGCCATCAACTCACTGCCTGACTTCAGAACACAAAAACTTTCCTTGGTGCTTTCTTCCAAAACCTTTATAGTGTTATGTCCCATACGTCGCTTTAAGATCCTGTTTGGGTTAATGTTCATACAAGATGTGAGGATTGGGCTAAGGCCCCATTTATTTGTTTAATTATCGTGAAGTTACCAATTTTTCCAGCACAGTCTGCTGTGAGGGCTGTCTTTTCCCTTTTCCCCACTGTGCCTTCTCTTCACGTTGGACAGAACAAAGGATCATAAATCAGTGAGGAAGTGTCTGGTGTTACCACCCTGGCTACCATTGCCACAGCATTATGCCAAGTCTGAAATTGGCAGTGTAATGCCACCAACTTTATTCTGTCTTTCAAAAATTATTCATCTATTCCATCTTCTATGGTTTTCCACAACAATTTAAAAGTGGTTTCTTTATATCAATAAAACATTTGTCTTGGGTTTCTATTGAAATTTCATGAAATCTATGGACCAGTTTTGGGGGGGATCAATAGCTTTTCTTCACTTTGTGGATATGGTGTGTGTCTCCAGGTATTTAGGTCTTGATTTCTGCTGGCAGCATATTGGAAACGTCAGTGCACAAATCCTAAGCATATTTTGCTTTATTAATTTGTACTTAAGTATTTCCTTTCTGGAAGACCCATTTCATTTTTTGTTCAATTTTTATGTTTTATTAGTTCATGTTTGTAGTGAGAGTTGGCGCACGGACATGATTCATCTTCATGCTGTCTTTACCTCCTGCCCCTCTCCTTCTCCCTCCATCTCTTGGTCCTCTTCCCTTTTGTAACAGATCTACTTTCTTACTTCATATTACTTATCTTTATCATTTACTCTTCATTTAAACTTTGGTTTTCTCATGTAGGAGAAACAGTGTGATATTTAAACATATGTCTGATTTATTCCACTCAACATCAAGGTCTCAAGGTGCATCCCCAAAATAACAAGTTCATCCTTCTTTATGGCAGAGTAGTGCTCCACTGTGTTTACCACATTTCCTGTATCCATTCATCTGCTTTTATACATAAGCTACTTCCAAGATTTAGCTATTCTGTTCTGCCATAAACATAGGCATGCGTGGGTCACTATAATGTGAGGTCTTTAACTCCTTGGCCAAGGTACCTAGAAGGGGAATAGCTGGGTCGAATGGAATTTCTAGTTTTAGTTTTCTGAAGAACCTACATATTGATTTCCACGGTGGTTGTGCGAGTTTACATTCCCACCAGCAGCGTAGAAGCTTCCTTTTCCCACGAAGCTTTGCCAGCACTACTGCATGATTCTGGATGACGGCCTTCCTTTCTAGAGTAGGGCGGAATCTTGGTGATGTCTTAATTTGCATTTCTCTAATGCTCAGTGAGGTTGAACATCGCTTTGTGTGGATGTCGAACATCCGTACTTCTGAGAAGGGTCTGTTCCTTTCAGATGCCCAGTTTTTGGCTGGGGCTTTATGTGGGGGGGGGTCTAATTTTTTTGAATTCTTTATAAAGTCTAGATATCCGTCTTCTATCAGAGGAACAGCAGACAAAGATATTTTTCCATTCTCTTTTTTTTCTCATTGAGTTTACTGGTACATTTTAGGTATATAGTACAGTACCTTTACATGACAGGTCTTGGTTCTCATTTTTTCAATATTTTTCCATTCTGAGGGCTGTCTCTTCCTTCTATTGGTTGTTTCCTTTGCTGTGCAGAAGCTTTTTAACTTGATGTACTCCCATTTGTTGATTCTTGATGTTATTTCTTGTGCAGTTGGGACTCTTGAGAAAGTTCTTGCCTACATCTTAAGAGTTGTACATATTTTATCTTCCAGCAGATTGTTTCTATTTTCTAGGTATTTGATCCATTTTTATTTTGGTTTAGTATATGGTAAGATACATGTAAATTCAATCTTCTGCATGTAGATAGCCAGTTTTTCAGCACCATTTATTAGAGGCTATCTTCCCCCTAATGTTTTGTCCCCTTTGTCAAAGATCAAATAGATGAATGTGTCTGGAGTTGTTTTTGGTTCAGTTTTGGTGATTTATATGTATCTAGGTATCTGTCCATTCTTCTGAAATTTCCAATTTATTAATTACCAGGTTTTGTTTGTTTGTTTAGTACTGGGGGTTGAAAATGGGACCTTGTGTTTGCGAGGCAGGCCGGCAGCACCACTGAGCTAAATCCTCAGCCAGTCTACAGGTTTTTTAAGTAGTTGCTGATAATATTCTAGATTTCAGCAGTATCTGTTTTTATTTCACCTTTTTCATTTCTAACTTCATTAATTTGGATCTTTCTTTCCTTTTTTTGGTTACATCTGCTATTTTGTTTATTCTTGTAAAGAACTAGCTCATTCATTGATTCTTTGTATTAGTTTTTAGTCTCAATTTCATTAGTTTCTATTTGATCTTTATTAATTCCTTCCTTGGAATATTCCTTAGCTTTGGATTTGGACTGTTCTTGTTTTTCTAGGAACTTAAGGTGCATCATTGGGTTATTTTTTGGGTTCACTCTTGTTTTTCCAATGTGGGCATTCATAGATTACACACTTACTCTTAGGACTGACTGCTCTCATTGTGTCCCATAAGTTCTGGTATGTTCTGGTACTGGCATTGTCATTTGATTCTAGGAAGTGTCTATAAGTTCTTTCTTGATTTCTTCTGTGATCCACTGATTACTCAAGAGTGTATTATTTAATTTCCATGCATTTGAATGATTTCTGTGGTTTCTTTTGCTATTGATTTCTAGTTTTATCGTGCTATGATCTGATAATTTGCATGTAATAATTTCTATCCTTAGGGCTGGGGATTTAGCTCAGTGGTTCTGCCACCTGCCTCGCAAGCACAAAGTCCCAAGTTGGATCCCCAGTATCAAAAACAATTTTTTCTATTCTTTTATATTTATTTAAGCACGATTTATTGGCCAGTAGGTGTTCTATTTTGGAGAAAACCCATGAGCCGCTGAGAAGAATGTGCGTGCAGCTATTAAGTCTGTATACTTGAAAGTTTGGTTCAACTCTGATACGCTATTTCAAGTGAAAAGATCACTTCCCAGCATCCTTTGCTGTGCCACTGTGGGCGTGGTGCTGGGACACCAGACATCATGTGCTCCTGAGCACAGCTACCCCACGGTGCCACCGGGTCTAGCTGGGCTGACTTTACCACCCCTGGGCCCGTGTCAGGTTTCAGTGGCCATACAGGGAAGTTACCCTGGGTCTTGCTGACACTTTCTTTACCTCATATGTTTAGAGAAAGGCTGTCTAGGTGGAGAATGCCAAGGGACCAAACCCTTTCCTAACCCTGGGAGCGGGAGAGGGTATACTTAGGACTGGGTGGGTGGAAGGAAGATCCAGGAGGTTGGAAGCTATTTATGTGGATGGCCTCTGTGCAGAGCCTTGGCCAGGGTGGCCTCAGCAGGGTGCATTCCTGCAGAGCTAACCTGGCTCCTGGGTCTTCCTGGCAGAGAGGGCAAGGCCAGCACTGGGCCGGTGCCCAGGACAAATGTCAGGGTTACGCCCCAGTGGAAATTCTGCTGTCGAGAACAAGTCCTGCCAAGGCCCTCTCACGGTTTCAGAGGAGTCCAAGAGGAGCTGGGCACCCGGTGTCTCCAAGTAGCAGAAAACATGAGGCCACTCGCGCCCAGGTGTGGGCACAGCCTCACCCGTCCTCACCTCTGGTTTTCCCCCAACAAGAGGCTCCACGGGAGAATGGGAGCATCAAGGGGGACGGCGGCCACCATTGGCCAGTGACCGAGTGGCTATAACATCCGCAGTGGGAGGCGGTTCCAAGCCCGAGAGCCCAGCATGACAAGCGCTGAGGAGCACTATTCACCGGAGGAGCAGAGGCTGCATGTGCCCTTGGTCCCCACAGATTGTGCCCTTCATCCGGATGCTTGCCACTGTCTGGGCTTTGTTGGGCCGGTGTCTGCAGCCTGCTCCTCACAGATCTGCCAAACAGTAGCGTGACTAGGAACCCTGGGAGGCATCTTTAACATCTCAAATTCTATTTTGTGCAAGGAACAAAACTTCCAGTCCAGTGTCTTTCACTCTCTCAACTGCATCTTGCAATAAGGAAAGTATTTTCTAGCAAAACCCAGTGTCCACCTCACACACCCACACCCACACACACCACAACCCAAATCCAAGTCTGTAAAGCCACACTTTCCATGTGGTGCACGTTGGGTATTTTCACCTCAATGCCTGCTGGAAGCTGGAAGCGTTTCTCCTCTGCATTGACCTATGATTTCTGGTGCCATGCTAAAACTATTTTGATTATTTCCAAAATATATTTTCCCCTGACTTCTGTTTGCATCTTGCAGAGCTGGCTTCAGATGCAGGCACCATTGTACAGCACGGAGCTGTTGAGGTGTTTGTCGTGTGAGAGGGAGTGAGGCTGGGCTCAACTTGAGGGGTGAACAGAGTGGGATCTGGGGTCTGGCTCCTTAACACAGGCCCCTTGGTAGGTCAAACACAGGTTCTTGCAAACAGCCAGCCCGCCGTACTGGAAGGGCAGACTTCACTCCTGCGAGCCCCTGCCCGGCCCGCTGCATGCTCCAAGCAATGCCTCAGCATTAAACCCCAGACACCTGCGGTGTTCTTGGGGTTCACCATCCCTGATATGCTGCTTCCCTTCTTTTCCAACATCACAGGGTTCCATGGGAGCAATAACAAAAGATGTCACCTCCTTCTGAAAAGTGTTCACTGTACACCACCAGACACCGACACAGAGCTGTGCTTGCAGGAGTCTATGTGCAGAGGTGTAAAATTTTGATGTATACTGTATTTTTGCAATACGTAGACATTAGCATGCAGAAACATGGCATCTGGGATCATGTGTCTAGGCAGGGGAAGCGCTCCGACTTCCAATAGTAAGAGCTGTGCACTGCTCTCTAGGACTCACCATGCAGCCAGCGTGAAGGTTAAGAGGCTGTCAGGGGACAGATCTTTTAACGCTCTCGAGCTCAGAAGTGACGCAAGAATCCCAGATGCCAGAGCCACCGTGAAGGGCCCTGGGTGCATCCTGAGCAGGGCGACAAGGTCACACAAGATCTTGGCATCTCAGGGAAAAGACAGTTGACACCGCGCTTTGTGCTTCCATCTGACTGCTAACATCCGCAGCTGTTCAGAAAGTGATTTTTCTCCAGGTCTTGACGTGGTTGCCCTCTTGTGCAGGAAGGGACTCCCATTCCATCCCTGGGCCTGGCTGTGTGCCGAGACATCAGGGTGCAGAGGAAGGAGCGTCAGGCCCTCTGAACGCTGCAAGGCGAAGAGGGCAGAGGAGCTGCTGAGCCGGCAAGGTGAACCCGAGGCTGCCCGCCTGTGCGCCCGCCAGAAGCCTCATGCTGAGGAGCTCCTGCTGGTGCAGGACTAGGACCAGGGCTCCTCTGTCTGGGGTGGAGGCTGCACACAGCGAGCTCTTAGGGCTTCGGCCCTAGGTGCCGGTAGCAGCTTGGCTGGGCTCCACAGCTCCGTGCAGGGCATCCTGCACACTGCAGGAGTCACCGTGTGCCTTCCAGCCAGGGAAGATGCCCATGGAGGGCGTGGGCAGATGCGCACCCATGCAGTCCTGTCCCTGTGTACATGTGTGTGCACTGTATGGATGTGTGTCCTGGCGTCCATATGCATGCTAGCATGTGCATGCTCGTGACCATGTAAGTGTGCAGGCATGTGTGTGTGTGTGTGTGTGTGGACTGCATCTGTGTATACGCTCTGGTGCCTGCATATATGTTCATGCACACATGCACATGGAGTGCATGTGTGTGTGGACTGCATGTGTGAATATGTGTGCACATGTGGGTATCAACCACACAGACACTGCCTGAGCCAACACATGTGAAGGACACGCAGGGCCTTGCACATGCTAACAGTTGTGCCCAGGGTAAGGCATGATGCTGTAGGAGACTCCCATCTGTGAACCGCAGGGCCTGGGCTGAGGTGGGCAGCTTGTGCCCACAAGGTCACTGTTAGGATGCAGTGGAGCAGGGCATGGGGACCGTGGGGGCCAGCTGTCCTGTGACCCAGCTGCCTCCTCCTTGAGCTCCACAACAGCCTGCTGGGATTGTCCACACATCCCAGCAGCTCACAGACAGGTGGCCGGACTTCGGCATGGCCCAGGAGGTGTTCCAAGGCCACACGGGGTCAGACGCTGCAGGGCTCGGTTAGGCGGCACCGCAGCCCCCGTGCAGACTGTCCCCGGTGCCCCACTGCCATGTACTGGGATTCTGCATATCACCTGTGTGTGTACGCATGTCTGCCACACAGATCTCAAAGCCAGATCTGGAACTCGGGTGGACCCCAAGCTATCTCCAAGCCGGTGATCAGAACAGGTGGATTGGATGGGTGGGTGCATGGACAAACAACTATTCAGTTTTCCAAATAAAGTAACTATATTCCTTAGGCCAGGCTGGAATGACGGATGAGGGCCACCAGCCGGGCTTTGCAAGAAAGAAGTCAGCGGAGCACACGTGCGACTCTCACATGGCCCTCCGCACGTCCTGAGGGTGGCAGTGGCCCGGGTGGCGCCAGGCTGGCCAGCGTTCAGCCCACGGGTCCCTAGCTTCCCTCACGGTGGCAGCTCCAGGGTAATCAGAGTTATTAGGCAGGAACAAAGGGCCCTATTATCTGGGATTGACATTTTGGGAACATGGACCAAAGCAACAAAAAGTAACATTTCTTGAAATGAGCATTAGCAGTCCCTGACAATCAGCCTGGTGGACCCGTCCAGCCAGTGGAGAGCAGCGCTGCGCCCCCGGGGAAAGATTACAGGGTTAGGGAGCGGCCAATCAAGGGCTCTGATTGGCCAAGCCATCTTAAGTGCTTTCTAATTGTGCTGGGAGGACTGCGGTTTAATGCCAGCCAAGGTTCACTATTTTAAACCGTGTCACACATTTAAAAGGACTGTTCCCGTCCTCCTCCCAACCCCGCATTATGTAAATTGTTAAAACTGTTATCCTGGGAGTTTGCCTTAGTTGCTGGCTGTTTTAAAATTCCATTTCAAAAAAAAAAAAAAAAAAAAAGGGAGGGAGAAAGAAAAGAAAAACACCTACCAGCCCTGCTCCCTTACAACTACTCCACACCTCCCGGCTGCAGGAAGGCAGGCAGGGACAGAGCCTTCCCTGATGCCCTGTGGCACTAGGCCATGGCCCAGCTGTCCTGCTCCTCTGGCCTGAGCCATGGAAGCCATTGTGACCCCGCTTGCCAGTGGGAAGATTTGAGGCCAAGTAATTAAGAAACTTGGACCAACCAGCTCTCCTCTCACCGCGGCCCAGTTCCCGGTGCTGCCCGGACTCTGCTATACCACTGTGTCCTGCCTGCTGAGTGGGGACCATCGCAGGGGGCACGCAGAGGTAGAGCCCGCCGTGGGTGCAGGGCAGGTGGCTGTGGCTGGAGAGGCACCGAGGGCCGGGGAGTGACTGCACTGCTGAGGTCCCTGCCCTGGTGGCCTCGCTGGGAGCGCTGCAGCTCGTCGCATGTGGTCAGTGGGATGGGGCCCCGGCCACTCATTCCAAGCTCGATTCCCAGATGGTTTCATTGTGAAGAGAATGTAGACCCAGTTCGTGAGCTTTAACTTGGGCCCCTTTGCTTTTCTGTGGTCTTGTAGAGTTAGTGTTCAGAGAAGTTGAAGAAGTAAGAACAGCAACTGGAGAAGGGAGAAAAGCAGAAAGGGAATCGGCCTGCCTGTGAGTCGGCGTGCATGGCTCTTGCCCTACTCCATCCACACAAGCCCAAGTGCAGCCCAGCAGCCCTGGCCTGGAGCCCACTGGCCGTGAGGACCCAGGAAGGCTGTGCCGGCCCCGACCTTCAGGACTTTTATGCCCCACAGATCTGAGAGGCACTAGCTCCACTCCCGGGGGCCGAGCTGAGTCCCCAGGGGCACAGAGCCACTGGGAAGTGAGCTGGGACTGCAGAGAGCGCCCCTTCATGACTTCTTCATGGCCCACGAGAGAAGCTCTCGTCCACGGGGCCACTGTGACTCCATGGAGAATCAGGGTGGATTCTCCTGGACTCGGGACCCTGACCCTTGAGGACAAGCAGGTCCCTCCTCCTCCTCCCTCCGCCCCTTACCCCACTCTGCTCTTTTCCCCCAGGAAAGTCACTTCTCTTATTCCCATCCCACTCGGCAGAGGTCCTAGCTGGTCCTCGGTGAGCAGGCGCACGCAGGGTAAGGAGAAGCCAATGCATCTCCGGCCGGGAGAGGAGCGTTTGCCCAGCGCTGTGATGTTATGTTTGGGGTCACTACCGCCCCCCCAGGAGCCCCACACACCCAGCCCAGAGCGCAGGAGCCAGCTGGGAGAGGCGGCACCACAGACCCAGCACCATCGCCTGTACAGGGTCGCTTCTCGGACGTCCCTGTCAACATCACGGAACAGGAAACCACTTTATTATTATGCTAAACTGCCACCTTGTTTGGATATGAGGAATGGCTAATGAAAATGATTGCTCTGTAACACGAAAAAGATAAAGTGCTAAAAAATGCTCACATAGTCAACAGCCTACATAATTTGTGCTGTTATTAGGGACAATTTGTGACTTTTTAAAAGTCTTAGTGGGTCCAAATGTCAGAGGAGGAAAACATTAGTTAAAACATCCAGGAGTAATGAATGATTTAGAGAAGAAAGAAATGCCCGGAGACTTCCAACATTTTCGTCATTAAATAATTCTGTCTTGGAAAGCGGGCGCCCACCGTGTGCAGCACCGTCCTGGCCGTGGTGGCTGCACCACCCTCTCCAGGGCGGCTGCCAGGCGGGGCGCCACCTCCTCCCCACCATCAGATCTCTGAGGACAGTGTGCTGCGTCCCTGCCTCTGTCCCTCCCCTGACCCACGACCCAGATTCCCTTCTGAGGAAAATGTGCTTGAAAGCCTTGGGGATGTCACAGTCGAGAAGTTTCTCCAACCCAGCGGAAGTCTTAAGAACGTTGTCTGGAGAAGATGCGGAATTCCCTGGGAGCCGTCTGTGCCGTCTCCGTGAGCTCGTGTGACCCCACCCGAGGCCCGGGGACGTCTGCCTGGCCGAAGGACGCTTGCGTGCCCAGACGCACGGGACTGACTGATCGACACAGTCGTCCACTCGTTCGTTCATTCCCTGCCTTCCCGACGCTCTGAGACGCCCTAAGCTGTGCCCAGCCCTGAGGGCAGGCGGGGAAGATGTGACCACTCTTCCAGGACGAGTGAGCGGTAGAACTTCAACCACAGCGTCCCGGGCCGAAAGGGCCCAGCACCGTCGGTGTATTAAGTATGAGCTCCATCTGCAAACCTTGGTGAAACCAAGAGGAACATGTTGGCTCATTTTCACATTGCCCAGGTTGCTCCCGAGGGGACAGACTTGTCTACCCAGCCCTGAGCAGCCTCTGGGGGCTGGGACCAGAACAGGACATACCTGCTCCAGGAGTGTCCAGCACTGGCCCTGGGCACCAACAAGGTTCAAAGCCACAGGGTTCAGCCGGCCGCAGATGGAAAAATCGTGTGACAAACCACCTGCACTGACAGTGCAGTGATTCCCTGGCACACAGCACACTCAGGTGTTGTGAGACACATGCAGGAGAGCGCAGGTAACTCCCTGCATGCACATTTTACTGTGGGACCTGGGTGTGAGCTGTGGTGATTGTCAGGATCCTGGACCTTCTCCACAGAGGCCGCGGGGAACTTGCCCGGGGGCGACCGCGCTTGTTTTTCATGGGGGCCACGTCAGAAGGCTGCTCTGCACACCGTGGCGTCATGGGTGGGGATGGTGACACTGGGGAATTTGGCTCCTGCTCAGATCCTCGAAAGGTAGTGGGTGTGGACTGCCGCTGCCCTCCCGTGGCAGAGGACTCCATTGAGCGTGCCTGTGTGTCCTTGGCACACGTGTCCTGTGGCTCTGGGCAGCCTGGTGAGCGCCAAGCTGAGAGCTGGGAAACTTGCCAGTGCTCTGAGGCCGCTGTCCCATCGGGACCCACTCCTGCCTGTCTCCGTCCTCTGGCTGCTCATGATTCACTTTGTCCCCTCCTGCAGAGTAGAGCCTCCGATGGGTTTCGAAGCAAGCTTGGTTCTCACCAAGGGACAACCAGAGGCGCAGTGCTGGGGGCAGGCAGAGGTCCGAACAACAGACAGACACAAGTACTTTCTGAAAATCTAAAATTAAAAATGCTACATGTCTATGAAATGTCACACGATTCTAGTTTTGGGGAGGTTCTGGGCCTCTCTCTAACCACAGTACCCTCTAGTGAAGTAAGGAAGAGTTTTGTGCAGTACCAAGGCAGGGCACCGAGGCAGCACACAAAGCAGTTCCAGGTGTGCTAATCTGCGTGTTTGTGTTTAATTCCAAAGTCTCCTCCTCCCGCCTCCCCTCCCTCTCTTCCTCCTTTCCTTTCTCCCTTCTCCTTTTCCTCTCTCTCCTCCCTGACTCCATCATGGGCAGAGGCTCAGCCCTGCCTGAGAACTCAGCATGCTGTGTGCGCTGCTCTTTGGTGCCAAAGGCTCATCCTCACACCCTGTCCCTGACACTCGGGTGGCGAGCAGATCCCTAGAGTCATCTTTCTGTTCGTTTTTTGTTTGGAACATGAAGCTCTTGAAGGAGCTCCAGAGAGTGAGGGAGGGGGAAGGGGGAAGGAAGGAAAAGGAAGGCAGGGAGCCAGAAAGCCACGCCACGCCACGCCACGCAGGCTGTCGGAGGGCGCCTGTGCTGTGGCAGCTGCTTCCCGCTGTCCACTGAGGGGAGCTCCGTGGCTCGAGAAACTGTATGGTTGGAGGTGTTCACAGAGTCGGTCTCTTTGGCAGAGAGTGTGATTTATACTGAAAGTGTTACTAATGCACCCTTGGCTCTAATCTCTCTTCGGCTGCCGGCTGTGCGCAGGGAGGCGGAGCGATGGTGGGAAACCTGAGTGGGCTGCGCTGTCCAGTGGCTGCTCCAGGAAGATAAAAGAACCTGGACCGGTACTGAGCCACCTTCGGGAAGTGATGTGTGTGTGGTGGAAGCCGCTGTGCTGGGGGTACGGCCTGGGGTCCCTCTGCAAGGGGGGCTCTTCCCTCAGGCCTGGCTGTGTGGCCCCAGGAAAAGCTGCACCCTCTGGATGTCCTCTTCCTGGTGCCTTCTGTTTCTGCCGGTTCACAGTGACTGACGAGAAGCAGGCCAGATAACCCATGCGAGGCCAAGCACAGTCTGCTCTTTAACACAGACTTGTGGTTTTCAACTTCTAAGTCTGCTGGCCAGCAACAACTTTCCAAGACTGAAGAGCAGCTCGCCCCGGGCTTCCAGGGTGACCACACAGCCCTTGCCTAAACACCCTCCCTGTGTCCTCACATTCGCTGACAAGAACACCCAAGCCACATCCTACACATTCGACCCACTCTTACAGAGCCTAAGTATTCATCCAGTAAATGATGCCTAGCTCGTCAGCACTCTAATTTCGTTTGCATTCTAGTTTAAGAACTGGTGAGAGAGCTTCTCACCCCCGGCACTTGATGATGGCCATATGTCCACTGTCGTCCAGCCGAGTGTCCTCCTCAGACCAAGCAGCCCCAGGGCCAAGCAGACTATAAGCCCCTTTGTCTTGACGTTCTCCCTGAGCCCACACTCCTCAGGGCCACACTGACGAGGACGCAGCCTCCTGCTGCTGTTGTCTGGGGTTGGGGGGGGCGGTCAGTCATGCAGCTGCCCCCAACAGCATGGCTCTGCCAGGGACTCTGCGCTGCCAGCTTTGTCTTCAGGAGATCATTAGCTATGACTCCGAGTCCTTGTGTGAGGCTTGGTGCACTTTGGGTTTCGCATCCTAGATTTCCTATTTGCACCTCGGAAATTCTATCTCTCGAGCTTGAAGAGGACGTCTGAAAGTGGAAAGCTAGCCCTGTTCCTGGATAGGCAGAGCCAATAGTCAAAATGGCCGTACTTCCAAAACCGATATACAGATTTGACACAATGCCGCGGAACTAAAGAAAACAATCCCAAAATTCATATTGAGCCAGAAGAAACCTAAATAGCAAAAGCAATCCTGGGCAACAAGAGCAGAGCAGGAGGCAGCACGATCCCAGTTTCCAAGTTACCAGCACAAAAGCAGACATGATGACCAGTGGAACAGAACAGAGAATGCAGAAGCAACCTCACCAAATTCAGCTACTGATCTTTGACAAGGGAGCCAAAAGCATGCAGTGGAGGAAAACGCAGACTCTAGAAAATGGTGCTGGGAAACTTGGCTATCTACTCACCATGTGCTAAACTAAAATCAAAATGAATCAAAGACCTGAGTGCTAAAGCAAAAACATTTAATCTGTTGGAAGATAACATCAGTAAAATATAGGCTTGAAGATACAGGCTTAGGCAACAATTTTCTGAACAGAACCCCAATTGCAGAAGAAATAACATCAAGAATCAACAAAAGGGATCACATCAAATTAAAAAGGCTTCTATACAGCAAAGGAAACAATGGACAGAGACAAACCACAGAATGGGAAAATTTGGCCAGCTGTTCCTTGGACGGAGAACTAATATCTATAGACTATACAAAAAAACTCAAAAAAATTTAGAACCCCCAAATAAAAGACACACTCGGGCAACTGAAATGAATAGACACTTCACTGGAGAAGTAAAAATGGCTAAAAAGAGAAATGCGAATTAAAACAACACTGGGATTCTATCTCACCCCAGAAAGAATGGCATCATCAAGAAATCAAATAATAACACATGCTGGAGAGGCTGCAGAGACAAAGGAGCCCTTCTGCAGTGCTAGTAAGAATGTAAACTGGTGCAACCACTATAGAAGCTGGGATGAAGATTCCTCAAAAAACTATAACTAGACATTCCATTCGACCCAGCTATTTCTCTTCCAGATATTTTCCTGAAAGAGTTAAAGACATCATGTTACAGTGATACATGTATATCCATATTTACAGCAGCACACAGAGAAGAGAGTTACAGGTAACAGGTAGAACATGGGACTGTTTATTACTTTGTCAAAAAAATTCACACAGAATGGTATGTATAATGATGGATGTTTCTTGGTCTGAATGAATAGTTCATTTGTAACAATAGTTCACTTATAATTAAAATGTAATAAAATGAGCCTTTTTCATAAAATTATATTTTGCTTACCAAGCTATAAAATCTCAGTGAAGGTGTTTTCACAGCTTGCTTGCTTTAGTTATTTAGTTATTTATTTAGTACCGGGGATCAAACTCAGGACTTCATACTTGCCGGGCAGGTGCTCCACTGCTGAGCTAAATCCCCGGCCCTTTGCAACTTGCTTTAAATCTTTGGCCACCATTTGGGAAGGGGTCACCATAGATTTTCCCAGCATAATTGTGCTGAGATAACACAAGGGCATTGTGCAGCTCTTTCAGAACCTGAGCTGTGCTGTGTAATGAAACCCACAAGGAACAGATACAAGGAAGTAGAGACCTGAGAACAGTAGCCGATTTCTCCCTAAAGAAACTTGGCAATAACCTTGGGCTGTGTCATGGAAGGCTGACCTTCCCCCAAGTCCTTCCTGGGTCACAGACAGGCTCACTTAGGGGCACTAATGGTCCTTGGCTTGTGGTGGCTACAGGATGTATAGGTCTTTAACTCTTTCCAGGGTACCAAGCCCGCTAAGAGTGTGACCTCTTCTAAGCATTCTTCTAAGGTCTGCATCAGTGGGAAGTACCCCATTTTTGGGTAGGGCTAACATTCCACTTTCTGCTAAGAGTCAAAGCTGAAAATGGCTACCTCCAGGGCATCACTTCCTGTGTTACGCCTTTAAACTTCCCCTTGCAACAGTTGCTCAGGATGTGGCAGCTCAATCACCTCATTTCTGAAATAATAGTCGACAGTGGCATTGTTTGCCTTATTTTCCTCATGGCAGCCAGTTTGACCACAGGAAGAGCATAGTGTGAAGAAATTGAGGCTAGCTTCTGGTACAGCATTGCTGCTGCCATTAGGTTCTTTAGGCTCCACTGGTACCAAGCAGAGCCAGTGACAGGACAGGTCCCACAAGCACCCATGGGCAGATTGCAGGACTAGCAGGTGGTGGCCTACAAGGGTGTAGGCAGCCACCAGTGGCTGAGCTTCATACAAAGCCTGTGCAATGAGTGTTTTCTCTTGTTTTGTGGTACTGGGGATTGAACCCAGGACCTTCACACAAGAGAATGTCCCTCGCCCTTTATTTTTTATTTTGAGACAGAATCTCGTCAAATTGCCACGTTGTCCAGAGTGGACTTGAACGTGCAGTCTTCCTGCCGCTAGATTGCTGGGAGTACAGGTGTGCACCACCACATCTGGCTGAATATAGGGGGATGGACAGAGAGGATGCAATGGTCCCGTTCACCCTGAACCTCTCCCAGGAAGCCCAGCCTGACCTCCCTACCCTTGTCCTGAGTCTCTTTTTCTAGGTTTCATGCCAGGCAGCCGTTGCTCCATCAGGGACTCAGATTCTGACGCAGACAGAATCCATGTGGCCCTGGTGTGTGGCAGGACTTCCCCTACTAGGGGTCAGTGCTGTCCGGGTCAGAGGCTGCCATCAGCAGAGCAGGGTCACCCTGATCACTCACGACACCGAGTGCCCGACTGTGTGGCATCACACACACCCGTGTTCCCCAAAGCTATCCACACACGCTTCATGCCACGGGTCCCAGGGAAGCCCCCTGAGGGTGGGCTGTGCACATAAGCACTTCTAGGCTCCCTCCTCACTGTTCCAGGACACAGCAAGATGGAGCAGAGTCTTGTTCACATTACCAAGGCTGTCCCCGCCAGGGCAGTGGCTGAGATGCCGCTGCAGGGATCTGAGTTCTCCCCAGAAACATGCAGATGACTTGGCCCAACTTCGGGGACCTGATCACCTTGGTCCCCAGGCAGCTTGTGCTGGCTGTATGGCTTAGGCTGGTTCCTGAGGCCCACAGGGCAGGCATCTTGGCAGCTGGCGCAGTTAAGACATAGTGAGTTCTCACTAAATGTTTGTGGACTGACTCTTTGGTTTCTAAATATCGTTCCAGGGCAGGGAAGGAATGAACACAAGGATGTTCACCAGTGCAGTTGGGCCACTGCTGCCTGGGGTGCTGTGTTCACACTTTCCGTCCGGTGCGCTCCCCTCAGGAAGCAGACCCCAGTAGGAGTCTCGCTTACAAAGAGGAAACGGAGACCTAAAGCAGCATCACAGTGCCGCCCAGTCACAGCTGTGTGCAGAGTGAGGCTTAGAGATGACGCTCCGTCTGCCAAGCCCCCCACAGGGCGCCCACACTCCTGGGACCTGCAGCCTCCACTGCAGTCACCTGTGACCGCTGTGCAGTGCTTGGTATTTCAGTGTGTCGCTGCCTCCTCTCATTTACGACTCATTAAAGTCGTCTTCCAATGGGCAAAACCATCCCCACTGTGAACGAGGTGCCTGAGGACAGTGGGTCACTCACGCCACGCTGCAGCACGGCCAGGGCCCGGGTCCTTGGGGCCTGCAGAGCTTGACTGCGCTGCTGTGTGTCAGCGCTGGGAGCAACTGACAGCTTACGAAAAGAGGGTATTGTCAGCACAAGCCAAACAAGGCTACACACTACACACGTGCACACACAGGTGAACACAGGCACAGGGACGTGTGTGCACACGTGGATATGCAGGGGAACACAATATTGATCCTGTCCAAACCGGGCTGCAAAGAGTGAACCCCACGGTTGGCTGTTTATAGAAGCGAGTCCGACTGATGCCTATGTGTAGAGGTCAGAGTAACTCGCACCCAAATTCTGTTCCCACAACTGAAACGTCCTGATTAGGACAGTGTTCTAATCACAACCATGTATTTTGTCTGTTCTGTTCCTAATTCGAGAATGCTCTCTCTCATCTTTTACGAGCCTTGCTTAGTTTCCATAGAAACCACACAACTCCATTTTCTCACATAGTCTCTTCTTTACACATATCTTGCCTTTACCCCAGTTGATTCCTAACACAACTCAGTGGCTTGGACGGACCAGCTCCTTTGCTAATTAAGCAGCATTGGCCGTGCTGGCTCCTGCTTTCTGTGTCTCTTAGTTCTGTCTTTTAGTTTTTTTCCTCGGGCTTTCATCATACACTGAACAGGACATCGGAGCCTACTGCAGAGGCTTTCGGTAACATTTCAGGGTGTCCAGTATGTATAAAGCACACTCAGGCACACATGCATCCAAGTGGCTGATGGGAGCCAGTGAATGGGGCTGCCCATAGCACTGTCTTTGCGTGGTGTGGAAAGTGTGATCAGTGTGAGGGGAGCAGGCACAGGCAGCACACTCAGCCCCTGCAACACCCTTCATATTGGCCAAGTGTGGTCACCCCAACCGGGCACAGAGGGCTTTTATTCCCATGCCTCCACCACAGTGGCCACTCACAAGACAGCAGGAGCAGCAGCGCCTTTGTAGTCACCAGAGAAGGAGCAGGAAGGCAATGCAAGCACTGTCTGGAGTATGGACTGCCCAGGTGTCCGACTTCTCTCCCAACAGAAGGCCTAGGACAGGAGGGGACTTCCAGGGGCGAGCAAGGACAGACAGGCAAAGGGAGGGACACAGCTGAGCGCTATCTGGAGAGAGAAGAAACCACGGCAATGTGCAGCTGTGAAGACACTGACTCACTCCGACACCACAGGATCTGGGGAACAGCGAGGTGTCCCTACTCCTCCCTCCAGGGATGGCCCATGTTCCCAGCTCCCCTCACTGATACCTTTTCCTCCAGTCTCTGGCTCATAAACTGTCCTTTTTTACAGGGAGAAGAGAAACGCTGTTCAATCCTTACTCTTTCCTGTGGACCGGAATATATTTTTAATTACTGATAACAGATTTCTTTTGTTTTTACAACGAGCATTGTGCACACCCCTAACTTCTAAAAGATCGCTAACAAGCATGAGGAGAACATCTCTCAAGTTTCAGTTGGAACTGGAGGATGTCAGGAAATTTTAACTTTCCTGTTGTCTAAGACTTCTCATTACTGGGACAAAATATTCAACACCCACAACTTAAAGGAAGAGATGTTTGTTTTGGCCCACGGTTTCAGAGGTTTCAGTCCATGGTCTGGCTCGAGACGGAAACAGCTTGGTGGAAGGACACAGCACAGGAGAGCTACTCGCCCCGTGGCAGCGAGGAAGCAGAGAGAAGAGAGAACCCAGGGACAAGAACACAGCCTTCCAGGTCAAACCCCAGTGACCTCCTCCAATCTCTTACAGCATGTCAGCTGTGAACTCATCAGGGATTTACCCACTGATGACCATAGCACCCCGGGATCCAGTCACCTTCCAGAGCCCCACCTCTGAGCTCATGAGACCTTTGGGGGGCACTCTAGATCGGACCCCTAAAGCCTGTCCTGTGGGAGTCCTGGTCGCTCCTTCATTTTAGGACAGTTATTGTGCAGCTGGTTTCAGCATATAGAAGGCCCCTTGCAGACCTCAGAGAAAGATTCTACTGCCTAAGTGCTGGGGAGGCCCAGTGCTACTCCACCCTGGCTGGGCCCTGGAAGTAGGGCAGTCCCTCTATCCCCACTGGGAAGAGGCGGCCATGTGGGCAGGCATGGGGACGAAGAGAGACAGAATCGGTGGCTTGCGGCTCCATGCCTTCCTCCATGAGCTGTATGAACACACCGAGCCTTGTGCACACAGGCTGGGTCCTCCCTGAGGGCAGGCAGGGATGGACACATGAGCTCAGCTTCAGCAACTCCAGGGAAGTGTGGACCTTTGCCTTGGGGACGCGGCACCCACCACATCCTCCAAGCCGGGGGGCATTGTGCCCCCATCCCCAGCACCTCCTCTGTCTGGCCCACACCCGGCCAGCCCTGGGCACAAGTTACTTGCCCCATGCCTGTGCCATCCCGTGTCATGAAAGGAACGACAGGGCCATTGGTGATAGGGTGCCAGGGCCACCCTCTTCTGCAAGCATGGAGAAGGCAGGACAGCAGGGTGCCAGGGGTGAGGAGAGTGGCATGCACCTCTGTCTCCTATTTGAGGGCTCTCGTCTGCCTGCTGCTCCCCTGAGCAGTACACAGCTGTCCTTATCAAACTCACAGCTCACACTCAGGCGTGAGCTCACGTCTGTCCCCCCAGCAGTCAGTCCAGTTAGGCTGTGTAGGGCAAGAACTTTCGGGTGCTACAGGTCCGCACACTTTCCAGAGTCCAGGGCTAGACAAGAAAAGAAGACAAGGCTTCAGGAGCTAAGAAAAGCCAAAGGTGCTTCACAGAAGCTCAGTTCTGACTGGCGTCACAATGCGTGCAGGGAGCAGGCACCCTTGGGCACCTCTCTGGCTCAGGCCAGGCTCTCGTGGGTCCTGGTCCCCCGCCCAACCTACTGCACCTGGCACAATGACAGCTTCCAGAATTGGACTGTTCAGATGGTGTCGACAGTGGGGGCGGACACTCTGGCAGGCCGCGCATCTAAGGTAAAGGGGCCACAGACCGTAAGTGATTTGCCCTCCCCACACCTCCCTTGCCACGCGAGCTGGGGCACAGGAAGGCAGGCGAGGCAAGAGCCCAGGCCTCCCGCCGCCGGTGTCCCAGCCACTCCAGTGCTGGTTCAATCAGTGCAGGAGAATGGCGGCCAGCCCCCAGCCTCTGCATAATGAGCTAGATCTCATGACAGCCGTGAATCTGACTTTGACAGTGTGGAATATGCACAGGAATAGTTCTTTTAAAAAAAGAAGAAAAGATGCAAAAAGTGCTGGTCATTTATATTAATCTCACCTCAGAAATGCAGAAATGGAGGCTTGGGGTAAGAAAAATTGCACCAGAAATTATAATTTTTAAGCCTGAAACAATTATTAATATTGCAGTCATCAGGGAAGAAGGCATGAAAAAAATACCAGGAGCATTTCAGGAGACTATTTTCCTCCTATAAAGCTTATCCTTATAATATTACTGCATTTCAAAAAATACAATTTTAGAAAAAAAATGAACTATAGCTCTTTGCAGTGATAGGCGACAGGTCAGAAAAGCATTTCAGAATAATTTTACACCTTTTAACCTTAAAAAATACTTTGCTGACAATTGAGAAAGGGCCTTAAAAGAAGCGCTGATAGGCATTCTCACAGCAGGGTTGCCGTGTCCCATCACCGCCGAGCGCTGCATAATGCACCCTGTAATAAGCAGAGCTCGGCGATCACAAAGGGTGAGCGGCCGCCGCGGAGAGCAGCCCTCGGCAAGAGCGGCTGTTAGCCATGACACTGAAAGTTTGCTACCTAGGACTCTCGGGAAGATGGAGAGGGGCAAACTGTTTAAAATTTTGATTTGAGCCGGGAGATAACTACTTTCCCATCGCATTTTGTCTGTATTTAAATACACTCTTGCAGTCTCTGTTTTTCACTTCTGCTCCTGCTTGGACAGTCTTGCTAAGTGGAAGCAGCACACTGCTGGGTCCACAGACAGCACTTTCCTGGGATCCCGTCCTGGAGCGGTCACTGTCGGTGGAGCTCGGGGCCCATGATGTGCTAATCACAAGCATCACGCAGCGGTGGCGAAGAGTCACCATGCCCAGCTGCTGACCCTCGTTCAGGGGAAACTCAATGGGGCTCCACAACCAACAGAGTTCTGCCCTGTGAGGGAGATGCCGTTATTAGGAGTAGAGGCAGGAGAGGCGCATTCCGAGCAAGCTGCTGCTGCTCTTTCCTCCTCTGAGAGACCGGTCTGTGATGGTCTTGTCCCTGCCTTAAGTGAGGCGTGTCAGCCACACGTGGATCTCAGGATCCACACACATCTCAGGTGTGGCAACAGCTCCTGTGGTGCGAACCTCAGAGATGGGCCCAGAGCTTCTGGCTGCTTGTCTGGGTCATCCGGAGCCGTTCTCAGTGGTATCTGGGAAGCTGCGGGGTCGGGCCCACCCACCCCTCACCGACTTTCTTTCATCTGTAGTTCTGCCCTGGCCCAGTTGCCACTTCTCTTTCGAGTCTTGCAGAAGACATTCCGGGATTCTGGCCGTGTCCTCTCGGTGGCCACTCTGGGTCCTCAGTGCCTTTCTGGACGGGACTTTCTCCCATCAGTGGAGGTGACGGTGGTATCCCCAGGCACACAGCAGCTGGCAGAACCCAGGTCAGCATCAGTGGTGACCAGCAGTCCTCTGGGTCAGTTCTGCTCCTCTCCATCAAGAACTCAGCACAGAAGGGCTTTGACCTCAAGGCATGGAGCAGGCGGGCAGGGTGGGCGGCGGAGGGGAAGGAGCTGCTCCTTCTGCTGCTGGCAAAGGACACCGGGCCGCTGGGAGAGACACCTGCAGAGCCCGGGTGGTGCCCTTCGTTATCTGCGTCGGAACCTAACATGTTTTGCCTCTGATTTGCGTCAGGCTCTTCTTCATTCCTGGAAGGACTGCAGCCCAGCCCCATCTTACACTGTACACGACGGGCTGTGTTTTAAGATCTCCTATGCTGTTTTACACATTGTGGTCTGACACAGAGGTGCACCTGATGTCCAGGTATAGCCCAGCCTTCTTAACAGGGTTGGCTACGGCCCTGACCAGGGGGTTTCTGACCATCTCAGGGGCATGTACACGCCCACAAGCAGGGTGCTGGCCACAGCTGCTGCTGAGTGGTTGCCGTGTTGCAGGTACAGTCTCTGCACTCCGCCTGCTCTATCGACTCATACATGCACACACATACACACATGCGTGCATGCTGTTTGAGTGCACAAGCATGCACCCGCAGCACAGACACACGCACATGCCTATAACATACCACAGGCACACATGCACACGCATGACAGACATGTACACAAGTGCACACACCCACAGCACACTAGAGGCCACCACAGTGAGACAGAAGGCTGTGATGACAAAACAAGCCTGTGGGTGTGGTAAACTCCTTGCGCCTGACCCGTTTCACTGAGTACCCTCAGACCCCGATAGAGACAGAAGCAGAATGGCAGCGTGAAATCAGACACTGCCACCAAGATAAGAAAACCTAACTAGGCCCTCAAGCTGTCCTTGCTCTTTACCAGCCTGAAAATCCCTGATTCTGGAGCCAGCTGGGCTCCAGTTAGGGTGGAACTTGCTGGTTCCACTAGAAACAGACTCTTCCCTCGGCCCTAGGATCTGTGGGTGACAAGGCTGGGCCGGGGGTTGCGCATCTGTCTGTATGTGGAGCCTGGCCCTTCGCCGCCTTAACTGTGGGTTGGATCCTACTTGGCTCCGAATGTAGATGGACAGGCGAAATGCTAGGTTCTTAGGTAGCTGTTAAAGGGACTTATTTTTGAAAAGGGGACTGGTGGCAGGCAGAAGGGAGCTGGGCCAAGTGTGCTGCAGCTGCACATCCACCTCGTCCCACCTAGGTAGGAAGGGCCAGCCTGTGGGGGGCTGTGAGCTTCCTGGGTCCTGTGAACCCACACAGGGTGGGGTCTCTGTCCTGTTTAGGCTCAGGAGACAGGGTGGGGAGCACAGTCCCTCCATCAAAGCCACTCCAACCCGGTAGGTGCAGGGCGTCCCCAGGGGGCCAGGCCACACCACGGCGCTGCTCCCCACCTGAGGTGCAGGACAGGTGTGGGGCACGGGAGCTGCCATTCATCTGAAGCGGGTGCCAATCAGCACTATTTAAGCTCTGCTGTGAGGAGGGTGCCAGCCCTGCCACCGTGCCACCTGGCAACCAGGGTAATGACAGGGGAAACGTCGCCCTTTTCATGCAGCAGAATAGCAGCTCCCCCACTGCCCTGCCCTGCATCCATGTGAGCTTTGTGCGGGGAGAAAGAGGCTGATGGCAGCATTGTGACTCCAGGGCTCGTGGGGCGTCTGTACAGGGGAGTTGACTGACTGCATGAGAACCTTTGGGTGAGTCTCCAGCTAGATGCTGCTCAAGGAGACGGTTCTGACTCAGCCCATTCTCTACTCCCTCCTGAGTCTGCCAGACACTGCTGCCCACGGGCGCAGGACCAGGAAGAGCTGAGGCTGCGGCCACACGCGGGCTTTGTGGGTGAAGTGCTCCTGAGCAGCGTGTGCTGCTCCAAGGGGTCTCTGGTGGGAAGGTTCTTCAGCACCCAGCAAATCCACAATCCTTGCCCTACAACACAGAAGGCCAAGGCAGAATCCAGCTGTCCCGAACATGCTAGCCTGATGGTGCGCATCACGAAGCAGAGAGCGATGGCCACTTCTGGGCAGCCTCTGGGGACTCTGGGGCAGGCAGGGCGGGGCACGTCCTGGTCACAGCTGTGTAAGCTGACTTCGCATGCTTGCAAGTGTTTTGCATGATTATACAACAAAACTGAATTTAAACTTAGACTTTCCTAAAAGTCCTTGCCTTCGGTGTCCACACTGGTATGTACTCTGAGGACAGAGACTGGATTCCAAAGAGTCCTAAACCTTGAGCTAGTCCTGTTGCCCGAGGGCTGGCCGCACCCTCAGGCCTGTGTGTGTGTGTGAACAAACATACCATTTGGAAAGGATGAATGCGATTTCATGGTAAACTAGCCCAGTGCCTGAGGTGCGTACAGAACGCGCAACACGGTCTGAGCGAGGAGGCGGCGGTGTGGCTGAGGAACACGCAGGGAACCATCGGGGCAGAAGAGGCCCTTAGGAGGTCAGCGTCAGCCTGACTCACCACCTGTGCTCACAGAGAAGGCAGAAGCCACAGCCTTGGCTTGGCCTTCAGTGCCCACCAACACCCACCCAGGCCTGGGCTCGCACATCTGCGTGGCCAACACGAGGTGGATTTGCAGTGGGACTGTTTTCTTCACCAGGTGACCACGAGCACGCTGGCTGTACCTCTGCCAGCCCCAGCCAGACTGGGTCCAAACTCACCGGGCAGCCCTGACCGAGGTCCTCTGCTGACTGCGTGGTCAGTCCAGGAACTCCCCCAGGCCCCCCGTGTGCATCCTGGGATCCTGCGTTAGCACCATGTCTCTGTGACCAGAGCCCTGGATGGGATGCTGAGCGGTCTCCTCCCCAGTGGGCCTGAGGAGCCCTGCTGCTTCCAGATGGACTCTCAGGGTCCCCAGAGGCCCCTCCCAGGCCTCCTGTGGGGCCCCTTCCTCGGACCTCCTGGTGCTCACTCTCAGAGCTCACTGCTGCTGTAGGAGAGGTGTCCCTGCCCACAGAACCCTCTCCTCATCCTGCTCCAAGCCCGTGGAACTGGGGAACAAGACCCGAGCTGGAGTGTCAGCACCTGCATGCTCAGTCCTGCTGCTGCAGACTCTGTGCCTCTGCCTCGGTGTCCTTGAGATGTGGCTGTGATCCGTGGAGGCAGTGTGGGGCTGGCTCATTCCCCTGGATCCCCATATCTGCCCGTGGGCCTGTGCTGCAAGCTGAACCTGGGTCAGGACACCTCTCATTCTGGGGACAACAGGATTTTTTACTTTCAAGTGGAGCAACAGGTCTGGAAGGAGTTCAGACTAGGGAGCGGGGTCACATTCACAGCAAGCAAGCACTAAGAAATAGACCACAATATCAGCAGCCTTTAGACTGTGTCGTCCAATCTCTGAGGATGGTGCTTAGCATGCCTTCATGGCAGGTACAATTTTATCTCCATTTCACGGGTGAAAGTTGGCACCAAACTAGACCAGCCAGCGAGACAGCAAGGGCCAGGGCACTGCTGGGCTGTCCTCCGAGACAGCCGCTGCCCTGTGAAGTCCTCACGCCCTGGGGTGTCTGTGGTTTCTGCTCTCTCTGAGAGGCAGCTGCACCAGGCCCTCCGAGGACCAGGACCAGCATGGCAGGAGGCAGGCCCAGTGCCATGGGCACAGCGGGAACGGGGCAGGCCAGGCTGCGGGGGACAGGTGTTGTGAATACAAGACCCACTAGTGTGGCCGGCCTTAGTGCTCACCTTCATATTTATTTTTCTGCTTCTGCATTTTAAACCTTGTATTCCTGACTCATGACAATGATGAGCCCTGAAATTTGAATGATTTCATCCAGAAAAAAAAAAACGCCAGTAAGAACAAGAAGAAGCTTTTGCAGATAGTTCCCTCATTAAATTGCTTATTATTCTTGTTGTCGTTGTTGTTATATTTTATTTTATCCTAAGGTGGGCTGGGAGGGAGCTGGAGACTTCACTCAGCATTTCCAGTCTCTTTGACAGTTGAAATTCAAAATGGCATTGAGCAAACACTTGCATTTGCAACGTCTCCTGAGTTGGAAGTTAAAAACTAATTCAATGTGGATGAATAGAGTTCCCAGATTTTTTTCTAAAAAAAGGAAATGTTAATGATGATATATTTGCAAAACCTCCCCAAAGTGAGTTTTGTTAGAGAATAATATACTCCCAAACTTTATACTTTAAGTTTCATAAAACAATGCATAAACTTTTAAAGATTATTTTAAAGGTTTTTGGAAAATATGGAAAGTAATTGCCTTTCTCCTACGTAAGACCAAGCTCATCACTGGAGCAAAACCTTAAATATTTTCCCTGGAGACAAAGCGTGGTGGAAGAAAGAACAGACTGGATGAGAACAATGCTTTAGTTTTTCAACTGTGTACACGTAGACATTTTATGAAAATCTTCCTTTTCTTGTACAAAATAAAAGTATGAGTGGGAAACCTGCCTCGGGGGTGCTGCTCCTCTACCACACATCTGGTCTGGGAGAAATCCCCTTGTCTTTGTAACTCAGTTTCTCTCCAGATTATACCTGAAAGCAGCAAGCACTGTACACAGCACAGAGCATAAAGCAAATACCAGGAAGCCCAGCGGCTCCTGCAGAGCCGGCTGGGAACAGGGCACTGTCAGCACCCATCTGCTCGCGCCTGCTCAGAACCAGCCCTTTAGGATTTTTTTGTTTTTTTTTTTTTAATTTTATTGAGTTTATTGGTACATTTTAGGGATACAGTACAGTTACATTCATTATTGGGATCATGTACCTTTACATGGCAAGTCTTGATTCTCATTTTTTCCCCTTACCTCTGCCCTCCCTTCACCCCCTCCTCCCCTCCCCATCTACAAACACCAGCCCTTTAGTTTTAAAACACGGTGCCCTGTAGTTAATTTTTAGAGATGTCTTTTCTCCTAAGGACAGGGAGAGACATTTGGAACACAGCATGGTCTTGTGTTATCTCAAGGATTTGTATGAAGCAATGGGAAGCTTCTCCTTCATTAGTCTTGGGCTTTTCATTAGCATTATTCTGCCTGGACAAGGTTTTTAAATTACTATGTTCCCCTGCTCCCAAAGAGCAGGCATCCAAGCTCTTTTTCCTTCCCTACACATGCACCAGACAGACACATTCCTGCACACCGCCAAGCACCCTGTGCCCCCAGTGCGCTGACCCTGGAGCAGAAGCTACTGTCTCCCGTGTGGCTGGGGGAGGCTCCGCAGCCAGCAGGGCAGGCCCCTGTGTGCACGCTGGCTCCGCCCCACATTCTTCTGATCGGTTCCCACCGCAGTGGGGCAGGGAGGTCAGAGGGCCAGGGACAAAGGCAGTCCCCCACTCCCCCGTTCCCGCCGTGGGGACTGCATGCTGTCAGCACTGCTAATCCATGTGCTCACCTTTCATCTCAGCAGATCTGTTCGGGGGAAAGAGACCCATTTCACAGCTGACAAGATTGAAGGGCGAGAAGGAGGGGCACAGGCGGCGCCTGAAAGGTACGTTTTCGAATAGACCTGGAAGCCCTACTTTCTACCCTGTCTCACATGGGCTGTGGATCTCGGAGATGCATGATAAACACATAGCTCTGGGCTGGGGTATCTTTGTGTTGTGTGGTGAGAGCAGGAGAGGGAGGCGGAGGAAACCAAAAGATGCAAAACAGGCAGCTGTGTTCTGGGAGGGCTCAGGCCCCGCTCACCTGTCCTTGGGGGGCATGCGGCATTCAGCCCAATGGAACAACTGTGAAGCCACTGGCATGAAGCCGGAGCACGCAGTGTGACATCAGACGTGTGTGTGTGGGTGTGTGTGCATGCATGCTTGTGTGCATGCACATGTGCATATGACAGGAGCTGGACCAGTGCAAGAGCAAAGAAGTGTCTCAGACTCTGCGTGTGCAGCAGGATTTCCCCAGCGGTGCCTCATCCATCTGCTCTCAAACCGGCAATGTTTTCACTGATGATGGACGTTGTCTCCCCAAATTAAATTAAATTCCTATCATCAGAGGGCCATCACCTCTGGAAGAAGGATTTCCTAAGCATTTTCAGGTGGTGTTTTAAAGAAAAGTAGAAGAGAGATTTGTAAAAAAGAGGACATCGTGGGCATCGTGTGTGCAGGTGTGTGCTGCTGCCTGTGTGTGCTTGTCTAGCTCACTGTGTGCACCCATATGTGTGCTTGTAGGCGCGCACGTGTGTGTGCATACCACTGCAGCCCTGTACCCTCCTGCATGTGCGTTTATGGTACTTTATGTGTCCCATGGGTGTACATGACTTGCATGGGTGCACATGTGCGCTGGTGAGCATGCATATCTGCAGGCTTTATGTGTCTGCGTGTATGTGTACTCTGTGTGTGCCTACAAGGGACGATCAGACTGTATGGTGAATGTTTAAATTTAGAAACTATTATGGTAAAAGACACATTGCCACGAATCCCCCTCAAACCCTAAGTGAGCGTACTTACTGCGTGGTTTTGCCATTTGCTGAAGCAGCTCGGGAAGTTCTCTTTCATGTGTGTCTTTACAAGGTGTGACTAAAAAATATATAATAAAATCTGCAGCCAAGCACCGTCCAGCAGAAAGGCAGCTCATGAAAACACGACACTGTCCTTGTCCACCTGATTCACTGTGACATCTGGCTCTGCCCCAAGTCAGAATGACCTCGGGAGATAAATAGTTTGAATGGATTCAGGACACCGAAACAGCCAGAACAGTGCAGCCAAACACAGGCAGGAAAGAGAACTCCAGAGCCATGGAATACATGTTTTCAAAGTGAGGGGATGATTAGGAGGGGATTAATACACTTTATTTTATTTAAATCTTTTGACCATGCCTGGAAAGCTGGGTGACTGTATGCACTGCGTATGCACACACTGCTTTGTGGGTGCACGTGTGTGGTTATGTGTATGCAAGTGGGTGTGTGTGTCCGCTACCAGGTTGGGCTGGGTTTGCAGTGGGGTTTGCAGCCAGGGATAAGTGGGGAAAAAATCGGAGAATTAGGAAGGAAGAAATATTTCTGACAATGACTGACAACATCATTCTTACAATGTGCTCCTTGCTCCCTCCAGTTAAACTGAAAGAATTTAAGATTCACATTTTTATGAATTGTTTTCATTTACTCATGTAGAGATTGGAAGAGTTTTCTGTCTTTTGAGTGATTTGTATCTACCCTGTATTTCTAGTCTCTTGGGGGTGCTGGCATCCTCATTGCTACGTGCAGAAATAGGCTACAGGCTCCCCATCCTCTCCCAGATTAGAAATGCACCACATGTAGGCTCATTAGCAAGGACGGACATAGACATGGAGAAACCGGATGGTCCCCGTGGTCCCTGACAGGTAGCAAAGGCTATCAGGATCAGCTTGTGCTGCAGGCCTGGGCGGGCACCACTTCTGGGTTTTCCAGAGCCACAGAGCATGCATTCTGCAGGTGCCTGCCCTGCTTCCTTCTGATTCTGGCTCCTGAGACAATACCCACTCAGGAGAAAGCCTGCTGGAAAGCCAGCCCCTGCCGTGCAGAAAGCTGAGTGCTCTCTTGAGCCTGCTCCTGCTGGGGGTGGGGGTGGGGGCTGTCCATAACCAGCTGAGTCCAGTGGGGATGAGAAGTGGCCACCAAGGCTCCAGGGTGCAAGGGTGTGGAGCAAGAGGACCTGACTCCAGGTGCAGGGGAAGGACACCAGGGAGCTGCAGACCACCAGGCAATGATAGCAGACAAATGAGGAGGGAGGAGGGCTGTTGCGGTCTGAGTCTCTTGTGCTATCTAAGAGGATGTTTCAGAAAACAATTGACATCCAACTTTGCTCAATGTGCATGTGAAGTTTGTAAGCACAGAAACTGAGGACCTAATGCCCAGACTCATAAAGAAAAATAATTAACCGGAAAGGGAAACCGAAGTCATTCAAAATGAAGGCAAACAACCAATAAGGACAGCATAGTTTATAGACTCAAATAAATACAAATGGAATTAATAAGCAATGGTCCCTACTTGAAGACCATGTTTATCAAATTGGATTTTAAAATAAAGCAACCCAATTATATGCTGTTAGCAAAGAGCACACAATGGAACATTGCTCATCAGGAACAGAGAACTAACAACTGGTGTGTGGAGCAGCGAAACATTGTTCTCAGTGATGGAAGCAAGACCCCAAGGGCCACCACTGTGTGAGGAAGCAATGAGAGCAAGGAGCTGGAGACTGGTGAAGAGTTCTGGGGGTCGAGGTGGGGAGGCTAGGGGATCACGAACCTCTTGATTGTTGTGGCTGTCACAGGTAAACATTCATTCAGTAAGTGGCTCAGATCTTACATAGAGAAAGGCCCTTCCTCACTATTTTGGGGAGGTAGAAAGATAACACCAGTGGGACACTGGTAAGATCAGTCTAGAGTCTGTAGTTTAGTTAACAGTACAAAGTCAATGTGCATTTTACTTTTGTTAAATATGTCAGTGATCTCAGATCTCAACGTTAAGGGTGTTTGCTGGAAGATATACAGGAACCCCACTACTCATGCAATACTTTTGTAAATATAAAATGATTACAAGACAAAAAGTTTAAGACATCATTTATATTTCTATAAACTAATGATGAATATTTAGGAAAAAATAATTGAAATGGGTCTCCCTGGACAAGAGAGACCTGTGCCCCCATTGAATGGACAGACTCACACAGTGGCCCCTGACCAACTCCATACCTGCAAATTTGGCAACCTGGCCAGTGCCACCCACCAACTTCAAATTTGCAATTTTTTTTCCTCTTTAGTGCAGGACAGCAGAGGCACCAATCAACCAAAAGGATCATGATAATGGACAAGGCCAATCCTTACAGAGAGGAGGGAAGGTAATCCAAGGGGTCAGCAAATCCAGCAAGAAATTATAGACTTGGCCAGCAGCACTAGCTCCTCAAAAACTCACAGCTATTCTAAACTGTAAAAACAGCACGGGAGTTTACTCTGAAAGTGACTCCTTCCACATTACAGGCTAGAGTTGGAGAAGAAATTCAGTGCAACCCCTACCATATTTGTCAGAGGGTATTTAATCAGATTCTATTTTGGGAAGGGGATAATTGTTGAAACTGAGCCACAGAGTAACTCCACTTCAGGGTGTCCAGTGCTACCTTCCCACAGTGACTGGGTGTGAACGAGGTTGTGAAGGGTGCAGGAAAGACATGGGCCTCCTGAGAAGTTTAAGCATAGGATGGGAAGGACACAGGCCCCATCTTCCATTGTGAAGATCTAGGCCTAGTGAGTGTGGCTTTTTGAAGCACCTGGATGTGACAGTGCTGGCATCAAGTCCAGCAATCACTTGAACTTTCATCCTGCTGCCTACATCCAGAACAAACCATTACTCTTACTCCTTTGCCCGTCTTCCAGCATGAGCAAAGACATGCCTCAGCTTGGGCTTTTGCCATGGTCTGGGGTCTGTGGACAGAGGAGCTTCTGTAGCTGGGGGATACACCACAAATCCACAGCCCATAAAGCTGGGCAAAACAAATCATGGCTTGTTGTCCAGACTGCAGATCTTGTCAAGAAACCACTCATTCAAAACAGAGGAGCATCCAACTTCAAATTTGCAATTTTTTTTCCTCTTTAGTGCAGGACAGCAGAGGCACCAATCAACCAAAAGGATCATGATAATGGACAAGGCCAATCCTTACAGAGAGGAGGGAAGGTAATCCAAGGGGTCAGCAAATCCAGCAAGAAATTATAGACTTGGCCAGCAGCACTAGCTCCTCAAAAACTCACAGCTATTCTAAACTGTAAAAACAGCACGGGAGTTTACTCTGAAAGTGACTCCTTCCACATTACAGGCTAGAGTTGGAGAAGAAATTCAGTGCAACCCCTACCATATTTGTCAGAGGGTATTTAATCAGATTCTATTTTGGGAAGGGGATAATTGTTGAAACTGAGCCACAGAGTAACTCCACTTCAGGGTGTCCAGTGCTACCTTCCCACAGTGACTGGGTGTGAACGAGGTTGTGAAGGGTGCAGGAAAGACATGGGCCTCCTGAGAAGTTTAAGCATAGGATGGGAAGGACACAGGCCCCATCTTCCATTGTGAAGATCTAGGCCTAGTGAGTGTGGCTTTTTGAAGCACCTGGATGTGACAGTGCTGGCATCAAGTCCAGCAATCACTTGAACTTTCATCCTGCTGCCTACATCCAGAACAAACCATTACTCTTACTCCTTTGCCCGTCTTCCAGCATGAGCAAAGACATGCCTCAGCTTGGGCTTTTGCCATGGTCTGGGGTCTGTGGACAGAGGAGCTTCTGTAGCTGGGGGATACACCACAAATCCACAGCCCATAAAGCTGGGCAAAACAAATCATGGCTTGTTGTCCAGACTGCAGATCTTGTCAAGAAACCACTCATTCAAAATACAGAGGAGCATCCTCTTTTGTTCAATTTTTTTTCTTCTTTTTCCTTCATTGGCTTTGGACGGGGGGTGGTTCTCCAGTCTTTCCTTTAGTCTTTTTCATTTTTTCTTCCTTTTCTTTTTTGCTTTACTTTGATCTCTATTTTTCTTTATTCTTCTTTTCTTGTTTATTCTTTTGTGTTATTTATCCAGTACTATTACTTTCCATTTATTTCTCAATAGGACTCTCTTTTCACTCCTCTTTCTCCTCTCCCATTCATTAGTTTTTCAAATTTGCATTCTCTAGTTCCCAACTCCTTCTATCTTTAGTAATATATCCATTGAGCATTATGAAGATTTAGTTAATTCTATGCTATTCCTGTTGAATACTTTTATATTGTTAGTGAAGGTATAGCTGTTACATTTAGTAAATATTTACTGTATGTCAGTTTTTTGTCTTAGTGTTTATACTGTAACTACAGGATTATTTGCTATAGTTAAAGGTGGAACATTATTGATTCTTAGAGTATGTCAATATTCAGTGTGTTTTTGACACTGTTGCCAATTTTATTGATACTGGCAATGTCCCATAGTTGTTGCTATTGTTTGGTTTACTCTTTATGCCAATATCTGATTTGTCTTGTGTTATTAACAATACTGCAATCCATCCCCAGATAACTGGGTGCTTGGTTAAATACACTGCAGCCTCCCTCCCAAATAAATGAAGGTGGTTGATCTTGAGACAGAAACAAAAGACTGTAGTTAGCCACACCAAAAATGCATCACTGAAAAGCAGATACTAACTAAAGAGATCTCCACAGTAGCAGCAAAGTCTTCCACTATAATCAGCCTGAAAAACTCAGTGTAAAAACAACAACAAAATATATAAACATGAGAAGATGTGGCAATAAAATGCCTCCCCAAACTCCCAACACTCCCAAGACTGATCCATGGGGCATCAAGGGAGAGGAAACCAAAAGTCACACAGCCAAATTATTTGAAAGGGTAACAGATGAGATTAAAATAAAAACAGATCAATAAGATGCTTGGTGGGATCAAAGAAGATATAACTATATTGATAATGAATCTAATAAAACAGGCAAGTATACAGAAGACACTAATAAAAAGAATCAGAGTCCATGAAAAGGTATCAAACAGAAATTCAAGAGATTAAAAATTCTATTGAAAGTATGAGCAGCAGAAAGAACTAATGTGAGGACAGAGTGTCAGAATTAGAGGATTAGGTTGATGCTGCAAACCAATTAGTCAGAAATATCTTGAAAACAATGAGAGAATATGAAAAATGGACCCAAAAGCTGCTAGATGACACAAAGAAGACTAATCTAAGATTAACTGAAATTAATGAAAAAACAGAAGAACAAAAGGCATTTTTAAAAATATGCTTACAGAAATGAGCAGAAAACTTTCCAAATATGGGAAAGGAATTAACATACAGATAAGTGAAGCCTATAGAGTCTCAAATAGCCACAGCCAAAAAGAAACCTCTCTATGATACATCATGGGCAAAATCCCAGAAGTCCATCATGAGGATGGAAGCTCAAAAGCTATTAGAGAAAAGCAACAAATTACTTATAAAGTGTAGCTAACTATAGTCCTTTTTCTCTGTCTCAAGACTGACAATCTCCATCGGAGCTACAGTAGACTTTTCAACACAAACCTTGAAGGTCAGAAGTGCTGTTTCAAGCCCTACAAGATAAGAATTTCCAAACCAGAATGATATACCATGCAAAACTATCTTTAAAAATTGATGGAGAAATAACATATTTCCATGACAAAGAACACCTTAGGAAACTCATGACCAAAAACCCACACTCCAAAAAATTCTCATGGATATCCTAGAAAGATACAACAAAGCTAACAGTGCCATAAAGTCTAACAGAATGAATATAACAGGCAAGGTAAGTAGTTAAGTTGAACGGGAAAAGTTAATCAGTGGCAGGAAAAAATTGCGATGATGGGACAAACTCAATACTTATCAGTAATAACTCTTGATACAAGTGGTCTCGATTCCCCAATCAAAAGACACAGATTGATAGAATGGATCAAGAAACAAAATTCAACAGTATGCTATGTACAAGAAATATATTTGACTCAGAAGGAAATTCGTAAACTAAAAATCAAGGATGGAAAATAAACTTCCATGCAGTGGAAACCCCCAAACAAGCAAAAGTAGCTATCCTATGTTCAGATAAAGTGGACTTCAAGCCAAAACTGATTATAAGAGGCAAAGAAAGTCACTACATAGCTGGCCATGGTGGTACACACCTATAATCCCAGCACTTGAGAGACTAAGGCAGGAGGATTGCTGTGAGTTCAAGGCCAGTCTGAACTACATAGTAAGACCCTATCTCAAAACACCAAAAAAATAAAGAGTCACTACATATTTGTTAAGGAAACAATTTTACAGGAAGTGATAATAATTATTAATATACACGCACCAAACACCGTGCCCCCAACTTCATAAAACAAACACTACTTGACACAAAAGATCAGATATGTCAACACAACTATAGTGCAGGACCTCAATACCTCACAGTCACAGACAGATCAACTGGACGAAAAAAAAAACCAAAGAAATATTAGTTGAACCAAACCTTCAAACAAATGGATTTAATAGTTAGCTAAAGATCCCCCCCAACAACAGAATGCTTAGTCAGAAAACTGCAGACCCACCCCTTTAATGAACATCAATGCAAAAATCCTCAACCAGATGCTGGCAAACAAAATGCAGCAAATCATGAAAAAGATCCCATAACATGACCAAGTAGATTTCATCCCAGTTATACAAGGATGGTTCAATATACACAAATCAATAAATGTAATGCATCACAAAAGCAGAAGCAAGGATTAAAATCACATAACCATCTCAATAGATGCAGAAAAAGCCTTTGACAAAATCCAACACCCATTCATGATAAAAAACCCTGAAGAATATAAGTATAGAAGGACATTATCTCAATCTGATTAAGCCTATTTATGGTCAACCTACTGCCAGTACCAACATCATATTAATAGAGGAAAAACTGAAAGGTTTCCCTCTAAAATTAGGAACAAGACAAGGATGTCCACTATTGCCACTCCTGTTCAATACAGAAAGTCCCCGACTTGTGAGCATTCAAATTGTGAACTTTCACAGGTGAACTATATAAAAGACTTGCTTTGTCAGCTTATGAACAAATCTGACTTATGGACACTCCTCCCAAACACAATTCATTCATAAGTCAAGGACTTACTGTGTTGTACTTCAAACACTGGCCAGAGCAATCAGGCAAGAGAAAGAAATAAAAGGTATATACAGAAGAAGTCAAATTATCACAATTTGCAGACAATGTGATCTGCTACATAGGAGACCAAAAAAATTCCATGTAAAGACTCCTAGAATTAATACCCAAATTTGGGAATGCAGCAGGATACAAATTTTTAAAAAAATAACATTCCCATACACCAAAAATGAACTTACTAAGAAAGAAAGTAGGAAAATAATACATTTACAATAGCACCAAGAAAATTTAAATACTTAGATGTCAACATAACTGAGGAAAGGCCGAGGATTTAGCTCAGCATTTCAGTGGCCTGCCTTGTAAGCGCAAGGACCCGAGTTCGATCCCCAGTACCAAAAAAAAAAAACAAAAAAACATAACTGAGGAAGTGAAAGACCTAGACAGCAAAAATTATAGTACCAGAAAAAGGAGACTAGAGAAGATAGCAGAAAACAGAAAGATGTCCTCTGTTCCTGGATGGGCAGAAGGCAATATAATCAATATGGCCATATTTCCAAAACTGATATGCAGGTTTAACACAATCATTATCAAATACTAACAGCAATCCTTACAGAACTAGAGAAAATAATCCTAAAATTCATATGGAACCAGAAGAGACCCAGATAGCAATAGCAATCCTGAATAGCAAGGGCTAAGCAGGAGGCATCACAACCCCAGACTTCGAGTTATAGCACAAAGCAACAGTGATTTTTTAAAATCACACCATGGCATTGGCACAAAAGCAGACATTTGCATCAGTGGAACAGAACAGAGGTTACAGAAACAACCCCAGGCACATCCACCTCACCGATCTTTGACAAAGGTGCCAAAAACACACTGGAGAAAACACACTCTTCAGTAAATGGTGTTGGGAAAAACTGGCTATCCACACGCAGAAGAGTGAATCTAAATCCACGTATCTCACCATGCACCAAACTAAAATCAAGGTGGATCAAAGCCCTAAATGTTAAAACAGAAACATTGGATCTTCTGGAAGATAAAATGGGCAAAACTCCTGAAGACATAGGCATAGGCAAGGATTTTCTAAACAGAGACCCAATTGCATGAGAAAGAGCATCCAGACTCAACAAATGGGGTCCCATAAAATTAAAAGGCTTCTGCAAGGGAAACAACAGAGTGAAGAGACAGCCGCAGAACGGAAAGTACCTTTGCTTGCTACTCTTCAGACAGAAGACTAATATTTAGAATATATAAAGTATTCAAAAAGTGGGCTTGGAGTATAGCTCAGTGGCATGGTGCCTGCCTTGTAAGCACGAGGTCCTGAGCTTGATCCCCAGTACCAAAAACAAACAAAACACTGAATTTAAAAAGTCAGAACCCCCAAATAAAAGAGCCACTTAAAATATGGGCAACTGAAATGAATAGACACTTCTCAGAGGAGGAAATGCAGATGGCCTCGGGGTTGCTTGGAAGCCTCTTCCATGGGGGCAGACCTGTTCATCTTGAGCAGGTTTAAATACACTTCCCCCAAAGGCCAAATCTACCTGTGAGCAACATTTTGCCATTAAATCCATGCGAATTTGAGGGCTACTGGCCACTTCCAGAGAAAGGCTCTCTCACATCCTGGCTGTGGGTCCCTTAGGTCACTTTCCTCACAGGAAGCAAAGGCGCTGCCCTGACAGAGCCTCGGCAGGCAATCCGGCTGCTCACCGCGCAGAGCCCGAATGGGAGAGTGTGGGGCCAGGGACTTCTGCTGTGGCTGACCACACCATCACGCAAGACCCCCACAAACCAGGACACACACGGCAGGACCCCCGCAGGAAGCAGGAGGTGCTGACGGAGCAGGGGCACTGTCCCAGGTCACTCCCGTGCCCGGCTGGCCCAGCTTCTGGGATGATGTCCTCCTTCCCAAGAGGCCAAGCTTCAGCCCTGCTGGAGCCTGTGCGTGCTGGGCCGATGATCCCAGAGTCTCACCAGCATACGTCATGGGATTTGGGTGAAACTTCAGACATTTTCCTGAAAGTAGTGACAGTGTGAGACAAATGGCCATGGAGGCAGCAGCCTCCTGCACCTCTCTAGCCACCCACCCTTTCCAGAGGCTTGGACTGGTGCCCAAGCAAAGCTGGCACTGCCTCCCGGGCCCCTGTGTGCAGCCTGGCAGACCTGGTGAGAAAGGAGACAGCAGATGTCAGCCTGGCCTGGCCACTAAGCCCCACAGCTACCTGTTTCTCCCTTCACGACGTAGACCTGCGGGTGCAGGGGACTCTGCTCTGAAAGGGCTCTGATAAGTCAGGCAGGAGCGTGACACACTTGGCTACCCATTAACTTCCTGAAAAAAGTAAAACTGCAGTTAAAAAAAAGAAAGAGGGAGAAGGGCTGGGGATTTAGCTCAGTGGCACCACATCTGCCTGTCAAGTGCAAGGTGCTGAGTTCGAGCCCCAGTACCGGAAAAAAAAAAGAGGGTAAAATTAACAAATTATCTGTAAAGGAAAGACATTCAGGCTGATATCTGATTTTCAATCCCAATACTAAATGAAAAATAACAGTAAAGCAATATTTTTTGCTTTTTTATTTTATTGATACATTTTAGATATACACAATGATAACATTCATCATAAGGAATAAAGCAAAATTTAAAGGGCTCTAAAGTAAAAAGACTATGGATATTCAGCGTGATGAGTGTTCAGCCAGGGTTCAAATGTAAGGGCAAACACGAGGTGTGCGTGGGTGTACATGGACCTGGATACAGTCAACTTTCTCCAGAGAATTACTCGGAGGCGCTGCATGCAAGTGAAAACGAATCGGAACAAAGAACTTGGTGTAAAACACAGAAAATGCGATTGAATGAAACCTCACACCTGGCCCAGGCTCTGACATAGGGGCGTAACAGTGTGTCTGAGTTCTACTTGTGTTGGGCTCAAGGCCAAATTCAGGCCCTGCTACTCCAACTCGACCACAAGTGGAGACCAACTTTTGTACCAGGGATTGAACTCAGGACCTTGAGCTTACCAGGCAGGCGCAGTGCCACTGAGCTAAATCCCCAGCCCTGCTATGTGTCTTCCTATAGATTAATCATTCAAGCATTGTTGGTGGACAGAAATACAATTTTATTTTTAATTTGACATCTAAACATGACTTATGAATTCTGAAGACTTTTCTAAGTATTCATAGGGGCCCTGTTCCCAAGAGTCTCACCATCCACATAATGACATTTTTTTCTTACATACCTTTATACCTTCTAAGTTTTCCCACCAGCCATGCTACTTTGACACTGAGTAGAAACGCAGCGGTCTGAATTCTGGACTCAGATATGGTCTTCTGTGAACAATCAAATTTGCTGTGCATGCGTGTGTGCATGCACGCATGTGTGTGTGTATGTTTTGTTTGTTGTGATTTTAGAGATTTATTAAATTAAGAAAAATTTCCTCCATTCTTATTCTAACACGATTTTTGTTGAGAATTCATATGGCATTTTGTCCAAAAACTTTTCTGCAAGTTTTGAGACGATCTCATGGATTCCCCCAAAGGGTTGGCAATGACACCCATGACACCCCTGGCGTTTTCTAACATTGCACTAACCCTAAGTTGAACCGTCAGTGGGTCTTTGCCGGTGCTGCCTTCTCTTGGGGGTGTGGGATCAGCCGGAACCCTCAGCCTCGGCATTCTATCCTCAGCCTTGGAAGTACCTGAAGTCCAGGTCACAGCTACAGGCGTGTCTGCCTTCGCATCTGCCACTTCTCAGCTGCCTGAGTGTTTCCCACGCCCGGCCAGAGCAGGGGGAGGCAGAAGTGCGAGGGGCGAGGGCGGTGGCCAGGCGCAGGGGCTGGGAAGCAGATGCCAAGTGTGAGTGTTCGAGCCCCGGTATTCTCACAGGAACAAGCCAGCGAGGGCCGGATCTGCTGGCCGCGTTTGCCTCTCAGGACACAAGACCTGTTGGCCATAAATAAGTGACTTTCCCGCTCGGTCCTAACTCCGCGGCCGGGAGACGGCTCTTGCTCTGGTCGGTGTGGGCTCCGCACAGAACCAACGCGCCAGCAGCATGGCGCCTGCAGCGAGGCCTGGCTCTCCGCGGAGCCTGGGGCCCGGCTCCCTTATCTTGTCCTCAGCAGCCCCTCGTGGGCCCCCTGCACTCCACCAATCTTGCCTTAAGCCACTCTGTGCGGGGATATTGCTCCCTGGTGTCGGGACCCGTGCGGTCTGCCGTGAGCGCCGCCTCCACCCATCACTGAAGAGGTTTGCCCTCCTCTGAGAGGTTCCACCAAAAGGAAGGGCTTCCGGTTCTGTTCTGAGTCCTGATTTCCCGCCAGAGGTCCCGAGGGGATAGCTATAAGTACAATCCGCGCAGTGACACAAATAACGGAAGCTGGCTTCCTCTGATCTCCCATGGATGGGATCTCTAGTGCCCCCACTTGATGAGACCTCGTACTACAGATGAGGAAACAGCCTCCAGACTGAGGGCACCTTGGGAGCAACACCCTGAGCACGATGCAGCAGGGCTGGAAAAAGCTGCAGCTCCCAGCTGACCCTGGAGGAGGGAGCAGGGGCCTCTGTGTTCTCGCGGGCACCTCCTGGGGGACAGCTGGCTGGGTCCGAAGCGACTTCCTGGATGCTACCTAAACTTCACCCCAGGCTGCAGGCTGAAACCCTAGGACTAGGGAAGACCTGCCATCGCCTGAGGTGTCTGAGCTTTGTGTCTGTAACTTTTCAAACTTTTGAAAATATTTTTAACAGCCAGTGGTGAAGGCACATGTTAGATTGCCCAAGAATGCAGGGTGGGCTCTTTCCAGCATGCAGGTCCTGGGTCGGCAGTCTCCACAGGTAATGTGGATCCCAGGGCCCCTCACAGCCCTGCTGGGAGTGCAGTCAGCGGGACCATGCCCCAGGCGGCAGACACTGCCCCGCCCCACCATCAAGAGCTGTTTTCCTGGCTCTCCGGGCGGTTAGCCTTCGTTCATCCATGGCAGAGCAATTAAAACGGGTGGATTCCACCACATGCAGGGCTGTTACCCTCCACAGCACCACTCTGCCCGGTGCCTGGACCCCTTGCACCTGCACGGCTCAAAATGATGGCTCTGGGGCTGGGTGCTACTAGGCGCAAGAGCCCTTGCCCAGCACGAACAAGGCCTGGGTTCCACCCTGGGTATAAGGCTGTTACAGCTTAGATCTGGATGTGCCCCCATGGCCTCCTGAGTGCCCAGGTGGAGCACTGGGAGGCGACTGACCCTCTGGATTTATAGGGACTGCTGTTAGGAGGAGGGGTCTGGTCCAAGGAGGCGTGCTGGCCTGGAAGCGTCGGGCTCCTCCCTTCCTATCTGCTTCCTGATCTCTGTGTAGTGAGCAGCTTCTGTCCTGCGGGGCCCCGTGCCACACCACCCTGCCTTGGAGCCGGCTGACCATGCGAGGACCGACACTGCTGAACATGAGCCACAATAACCCTTTCCTCCTATAAACTGCAGGTGTTGGGTGCTGTGTCTCAGCACACTGTGCCCACCACACCATGCAGGGCACAAGTGAGGAATGGTCCCGAGCCTCAGCTGGCAGGGACAGTGTGGCACGCAGCTTCCTCCAAACTGGCCCGTCCTGCCTGTCTCCGACATGCAGGAGAGGAGCTGCTGTCACCAGCCAGGCCAGGGGACACGAGGGGCAGGACCCGGACTGGCCAGGTAGGCTCCAGGTATCCATGGGTGCCACTGCACCAGGGGCCAAGACCACAGAAGGCCAGCTCAGAGCTGGTCTGCACCTGCCTGTCTCTGAGGTGCCCACAGAGTGGGCAGAGAGGCCCACTGTCTGTCTTACGTGCCTGGGCCACGCATCTGCAGCTGTCACTTCAGGTTTGCTTCCCCCAGGTGGAAAGGTGAGCTCTCTGCTCCTACACGTCTCTATATTTGGGTTTACAGACTCCAAAGAAAGTCACCCATTTCTGTCCTCAGCACCTGGGCCACAGAGGTAACAAACATCCACTGCACACCCCACAGCGTGCAGGAAGGGAACTGAGCTGAGCTGGTGCAGATGGGGGAACTCGGCCCTGCTAGGTGACCTCCATTTGTGAGCCACAGGACTAAGCAGGAGGGCTGAACACGAGGATCTGGGCTTCCAGGAGGTCTGTGCATTCTCTACCCAGCGTCAGGAGCAAGCTCAGCACTCTGGCGGAAGCAGCAGGCCTCCGTTGTCTCCGTGCTCCCGGAGCTGGAGGGTGGCGGGGGTGGTTCTGTCCATGCTGTGGCATCCGGAGTCCTAGCTGGGTTGGGGGAGCCAATCCCAGGGGCCCCTCCCCATCTCTGTCCCTTGCCACATGGGCCCCACAGGACTGCTGTGTCCCTGCAGTAAGGCCAGTCCTGATGCCTGCAGCGGAGTGCAAGGTGCTCACCATGGCTGGTGCCTTCTGTGCGCACTGCTAATCAGTCACGGTGCTCCGTCCTTTTTACACATGGCCTCGCATGATTTGCTAATATTTGGTTGCAAAGTTTCTAAGTTATGTCCATGAGGATATCTGCCTATAATGATCTGTTTTCTTGAAATGTCTTTGTTGGTCTTTTAATGCACTAGTCATTAGAGAATGTTCTCTTCTATTTTCCCCAAAGAGATTTTATAGAACTGGTATTATTTCTCCTTAAATACTGGTAAAATTTGCCAGTAAAACAATCAAGACTTAGATTTTGCTTCTTACAATAGTTGTAATTCAAAATTCAGTTTGTTTAGTAGACACAGGGCTACCTGTGACATGCACTTCTCCTCGGGTGGGTTTTGGTTATTTTCACCACCTGAGAGTCCATGCCTTCATTTGGACAGTGAGCCCTGGGCAGGGGTGGGTCCCTGGTGTCCCTTTGCCACCCCTTCAGCATGGCCGACTCTGTGACACCCATGCCTCTGCCCCCTGGACGTCCTGTCCCGTGTGTCACTCTCACCAGAGTGTTATCAATACTATTTATCTTCTCAACCAGCTTTTGGGTGCACAGATTCTCTCAATTGCTTTTCTGTTTTCAACTTAACTGACTTAAGCCCTTATCTTTGTTACTTTATCCTTCTAAATTGCTTTGGGTTTCATTTGCTCTCTTTACCTCATTTCCATAGGTAAACGATTAGTGATTTGGGGCTTTGTTATGTTCTGATAAACCATTTCATGCCATACATTTCTAATGCATTTTACATTATGAATTTCCTCCTAAGTTTTGTGTGCTGCATCCTACCATTTTAAAATGATCAGTTCTTGTTTTCTTTCAGTTCACAATATTTTCACCAGTTTTACTTGAGACCTATTCTCTGATCCATGGGCATTTACAAGTGCTTAATTCTTCAAGCACTTGAGGACGATTTCACTGCTGTTCTGCTATGATTCTGCTCTGTCTGTCTTGCACAGGGAATGTGTTTTCAATGACTCATGTACGGTTTCCAGCTTGAGCTTTATCCCAGGCCCCAGGCCCTGCCGCCCTGGAGCGAGCTATGTCTCTGTGGTGGGCAGCAGTGCCTGCTTCTGGTGCTGCCGTGCACTGTGCCGTGTGCGCTGGCCTCCTCTTTTTATGCTGATCTGCTCCCAACTTGCTCCGCCAGTCCCAGAGACAGGCGGGTGATGGAGTAGCCACAACGTGTGGCTTTGCGGGGTGCACGGGTTCTGCGCCACATGTTTGGGGCTGCTCTGGGGCCGATGCGATGGTTATGTCTTCCAGCATAGCCCATGAGCATTGCGCACTGCTCCTCTTTACCTCTGCTCAGCCTCCTGCCTTGAAGTCTGCACTCAGCAGTCTGACCTCCATTGCAATGGTATTTGCATCTGACTTACGCCTGCTCCTGTGCCTTTACTCTAAACCTAAGTCATCATGTTAAAGTGGGTTCCTTGTGGATCCGGGAGAGTTCAGTCTTTGTTTCTAACCCAAGCTATTAAATAGGTACATTTAAACCATGTGTATTCAGTGAAACTATCGATCTACTCTCTACTGAACTAGATGAACTATCTCAGTATTTGCTCTTTGTTGATCCCTTTCTATTACTGTTTCTACCTTCCTGATTGCTTTTGGCTTACTTTTAGCATTCTACTTTACCCATTACCCTTTTTGTTTTGTCTCCTTTTGCCTTTGTTTCTTGTGTTTAGTAAATTTCTCTGTATCACAAATATAGCGAATTTTTCAGTCTCATTAGAGTGCATATTTTACCACTTTGAGCAAAACGTAGGTACTACAAACACAGAGATCATTTTGTCCTTCCTTTTTGCCATATTTTCATAAACGTTACTATCTCCTGTCTTGGAATAGTTCCTAGAAAACATTACAGTATTTGCTTTCCGAACAGTGTAAAGGAATGGAAGAGATAAAAGAAAGTGGAGTCCCTTCTCTTGCTTTATATCTCGGGCTCCCACCTGGTCCCTCTTGCCCTCGGCCTGCAGCACCCAGGGGCGCCCCTCAGAGCAGCTCTTCCAACTGAGGCTGCCCTGCAAAACTGGGGTTTGTTCACCCCATCACCACACAGGCCAGTGCTTCACGTAAAATCTCTCTCCCGACACACGTGTAATATGCAAACATGTGTGTGCATGAGCGCGCGTGTTGCTGTCCCCCGGGAGACCCTGATGGATACCAATGTTGGCCCCACGCTAGACTCTGAGAATCTTCTCCATCCCACTCTGTCTGCAGCCAGCCAGTGAACACGAGGGTCAGCATCAGCCAAGACTCAGAGGACAAAGTTCTGGGGAGGTGAAGCGGGCTGCTCCCTCGGCATGGCCTCCAGCGGGCGTGGATTCCCCTCGGGTCACAGCCCCAGACACGGGCCCTCAGCCCACAGCACCGGAAGAGCACGGAGCTGAGAAGCTGCTGTCACCCGGCGGTCCTCCTCCCTAGAGGCCTCCAGACCCGATTGCTGCACTCAGCTTGCAAGTCCCGTTCCATCCCAAGACGGCTCCACCCAGCAGCCAGAGGGCTCAGCCGTGAGATTCCCGCAGAGCGCACAGCCCCAGCATCTACACCAGGAAACCCTCGAGTCCAGGGCTCCCCGTGCCTCCTTCCTCCTGGGCCCCATGAGGGTGGACAGCCACGAAGAAGAAGCCGGCCCAGCACCACACCCCAAGAGTGTCAGCACAGGGCAGCTGGGATGAGCGTCCCTGAGCAGGACCGGAGCAAAAGTGGGTGCGGCACCAATGAGGCCAGCGCGCTTTCCAGCACAGTGTGCAAGAGGCAAATAGCGCGAATTTCTCACGGAAAATGGCATTTCTTTTATTTATTTTTATGTATTTTTGAGTGTTAACAAATAGTTCTAGTGATAATTAGCATCTTTGTATATTTATTGAAAACCAGCACCAAATCTGTATATTTACAGAGAAATGCCTTAGACATAGATAATAGCACAATTCCATGTTTGTGAGCTGACAGTTCCCTCTAAACATAGAGGAGAAATTCAGCAATTATCACTACAGCTGTTTGTTAAAATTTGACAATAGATAAATAATGACTAGAAATCAATCTTTTCATTAAAATTCAAGAAACAAAAAATATCTAAAGGAATTTCATTATTTCTCTAAAAAGTACAGGCTGGTCTTCACAAGGCTCCTACACCAGGGCTTGGGTTTCCTCATCTGTGGTTCAGAAGGGTCTCCCCCTAACGTGTCTCCACAGAACAATCAAGACCTAAGGTCATGGGGCCACGGGGCAGGGTGAATGCACACACGTGCAAACACATATGCACACACTTGCACACACAGAGGCATCACACACTTTCACATTCACACAGATGGAGCTCAAAGCAAAGTGTTCACCTCTCCACCCACCAGACCAACAGAGCTCTGAACAACCCTGGCCACTCCAAGCAAAGAGCAGCGGAACACTGGGGTTTTCCTTTCTCCTTTAATTTTTCGCCCAGCCCCCAGCTGCAATGTGCAGCCATCACAGTCCCTGTGGGAAGTCAGTGGGAGTTCATCACACAGCTCCATTCTTTTTCCAGCCCCTACTCCTCCTCTCCCCTATCTCTTGGTCCCCTCCCCTCACGGACAAAACCCATCTTCCTGCTTTCTATCACCTCTTCTATTTGGTTCTTTGATTTATGTATGCTTTGGGTTTCTCGTAGGAGAGAACCATGCAGCATTAAAGCTGGTGTGTCTGATTCATTTCCCTTAACGTGATAGTCTCCAGGTTTCTCCATTTTCCTACAGATGACTTACATTTTACCTGAACTCACTGAGTTAAGTTCTATCTGTGCCTGGGAATTAGCTGTGCTGTGGGTTGTAGGTCAAACCAAATGGGAGGAATCACAGTCACAACCAAACCACAATCCCACAGGCAGAGATGGAGGAGCAGGCGTTGGGCACCTTGGCTCGGGCCACGGAAGGCAAGAATGACAATGCAGAGGACACCACGGTGGGACACAGGCCTGGCTTCCCATCCTCACAGCTGACGTTCCGCTCACAGAGAGGGGCGCTGGGCAGGAACAGCTGCCTCTGGGTCAGTCTCCACCCCAGGACCTGGGACAAGGGCACCCTGTCCTCCAGGGCTATAGTGGTCAGTGTGTGCCTGTGTCCTGTGACCTCCTGAGTGACATCTGGTCCCTACCCAAGGGCTGGAAGATGGTGATGCCCACCACAAAGTCAGTTTCCGAGCTTCTCCTGAAAACAAAGAGTACTACTCATTCCCCATTTCTGAGCTGGGGACGTCTTCTTCCTCCCTCTTGTCCCTTCTGCTCTTTGTAAAGTCTGTGTTTTGGATGAACAACTCAGAAACAGACTCACAGGTGGAAAAGCCAAGTATTGAGGAATGAGACCCAACACCCAACACCCACAGCTTAAAAAGGAGAGGTTTCAGATTGTGGAGGAAGGGTCTGGGGTGCAAAGCTGCTTAGTTCCCAGCACCAGGAAGCAGAGCGAGGACAAAGCCAGGGAGGAAGGGGCAAGGACCAGACATGGACCCCATGGCTGCGCCTCTAAGACCACCCATCTCCACGGTGGGTTCCAAAGCCACCAAGCTGAGACCCACAGCAGGCACAAGCACACTGTGGTACTGTGTGTACTGTGGATACTCCATGCGTGTGTGTGTGTGTGTGTGTGTGCGCTGGATTAACTGGAAGCAACTTTCATTTTGCTTCCATTTACAGGCATGTAAGCCATGGTCTGGCTAGTAGATTTAGAAATGTAAACAGAGGTCAGAGTCAAGCTCTTCGGCACTCAGCCCCAGGCAGCCGGACGTCCTCTCCGTCCCTAAGGCAGGTTTCACTGAGCCCCAGGCCAGAAGCCTAGGGTAGGAAGCCAGCTGTGGTGGGCTCAGCGGACGTCCTCGCTGACCTCCGGTGTCTGCCATCAGGGACACCGAGCAGGTGGCAGGTGTGGGGCTGAGCTCACCGCTGGGCCACCACCTGGGAACCTGAGCAGTCAACTGCAATTGCTGTCACAGGTAAACTGAGGCACAAGGCCACACCAAAGTCCTAGCCCATAACACCTGTCATCGTGACTTGTTTGGAAATGGGATTCGTGAAGGTGATGTCGCCCTGGAGTGGGGCAGGCCCTAAGTCAACAAGACCGTGTCCTTGCCGACAGGAAAGCCAGCCACGGACAGGCACAGAGGGAAGAGGGTGAGCCCACACGGAGACCAGCTACAGCTACAAACCAAGGAGTGGGGTGGCGGAGGCTGGAGGCTGGGTCTCGCGTTCCTGACCACCCTGAGTGGCTCTTCCTCTCATGTCCATGCCTACTGGGCAGGTTGCGTTCACACCCCAGCACCCCTGCAACCGGAGGCGACACCAGAGGTGCTCAGAGCACACACCAGCCACGGCGTGAGCTGCCAGACACATTCACAGGCGTGTTCAAATGGGGCCAGGCCTCGGCACAGAAGGAACGGGAGCAGCTGAGAAAGCTCTTCCGCAATTGCCCGGAGAAAACGACCTTTCCATTTGTTTACAAAGTACTTATTTTTCTTTGAAAATGAAAATAAACCTGTTCAACTGGGTTATTCCCTCAAAATGTTCCGTTACGTACAATTATCATAATCAAGCGTTGAAACCCAACTCAAAGCAACTTACTCAAACCTGAGTGTATTAGAAAGCCAAGCTTACATAAAAGCATGGGGCTGAGCCTCCCTCCCTCCGACGGTGTAGTTTATAATATGCTAAATCACAGAAACCCCTTGGCACTCTAGACAATTTCTAGGATAAAGCAGTGTAGAAATAAAGCCCTCTGCACATTTTTTATAAAGCATAAAAACAATCGCAACCCCAGGCAGTGGTTCCAACTATTTACATTTGGACTATTGTACCTTTAGCATAATGCCGTCTGTTTTCTACCTCTTAGGAGCTCAGGTGATTGTAGCTTTTTAACATTGCTCTGGAGTAAGTGCTTTCTTTTTTTTTTATAAGAAGTTCACCCTCTAGGTTCAGACAGAACTGCATTTCGCTGTAAATTTTTATTTTGCAATTATTACACTTTTTTATCATCTTCACGCCACTAGGCGTGAAGTCCAAAATATTTATGTTCCTGATTGTCAGTCTTTCCCTCTTAGAGATGTTGAAGTGAAAACAGAATAGGCAAGTCATTTTTCTGAATCAATACCGGCGAATTATCACAGCAAGATTATAATTCAGGTGCACAATACCTGCCTCCGCGGAGCACGGGGAGGACGGGGGCGCAGCAGGTGGTCCCGTCGACAAGCAGCCCGGCTCTGTGCTGCCTTGCAGCGTTGGGGTCTGGCGTCACCCGCAAGGGAGGAGCGCAGTTATGGCCAAGAGGCAGTCGGGTGCTGTCGCGGCGTCTGCAGCGTCACTTCCTGGCGTCCGCACACACGTGGCAGCGGCCAGGCCTCCTCTGGGGAGGTAGCAGCCAACAGCTCTCACCTGAGCCACCTGGGGGCCCAGGTGTGGAACCGGCTTCATACACAGCCCTCTCTCTGTGGCTCCCATCTCCCTCCTGTCCCCTCTGCCCGATGCTGGGCCAGGATCTCAGCTGTGGAGCCCCAGAGGTGAGATGACCTCTTCTCCAGGAACAATTCCATAATGATGTAGAATAGACCTCTGCACACCATAGCATGGGTTCGCCACACAGAATGCACTAAACACGCACACCACTTGAGTGTGAACTGTCTGTTTTCGCTTCCAGAGAGCCCTGTCCCTGGAACTCGGGGTGCAGAGGCCCAGGACCGGCTCCATGCAGACCTGAGCACAGAGCGCCCTGGCTGCTGCCCTACCAACTGAGGCTTGCCTGGCTGACTGCAGGCCAAGGGCCCCCCCTGACCCTGTCCAAGCCACGGGCCAAGCACCCAGACCCAAGAGGAGGCCCAGCTGAATGGTTGTCCTTGGTAGAGTCACAGGAGGCTGGAGCCGTTCAAGTTCTGTGCTTCTCAGGGCCACGTTTGGGAGCCCTCAGAGCCCAGTCAGAGCTGCTCCCAGCAAGTGCTGGGCAGGACGAGCAGTATGCAGCGCCACGTGCTCGGGAAACCACGGCTGCCTCATCACGTCCAGCTGAGCTGCAGGTCAGGTTGTCATCTGTGACCAAAGATGCCATCCCAGGACAGGACTGAGTCCACACAGCCACCCTGTGGTGAGTCCCAAGGGGACATCTGTCCTTGCAGGCTGGAATCGCAGCTCCAAACCGCAGGACCAGGATGGCCACTGCACCCACACAAGGCCCTCAGAACAGCTCACCTCATCACCACTCTGAGCACTGATGGCCATGGCAGCCTTTGGACTTTGTTCCTCAGGAAGCCTGTTCTGGAGCCATCTTCACCCTGAGCTGTCCCTGGGGGCTACGGTGGCTTCAAGGTTGACCAGATCAAGTGCCCAGCGCTTCCAGCTCCCCCAGAACACGGGAAAACCTTGAATGGCAGTTATTGCTATCACTACTGTTTGCCTGTCATCCCAGGAGGCTGAGGCAGGAGGAGTGTCTCAAGTTCAAGACCAGCCTGGATTACATAGTGAGTTCAAGGCCAACCCGAACTACCTAGTGAGGCCCTGTCTCAATAAATAAATGGCCACATAAATACACTCATACATGCCATTAGGGCCGACACCCCTGCCTCTTTTCACTCGCTCCCACTTCAGCTGCCTCAAACCCTCCCACCCACACCCATGCCAGCCTGACCTCCAGGTTGCCGCTTCTGAGACAGCTGGGAAGGACTGTGGCTCGGGATGAGTGAGAACGTCTGTTACTGCACTTGGGTGATTTCAAAGCCAGCAATGCGCTGGGTCGGTTTCCAGATCACTTCAAAGCACTGACCAGCTCTGAGCCGAGCCTCTCACTGTGGGCCTGGCCTCTGCTTCCTGCTCCTCCCACCCCTCTTCGGTTTCCAGATCACTTCAAAGCACTGACCAGCTCTGAGCTGAGCCTCTCACTGTGGGCCTGGCCTCTGCTTCCTGCTCCTCCCGCCCCTCTCCTCTCCCCAGAGCCCGCGCGTCCTTCCTGTCCTGCATGTAACATGCTGAGTGGCAGTGACTGGGGAGACGTGGCTGGGACAGGCCAGGCCCTGGACACATGTGGGGTCCAGATGAAGCAGCCAGGCAGGAGCCCAAGCAGGGATGAAGATGCGCAGGTGCATGGGGCCTCCATGAGGCTCCAAGCCACCTGCCCTTGCCACCCACTGTCACCCAAGGAGGTGGCACAGTGGGCAGCATCCAGGCTGAGTGTCCCACTTGCGAGCAGCACACGGACAGGAATCCTCTCCCAGCTACCTGGAGGCCAGTTCGCAGGGCAGAGGAGCCCCAGGAAGGTGCTCAGCCAGGCGGAGTGGCCCAGCCCTGCCCAGGACCCCACCTCTGGGCCTGCTCCTGCCCCAGGGCACAGGCTCCTGAGTCTGTCACCTAGAGGAGGTTCCTGAGCTCTGTCCAAGTCCTCTGACCACTCCCACTTCCTCCCCAAGCTGCATGACGACGCCCTCAGCCACCTGGCTTGCACTGTCTCTCAGACACTGCAATGGTCTCGAGTCCCCGGGCCCGGCAGGCACACAATCACACCAGGGCGAGGAGCCCCACAGATGTCCCCAGTCCCTGCTCCCCATCAGGAGGTCTCACGGCCTCTTGCAAAATGCATGGTGCACCCCGACTCCCTGGCCATCTGATCCCTGGCTGGGTCTCCGTGCCCCAGCCCAAAGGGCAGTGTCCCAAGGACGCACCAGGGACTTCCTGCCAGACTCCGCTGAGTGGTCAAATGTATGAATATTTATTTCACTTCACCAAATCAAGACGTGAAAGACGCTCTTTTTAAAACCTTAGACACAATTTTCCTCCAAATTAAATAAGTATATAAATAAGAGCTCCAATTCTACCCAGCACGATTCGGGATTTTTGTTATCTGAGTGGATTTTTCTCCACATTCCTGGCTCTGCTTAGGGCAAGCTGAGGCTGGTTCTCAGCCCAGGATGCCAGTGGCCTTGGGGGAGCTGGGGGGAGCTGGAATGGCCTTGGTCACTCAACCTGGCTTCAGGGACAGAGGGACAGAGATAGAGGTCTTCTACTCTCCCCATACCCCAGTGGCACCCGCGGACATAAAGCAGACCCTGGGAGCTGCGGTTCTCTGGCTGTTCTCCGCTGCATGTTCTCAGGACTGGCTCAGCAGCCGCCCTAAACTGGATCCCAGGCAAGCACTGGCTGTTAAGGATGGCACAGCATGGGGGTTGGACTGGACAGGCAGGGAGCAGAGGAAGTGTTCTGGTTCAGGGAAAGCCCTCCAGGAGGACATTTCAACCTCCACTGGCTGTTCAAATCAGGGGCAGAGAGGGAGTGTCGCCTTCAAAGATAACCAGTGGATGAGGATGTACATCATCTCCAGCCCCTACAAGGGACCCTCTCATAGTTTGTATCAAAAATGTTCTCCATGTCCTCATGTGCTCTCAGGCGGGGCTTTTGGGAGTGGCCGGATCACAGGTGTCTGACACTGAATTATCGATGTGTGATAATCAGTCCACTTATTGGATTAACATGGTTCTGGGTGTAGATAATGGGAAGCCCTCCCTGGGTGCGGGTGGCACCAATCAACAGGCTTGAAGCCTGGATGGACTAAAAGGGAGAGGAAGGCTCACTGCTTCCTGCTTCCTGCCTAGCCTGCCATGGACTGTGTCTCCTCTGTGATGCCTCTCTGCTGTGCTGCCCTGGCTTGGCACCAGCCAGGTAGAGGAGGACAGTGTCGCGTTTTCCGGAAGCTTCCTTTCCACTGCATGGCCGTGGCAGCAGGAGTTGCTGTATTGCACCACACCTGGTGAAGATCCTGAGGAAAGAGGGCTCCAGAGCTGCTGCAGGACAGCAGGATAAGTGTGTTCGAGGCGTCGGGGAGCGTTTTGAGGGGATTTGGGCAGTGTTTCTTTTGTTGTAATACTTTTAAACTTTGAACGTTCATCTCACTGTATGCTCTGATCATATCTCGTATTTTGAAGTGAGCTGCTGACCAGTGGGCGTTGCTGGGACTCCACTGGGATATGCACTGCCCAAGCCAGACCAGAGTGGAGACAGGTTTCTGCCCCTCCGTCTCTGGCCCTTCCTCAGTGGAACAGTCCACTCACTGGAGCCTCACAGCTACCCAGTGTGAGTGAGGGCCACCAGGACCTGGCCTGGCCCTTCTGGGAGTCCTCATCTGCCAGACTCACCCCGGGAAGGTGAAGACATAGCCACACTTCTCCGAGTCTGCTGGGCTGCCCCATCCAGCAGACCCAGCCCTTGCAACCCCTGCAGCTGCAGCCTGGACCTGACTCCCAGTATCAAGGCCCATGAGAAGCTTTTAATTTTGTCTTTGCACAGTGATTTTAAGGATCATGGGCTGAAATCATAAGGAAAAGGAAAAACTGTGTTCTGGCCTTGTCTGCACTTTACGCTCCCTCAGTGAAGGGTCCTTGGAGCCAGCTCCCCGCCGCGTTGCCTCTGACCACTGTGTGAGTTTTCTGCTGAGGTCCTGGGAGGCCCCAGAAGTTGGCAGGCAAAAGTGGGGAGCCAGGTGTCCCAGGGCTGTGTTCCAAGGAGGCTGACACAGCAGGGAGCAATGTCACCAGTCCGACCCAGCCTGAGGAGCTCGGCCCTGCTAGGGGTTAATGGCTATTCACAGATGCATCTGTGAGACAGGTTTTCCTGAAGGCCCGCTCGGCCAGACTCATCACATCCCAGGCCCTCTCTGCTAGTTCTATCTGCTGTAATTTAATTAACTTTAAAACACCCAGAGCATATTGGTAAAATATACTCCCTGGCCACATGAGTATTAAGAACCTGCCCAATTAGGGGGAGGGGGGCCCAACCCTCGCACCTGGTAATTAAAATTGCTAATCACCAGCAATTATCTGGCTGGGCTTTACAGGCAGAGAAACCGTTTGACCCTTTGCCCACCAAGGGAACAATGTTTGCGGCCCATCCCCGGGTGCTCAGCAAAGCTGTCCCCGGCCCCTGCCTATTAAGTGCCACTAATAGGAAATCAACAAAGAGCCCGACATCTGCAGGGGCAGCCGGGCCCCAGGTCTGAGTGCACAGGTGCCGGTTGGAGGCTGCCAAAGAGCTCGGCCCAGAGCAGGGACACTGGCCCGTCATTAAGCGCATGGCGCTCGCTGCAAAGTTGGCAGCCCCAGCCCACACGGCCCGATAATTAGGTCACAGTGCCGGGACAGTGAAATGCGGAGGTGGCCCTTTGCCACCCAGCATTGCGAGGAGGATTTTTTTTTTTTTTATCTTTTCTGTTTAATGAATCTTCTCCCTGCTCTAGCATAAATGAAAGATGTTATTGTAAAAGAAGTCTCCTGAGAGGGCCCGGAGTGTGCAGCCCTTTCACTCTGCATGGAGGTGGGGGCTCCCGCCGTCCCCCTGCGTGGGTTGAAGGAGGCTCACAGGGCTGGGACCCGCTGCAGGGAAAGGTTGTGAGCCAGGTCAGGCCCACAGCACAGCTGCCTGTTGGTAGTGGTGGTGGTGGGTGTCAGGTCCGACAGCCCAAAGCCCTCCCTGCCCATTCCACAGATTCAGACCCACTGTGCTCCCCCAGCCTATGGGGAAAGTGGCCAAGTTTACAGACGCACATCTCGCAAATGGCCTCCTCTGCTTTGGAGAGGAAACCTGCACCAAGATCTTCAGAAGTAGCTGGGACAGGTTGCTGGTGACATCAGCCCTGATCGCAACAAGGATGGACGCATATGTGTCCCCGAGCAAGAAATCGCTCTAGTCAAGGGCTGTGATGGGGAGGGACACTGTCCATGTCACCCTGGTTCAGTCAAATAAAAATTATAAATCAAAGTATGCACTCTGAGAAAAAGTAAAAGGCTCCCCCGCTTACTCTGCTGTTGGCCTCTCTCCCCAACACCGTGGCTGCAAGGAGGGATCCAGGTATGGCCCCTGGGATGGGGACAGCTGGGCGTGGATGACTGCGCACTCCTGGCTTATTTCCCACAGGAAGAGAAGGCTGATGTGAGCAGAGCCTCGCCAGCGCCTGGCTGAGTCTGGTTTCCGCCCGTGTCTGAAGGGTCACAGATGGTCTCTGCCATTCTGCACCCAAAGCCCTGAGGGGCCCCCAGGAAACAGGAAGCAGACACGGTGACTGCCATGCTCCTGGCCCCTCTTTACACCCTGCTTGGGCCACCTGGACCCTGCTGCTGGAGGATCTTCTCCCAGCAGGCCCTGGAAAGGAGCACTGGGACGCGGGGTTGCCAGGATATGCACCATCCCATCCTCAGTACCAGGCCCACCTTGGTACAGAAGCAATGGAGGCTGAGCCTCCAGCCTCAGGGCTGGGTTTACCATGGGGGCTCCAGCAGGCACCCACCAGTGGGCTCCCACCCCTCCTCCAGCTTTTGCCGGGCACCGCTCTGGCACCAGGGATCCCACAGCTCTTACTAGGCCTTCATCTTGGCCCAGAGTGAAGCCTCTGAGTCTCCTCCTGGCATTCCCTGTATGGGGCAGCCCCATTGGCTCCTGGCCTGCAGGCACCCCTTTCTCCCAGAATCTGTGCCCCTGTGCACGGCTGGCCTCTATGCCAGCAGCTCTCAGAGTTCTCACCAGACCTGTAGGTCCCCAGTGCCCATGTGAGTTCAGCAAGGCCAAAACAACTCTTGCAGCAAGTACCTAAGGCACCTGCCCCTTCACTGTTCTGGGGTTTGCTTTCACCATGTAGTCACAGGGAAGCTGCAGGCACTGAGCACAAAGATGTGGGTGCCACACGCCCCAGTTGTCACCATGCAAGTCCCACTGCATTCACAGAGAAGGTGAAGCACAGCTTCATTCAGGAATGTGCTGAAGCAGTAAGTTATGGATGGGATTCAGTCTGCTGGTCCCATCTTGAAATTCATTTTCTTATTTTAACATGGGGCTGGCACTTTTATCTTACACCAGCCCCACTGTATATCCTGTCCCGAGTCAGGGTTTTTCTTCAATAGCCTTTATGATGACATAGATGTGGGTACCAAACCCTTGTGCAGCCCGGGAAGTGTGACAGTCTCCAGGTAGGAGAGCGCACATGACAGCTTGAGTTGCTAGCTAAACTAGCCGCCTCCATGCAGCACCACCTCCTCTTGAAAGGATATCGATGATATGCTAGTTTAAGACATAGCCATTCATCAGGCATCGACAGCGTACATTGTCAATGATCAAATCTGAGCTTTCAAAGAAAAGCTCATAAAATAGATTTATCATCCTGAGCATGACTAATTCTTAACAGCTAAAGGCCTTTCTGACAAGGTCAATGTGACATTAAGGAATGTCATTTTCTGTATTATAATGAAATGCGTCAACATTTAGAAGACCTGCATCATTCAGCTCATGGGGAAAAGATCCACTCAAAATCTGAGATAGACCAATGGGGTTTTGCTTTGTTCTGTTTCTATCTTGCTCTGTGACACAGTCATACTTTGCCACATTTCTGGGATGGCCTGGAACCCATGAATTGCACATCTGAGCTTCCGGGATTACAGGTGTGGACCGCTGCACCTGAGCTAGCAATGCAATATGGTGTGCACCTGTTCAGATCCTGCCTTGCAGTCGACTGCAAGAAGTCACCACCTGTGACATTTGTGGCATCAAAGACGAATTCCCACATCTGCCCGAGGAGGCCCGTGGGTCCTCTGACTGTGCACCATGCAGCTGACTGCAGCAGGATCATCTTCATGCCTCACATCTTCTCCAGAAAGACAGAGAGAATCAGCTGAGTCCACCACATCAGGCACCAAAGGGATTAGCAAGTATCACTTACCGAAAATATGTCATGTATGTCACATATAGTGGATTTGCTTTGCTATAAATACTTTTACATTTTTCAGTTTTAACAGACATTGCTGTAAGTGAATTGGTAATGGCATAAGCCTGTGTGGACACCAAGCCCCTTGGGAACACAACCTGGGCTTGATGACCCAGGACAGAATGGCCCAGAGCCACAGGCCTGGTCAACTTTGCTGGCAGCAGCTTCTGCGGAGGAGGAGACAGGTGGAGAAGCAGCCATGAAGGGCTGCAATGAAGCCACCAGGAGCTGCACAGCCCACAGCCTTGAGACCACACAGGACACAGGTCCCCTTGCTGTCCTACCACGGACCTTGGCCAGCACTCACGCCTCTGAAGCTCAGCCCCATCCTCACTGACAAAAACCTTATGCGAGGTTGTGAAAATGACAGAGTTAAGCACGGCAACACATGTCTGCAATTCCAGTATTTGAGAGGCTGAATCAGGAAGATCACTGTGAGTTTGAGGCTGAGCTACATAGTGAGTTCAAGGCCAGCCTGAATTGCATAACAAGACTTTGTCTTAAAAGAAATAAAGAGGGGGGAGATAGAAAGGGGAAGAGAGAGGGGGGGGAAGGAAAGAAGGAAGGAAGGAGGGAGGGAAGGAAGGAGGGTAGGAAAATGACAAGTAAAGTGGGTAAGGGCGCTGACATGTGTCCTGCTTCCAAGCATGTTCAGCAACTGGCAGCTGCAGGCATCAGGCCCCCTGTGGTCCTGAACCCACACACGTGTGTTGGGAGCACAGAGCAGGGACCTTGTTCTGTCCAGCTGGCTGTTCTGCTGCGAGCTGAGCTCCTACTCCCTGGAAACAGCCTCGGCTTGCTCGTGGCTTCAGGAGGGAAGTCAGGGCTGCAGCTCTCCTGTGAGCCTGTCAATTTCCCTTGTGGGAGGTGCGGGGATCAAACTCCAGTCCTTGTGCTTGTGAGGCAGGCACTGGAACCACTGAGCTAAATCCTCAGCCCTGTGCATTTTTGTCTTACACATTTTACTGACAGTTTCTTTAGTTCGCCATCCGGAAGAACACGACTTTCATTTTTCCAGCAACTTCCTGCCGACAGTCCTCTCTCTCTTTTTTCTTTTCCCTTTCTTTTTCCTTAGGTGCTCAGACTTCCCCAACATGAGCCAGAAGTCACGCATCATCTTCACTTCTGTTTACAAGATGCCTGCACGGGGCTCACCCGGACGGGGGCTCCCTTCCGACTCTGTCCTTGGCCACCCCAAGCCCAGGCCTGTGCCAAGGAGATGGTGTCCTAGTGCACGCTGGCCAGGCACCAGGAAACAGCCCCTGAGCACTTAGGGCTGCAATGAAACCGCACCCGAGTTACGCTCAGGAACAGCCGTGGTCTGCAGCTCAGACCCGCTAATCCCAGGTGTGTTTCCCAGAGCCAGCTGTTTGGGGCGTCATCCTCCCTGCAGGGGTCCCCTGAGAATAACAGACCAGCAGCATTGCCCGGGACGGGTCTCAGGACCAGCCCTCCAGTTCCCACAGCCCGAGTGAGAGCCAGTAAGAGGCAGCGAGGAGCACAACCTCTGACCTCCCACCTGCTCTTTGCAGCTGCAGCTGGAGAATAAATTCCTCCTGGCCGTTCTTCCGCCTTCTGAGCAAATCCACCAATGCACAGAGCCCCTCTGGTGGTCCAGCATGGGGCCCTCACCTCTCCCGACTTTGGGCTCCACCCACGTGCTCTCCCCCACAGGAAATGAGATTCAGGGCCTCCGGGCGCAGGGAGCCGGGAGCGGGGTCCGAGCCTCGGCTTCCGACCCGCATGCCGCTGCGATCCCGCGTTCTGCGTTCTTTCCGAGAGAACTGCAGCGATGATGTTTTGAGCACACCTACAGGCTGGTGTCTCAACTGCAGGGTTTCTTCTGTTTTTTATTAGTACGTGTTTCCGTGTTTGGGTTTTCAGCCATGAATACATTCACTGTGGGTAGTTGGTAGTGCTCGGGACACATTTTATTTCTTTTGAATCCAAAATGTTAAGTGAAATCAATCAGACACACAGCTTAAACATTGCACGGTTTCCCTTATATGAGAAACCCAAAGTACAAATAAATCAAAAGAGCAAAATAAAAGACAGACAACAGGAAACAGGGAGACAGATCTCTGGCAAAAGGGAGGGACCAAGAGTTGGAGGGAGGTGGTCCAGGGGGTCTAAAAACAGTTTCTTTTTAACTGTGGTAAGAACACAACATAAACTTAGCTATTTTCACCATGCCGACAGGCCAGGCAGGAGCCTGTGTGTAAGAGATCTTGGAGACTTCTCATCTTGCAGAGCTGAAACCCTGTCTCCCAGAGCGGCCTTTCTGCACCTGCCCCAGCCCCTGGCAACCAGTCAGGCTATGGCTTATTAACCTATGGGCAAGGATCTGACAAAAGAATCAAGGAAGACAGGAAACTCTGACCAAAAGCTTTGGGGGCTACGGAAAAGAACAAGGCCCCCTAGGAAGAGTGCACACACCCCACACCCACTCACCCACATACCCTTCAAGATCCGGGCCACTCTGCTGAGACCTGTGTGCAGCACCTGCTTGGCCCTGGGGCTCAGAGTCTTTTTTCCAGGATGTAGGTCCTTCATGACAGCTGTTGCTGGGGTCCTGTATAAAAGGAAAAATACTTATAAAATCACGCCTTCCATTCATCAAGTCACTTTAGACCTTACTGGAAGGTTTTGCTTCTGTTTGGTGGGTGAATTCCCTATCACCCACAGGCTCAAACTGACATTTTAAAACTCTGGCACTTGGATAATGTCGCCGCAGTCACCCCCACCCCGCTTAGGGCCTGGAGCTGCAAGGAAGTCAAGAGAGTCCGGGCACAGACCAGAGCCAGCTGCTCTCGGTAGGGTACAGGTCCATAACCAACACCACAGAGCTGTTTGTCCCTGGAAACGCAGCTTTGGAGGCCGAGGGTCCCACATGTGCTCTTTCCACACACCACACACCACTCGACACCCACACCCATTCCACGACTCCCATGCTCTCGGCGGGAACTCCGGCAGTGTCACTCCTCCTGGAGTCTGGGCCTGGCCCAGGAGAGTGCGGCCCAGGTGGGGAGCCCAGTGGACCTCGGGGGGGGCAGTGGAGACTGCACCAGCCCGCTCCTGCAGCCGGGTACTTGGAAATGAGGATGCCGGCATTCTTCTGAGCTCCCAAATGCCACCCCAACTGCACAGAAAGGCCCTGGGGAGTCAGGCAGCCAGGCTCTGCCCGGTAGGAGTGCGCAGGGCCCCGGGAGAGGACCCGGCGAAAGCAGCTTCCGGGGTAGAGCCCTCTGGGGAGGCTGGAGGCTGACACCCACACCTGGCTGTGTGGCCCTGCCATCCGTCATCGAGGCTGCAGAGAAGTGACTCTGAACACCGAGCAGGAGCTGGAAGCAATTACCTGTGATTGATAGCACTAAATATGAAACCGTGTGTACCTCATCCGGCAGGCGTGGAATCAGAGGCACATTGTTCGTGGGGGAGATGAATGGAACTCGAGATAACCCCAGCAAATTAGGCACATGTTAGCACGCAGCTCTGTCAGTAAGCAGGCTATAAATTACAGACATATTGTAACGCCACAAACTCCGCTAATGAACTGAATGACAGTGGTAATTCAACGCGGAACACAGGCTTAACCCCTCTAAGGTAGCCCAGGCCTCTGTGCTGCCACGAGGCAAATGCATTTGCAAAGTTAGGCCTTAATTCCTCCCAAGAGAGCTTGTGCAGCAAGACAAAATAATAACGATATTTTCTGGTTTTTAAAAACAGAAGAGGATGCAGGTAGTCACACTACTCCTAGCTAACATCGTCGGTGTCTCCCCAGCCCCCACTGTGCTCATCACGGTCCTTCTTCCCCGAAGCGATCATACTGAATTATGGACACGTGAGCCCCAGCAGAGCATTTCTGGGTGATTCTGGGGCACGGGGGGAGAGGCACTCTACAGTGAAGGCCCGGAGACCTTAACCAGCAAGGGAAGCCGTCACTCCACACAAATGCGCTACCTGCGGGGTCCTGTTGCGTTAATGAAGAGGAATTTATAAATAAAAATAGGTGTCCAGACAGACCCTGTGTGCGCTCCAGCCTTTTCTGACAGAGGCGGGAGGGAGGTCAGTGACGCCGAGCCTGCGATACGGAGCAATTCTGTAATTCGCCTTACGTTTTAGTAAAAGTTGCACATAGAAATTACTGACAAATCAAGGCTGATCAAATGAAAACTTCAAGTGCAAAATGGGAAAATTAAAGGTGATATGCCGTGACTTGAACTGTGTTGACACGGTAAAAAGCATTCTTTCCTTCTTGCTCAAACGGAAGCACCGCGAACCACAGGGGCGGTGTAATTACTGTGTGACACAGGTGCAGCTGCCGGAGCGCGCGGTACCAAAGGAGGGGTTCTGAAAACACAGTGCCCCGATCTACGCACATTTCCTCTTCCACAGAATTCCACCTGTGATCTTTCACATGGGGCTGGGGGATTGTCTAGCAGGTATTTTGTAGCTGTGTCTCTCGGTGGAGACCAGAAACCCAAGGGCGCATTCAGTGCCGCAGCCCACGGGTGGGGCCTTGAAGAGGGTTTTCTCTGGCTGCGGTGGAAGGCGGACACTTCTGTTGCACTGAACCAGCAACTGTCACCACATAGCCCCCATGTGCGATTCTTCCTCTGCCCTCCTGCTCTGCAGGGACTCCAAAGGAAAACGTCAAGAACGTATGCATTCAAGAATCTGAGCTAATAAATCTAATCTGAAAAAAGAAGTGTTTGTCGTTGGCATTTAGACCAGAAGCTGAGCAAAGTCTGAAAAACCAGCTTCTATCCTTTCTGTGGGGCTGGGTGTGTCTTGCTTTGAACCAGCCCTTGGGTCTTAGGGCACTAGGAATCCTTTCAGGCTCCTGACGGGGATGTCACCCGCGGGCTCAGCTGTGTCTCAAGTGAAGCAGCAGAAAGGGGGCAACTGCTGACACTGGCACAAAAGGCCCTGTTTCTGGGACACTACTGGCCTCCTCTCCTCGGTGTCGTTTCCTCCTGCACATGTCCTGCAGATCTGATGACAGAGACACCCAGCCAGTGACACCCGAAGCTCTGTGGATTTCTTCAGCCCACAGGGTGGTCACAAGGCAGAGTGAGCTCGCGGCTCTCACAAGATTCCACACCAAATTCCCGCTTCCTGCTCATTCTCAAAGCATCAGGCATTCCTACCACGCAGTGCCCTCTCCCGGGACTCTGGCCACGGGCTGGGGTTTCGCAGAGTCCGTGCCCTGTCCCTGTGGACATCCACATGTGACCTGGTACCAAAACCCCACATTGCCACACCCGAAGTCTGTGTCTGTGGGTTGCTGTGTTCCCAAGTGAGCTCCAGCAGGGAGAAGGCACGGCTGCCTTGTGGGAGTCTTTGAGGCGGGGTCATCTCCCTGAGCTCACTAGAGAGGCAGCTGTAGGCCCCAGCCCGACTGTGACCAATCACTGTGAAGCAGCCAGATGCCCAGTGACTCTATGCCCATGGAGGGAGGTGGTGTGCGCTGAGGACTCTGGGCCTGAGTCTAAACAACTAATGCCTCGGAACCCACACAGCTAAGTCAGCCATCACGAGAGCCCCCGTGGCACGATTCTGGGCCACTTGGGCAGCAGAACACAGAGGATGATGGCCATGAGAAGAGGCTCTGGTCATGCTTGTAGGCTTCCTTGGGAAGGCTCAGAGATCCTAGGAACTCTCCTGGGCACAGAGAGGGTCAGGACCACTGCCCGCAGGAGCCTAGAGCCCAGCAGGTGTGAGTGAATTTCCAGGGGAATCAAAGAAGCCAAGAAGGGCCCAAGGCCCTGGCAGCCTGGACTGCTTTAGTGACGCCCCCTCTGCCCGGGAGCCTCACCACAGGCAGCACACCGGCTGGTCCCCGCAGGACATCAGAAGGCCACTGCCTCAGCCCTGGTGTCCCTGTCCCCTGACACAGACCAGAGATGACGTGTCACTTCTGGCCATGGAAACAAGGAAGCTGTTCTGAAAGAGGCTTGGGCCGGCCCAAGCCAGGGTTGGAGTCGTTTCCCCCCTGATGGGAGCACCAGCTCTGTCTCTCAGCCCTGCAGGGGTGACCATTCTCTCCTCTGCCCCTGGGAGGACAAGAGGAGGGGATATCCACCCTGTGTGTCTCACAGAGATCCTAAGAGCAGGCCAGGCAGGCCAATAAGACGGTCTAGATGGCCAGCAGCCAGGGTCACCTGCCCAGGGCCCTGGTGCACACCGCAGAGGGAGAGGGGTGATTCAGAAAGCCCACGCCTGCTCCCTTCCACCTCAAGTGAGTGAGCAGCACCACCCACCTCGGTCTTCTCACCTGGAAGTGAGGAGCTCTCAGAAACCCTCTCCCTGTTCCTCCAGCCTACGATACAACTGTCCCTGCCTAAGCCACCACCTCCTGAGCACGTTCACCCCGGGAGGAGCACCACAGGTGCGATCACACAAGCTCCCTTCCAGTCTGTGTGCATGTGTGCGTGGCTCCTGTGGCTTCCATGGTGGAGTTGTGGATGGGTGTGAGCAACTGTGAGAAGTTAGGAATGGATGTGTGTCATTTGCCTGGCAGCGTGCGGCTGTGGCTGTAAATAGTATTGATTATACACAGCTGTGAATGGCTGTGCATAGTTCTGAGTGGCTGTGCACCACAGTGTGTGGTTGCGCATGGCTGTGTGGTTGTGCGTACCTGTGTGTGGCTGCGCATACTAGAGGTTCTTCTGCAGTGAGCAGCGTTTGTCTCCCACTTCTGCTGGGCGAGCCTCTCTGAGCCCTGTTTCCTCACACCCTCCATGGTATTTATGCCTCACCTCTGTCATAGATGCGCTTCCGTGCTGCACCTTGAGCCCCCCAGCCTGGTGGCTCCGCACAAGCACACCTGTCTCCCAGTGCTGGGATTGCAGCTCAGAGGGCAGCTCCATCAGATGGTGGCGGGAGGGCTCCTTGTTGTTCGTCTGAGGTGGCACAGCCAGAAAGACCGGGTCCTCTCTCCCTCACCCTCTCCCTCTCCCTCTCCCTCTCTCTCTCCTCAGTCTCTGAAGCATGGCACCAGGAGCTGGTCTAGGGCCATGTGAGCTGGCCATGCGCGCAGCCAGGTTACAGAGACAAAGCCCTTGCCGGAGTTGTGTCTGTCTTGGACACATGCTGTTGCAAAGAGCAATGAGCAGGTAACAGCGCGTCCCCCTCACAGTCCCTGCTTACTCCGACTGCCTGTGAGGTGGCCGCTAAGGCCGTGCCCGGGAGTGATGAGACCCTGGACGCTCTGAAGCCGGGAGCCAAGCCTTCTGTCCACAGCTGCATCTCCCCTTGGTGGGCAGTGAGGACAGGGCTCCCAGGAGCAGGGGTGGTGCTGACACCCGGCCCAGGTGAGGCCAGCCCAGTCAAAGAGGCTTCCAGGCAGGCCCCCAGCATGGGTGAGAAGCAGGGCCAGACCCCAGGGTGGGCTGCAGACAGCTGCAGAAGTGACTCAAAGCCTATTCAAAGCAGCATGGGGGCAGGTTGGCCCTGGGGCCAGGGAGCCATGTGAGCCGGAGGGGTGGACCCAGGAGGGTGTGGCTTCGGCCTGGTCGCAGGGTCTCAGGCACAGGTCCTGGGAACTGACCAAGTGTGACTGCAGCCCCACCCCTGGCAGAGAGTCCCCTCTGGTCCTTGCCACCTGCTGCCCCTCTGCCCTTCCTCCCCCTTTCCCTCAGGATCCCCCACCCAGGAGGCCTTGACACCTCGTCAGACTGGAGGGGGCACAGGGAGAGGGTGCAAGGGTGGGTGCTGATGCTTGGAGACAGTAACACGGGAGCCTGGGCCTCGGCCTGGGGTCACAAGGGCTTCAACACAGACTGTCCCCTGGGCACAGTGCCTCCGGCCCTTGCTGCAGGTGACTGCCTGGGAACTGCCCAGCAGTGCCGGCCAAAGTGCTGAGCACAGCAGCAGGGCCACAGACACTGCCATAGGGGTCAGTGTTCATCAGGAGTCATCAAGGCCCGCCTGGTGCCCAGGTAGGCGTCACCGGGAAGTTCAGGTGGACACGAGGGACAGAGCTGGCATCCAAGCCTGGTGCCCCATTGAGTGCCGAGGTACCTGCTCTCCCTCTCTGCCCTCTGTGGTCCAGGATCCCAGGCTGAGGTACACCAGAGCCCCACCCCATGCTGTGGAGGCTCTGAGGACCATGCCTGCCGCTGCCCTTACATGGTGGAAGGGCTGGGGAGGGTCTCTCGGGGTCCCTATTCCAAGGGGCACTCATGTCACTGCTGGGGACCCTCCACCTAAACCAACCCCCTCAAGGACCCACTTCCCAATGCATCAGTTTGGGGACTGGGAGCACTGGGCATCTGAGTTCTGCTGCTCTGAGTACCTTCTGGGTTCTCCCCACCCAGGGGGCTCCACACTGCTGTCCCCTCTCCAGCTCCAACCCACTCATGACAGGGCAGGCGCGGGCCAACTAGACAGGGGCAGCAATCAGGACTGATGCGCAAAGGAGCTGACCCCAAGCTGGGCCAGAGACACTGAGCTTCCCCAGAGCCCAGGGACAGCAGGGACCCTGCAGGGCACATGCTCCTGTGACATTTGCACACAGAGAAAGACTTCTGCAGACAAAGCCAAGCCCTGAGGAGATCTCATTCCCTTCAAAGTGAAGGACACTTTGAAAACTTTCACATCGGAAAAAATCCCCTTAGACATCTAGGTTTTCATTCCTCAAGACCCCAGCATCCATCAGCTAAGCGGGGCCTCCTCTCCCTGGGGAGGGGCTGGTCCACCCGCAGGCGAACTGGCCTCTTTGCAGAGCCCCAGGTGTGGGCCGGAGGGACACAGTGGCCAAGGAGGAAACGGGTGTGAGGAAGCAGCAGCGGCAGCCTCTGGAAGAACGAAGGCAGCGTTTAGCACTGCACCGTGTTGTTCCAAATAAAGATGCGCAGGGCCAGGGCCGTGCAGACAGAAGTAGGCACCGTTCAGCTTAGCTCCTGAGGGGCTCAGTGGCCTGGCTCCTGCTTCCTGTGGCTACGCCTCTGCCCGGTGTGCGAGGCGCAGGAAGAGGCAGCTCTGCCCGCCCTAGATGCCAGGGTCCTGACCCTTAAACTGCAGCGCTGGCCCAGCCCCGCTCAGCTGTGGACACTGACGTGACCTCCTGATCCTCTTCCCAGAGCAGCGTGTGGCTCTCCCGCCCCGCTTTCTTAATGGTTTCCTCCGTTGAGTGACCAGGTCAGCCATGTGCAGGACTTGGAATTAAATGCACGGAGTGGGAATCGATAGAAAGGAAATCAAAACTAAAAGCTGGATTATTCTGCAGATCTCCTTGTGATTGGAGTTCACACTGAACCTGAACTGGTCTGGAGGCCGAGTGGCTGCCCCAGGGCCGGGGCCTGAGGCTGGGGCTTCATGACTGAGAGAGATGGAGTCAGGGTCTGGCGCGTTCTCCTCCCGGAGCCACCAGGTGCCCGAATGAGGAGATCCAGAGTTGTCCAAATGTTTGATTTCAAATAGAGAGAGACTCTGTGCTGGCGTTACCTGCCCTGGCCTCGGGTCACCTCCCAGTTCCAGGTCCCATGGACCTTCCTGTGCTGGGACTTCTCAGTGCGCTGCAGAGATCCCAGCCAAACAGCATGGTGAGAACCAGGAGGTTCATCGGGCGGTACTTCCCGTCCCACCCGGCAAAGCCCCCCGCACTTCCCTAGCACAAGGACCCGCTCGCCCCATGCTGCCTTCCCACCAGCACCTTCAGACCTGGCAGCCGCTACCCCCTCGGAAACCCCTTTTTTAGATTAATTCACTCTTTGGCATCCATGGCTGGCTCATCATTAACATGTTGTGCTTTCCAAGAGCATTTAGTTTTTATGTGCCCCCCCCAGCTTTTCAAGCAAAGGAAGAGCTCTCTAATGGTGAAACTTCGGCCACTGAGCCAGTGAGAAAGCTGCTGCCTGCCTCCGGTTTTCAGGAGCTGCGTACTGTGTCGACATCTATGGTTGGCTGTGTGAACTGCAGGGTCCCTGCTGAGTTCCCACCCTGGTCAGCCTCCGGCAGAACAGAAGGAACACCCGGATAAAGCTGGTGCAGACAGGAGGGGGATCAGCCTGCTCCCCTGTGCGGAATTCTGAAGCAACAGGTGCTTGATGCTCTGACTGCTGTGGGAGATAACAGTTCTCTCCACTGAGCAGGCCTGGCAGTGGTGGCTGTGTCATCCAGGAAGGAGACGTGCAAACTGAGGAAAGCTGGTGGGTTCCACCTCCTCTGATAACTCCAGATTCTGGGGCCTCAGAGCAGGAAGCAGCAAAGCTTGGAACCTGAGGATGGGAAGTGAAGGGAGAACTCAGGCTTGAAAAGAAAAGGTGAAAATACTGTGTACCCTGGTTGTGTGCATGTGAGCACGCATGTCTGTAGGGTGTGCGGCATGTATGTGTGGGTGGCACGCAGGCGTGCAGGTGTGCATATGTGTAAAACAAAGACTGGATCTGAATATTTTAAAAAGTAGAACTTTTAAATTCTGTTTTGGAAATGCTGCTCTTCCTGAGGGAATCAGGTCACCTGGCCTAAGGAACAGTGAGTGATCCAGTACACTTCTAGTATTTCTTCAAGAATAGTTTGCAATTAACAGACATGTTTCATGGAAGGCAAAGTTCTCACCAGGTATGACATCAAGTTTTCCTGCCAGGTGACTTGCTCCAGCCCAAGGGCCTTCTAAGCTACTTGCACATCATTTGCAGGAGCATGCACACAGTCAGCTGCTCACACACCTGCGGGAGGTGCACACGGTCAGTGAGTCACACACTTGCAGTAGTGTGCACACGATCAGCTACTCACACGCCACCTGCAGGAGTGTGCCTATGTTCAGCCTCACATCTGTATGCATTTCCAGGCACTTTTGTTCTGAATTTTAGAAAATCTTGACTAATTCACTTTAGGGAAAAGCTAATCCTACACCACAGGGCTAAGTATAAAACAGGTGACATTGCTAAATGGGTGACAAAAATGAGCAGGCGGAGGATCATTAAGTGCTCGTTAGCTGCATGTTGTCACGTGCTGTCACATTAACTATGGGGTGCAGCACCAATTTTCTCTTCTTTGTCATTTTCTAACACTGTCCCCTCTGTGGCGCTGGCTCACCCCGGGGTCTGCTCTGGGCCCCAAGCCTCAGTGCCACCGCTGAGATCTCAGAAGCTGCACTCGGCGAGGCCACCACCAGGTCTCCTTACAGTGGGGCGGCTACCACGATGGTCAAGCACCAAGAGAAAGAGGAGCCAACACCACCTGGCTCACGCAGCCACTCAGGCCCTGTTGTGACCAGACATTCAGGACTCCTGGGCTCAAGCCGTAGTCACCTTCGGTCTCAGTGACCATAGCCCCCACAAGTGGGAGTGGACGGCCACACTCCCCTGAGGCCGTGCCAGGCCCATGAGCTCTCAGGCTGCATAGCCCCATCTGTTCCTCCTTTAATGATGTTCCTTTTTAAAACAAAAATGATTTTAGGCTCTGCGTAAACCACCATGTTCCATATCGGTGTGTGCAGACAGTCTGAATGAACATCTGCAAATCCAAACCCAAATCAATCGCTTTCCCTCCTAGTTTTCCAGCTACTTCCGATCTCTGTTAACAATGTCCTTTCTTTATCACATGACAGTGCATAGTGTATCACTCAGCCGTTCACTGCACACCTCAGCCAACAATGGGCCACATGGATGGCAGGGGCTTAAGAGGCCAAGTGGCCCAGAGTTGCAGCAGCCAAAGTTTGTGTAAGGACACACAGATGTTTGCACAGTGGCACAACTGCCTCAACCCACATCCAGAATATATCCTGATATTAGTGACATACCTGACTGCGCCCAGTGAGTTATTAAGGCAGCACCAGGCTCTTTATCTGAGTTTAAGACACTTGTGCGAGGAGAGCCTGGAAACGTGGATGAGTCACACAGAGTGAGCACATCTGCCAGGTGTCCAGGATGTTGGCTATCTCCAGGTGCCCAGCCAAAGTGTGAAGCAGGGACTGGCCAGCCTTAACCAGCGCATTGGGCTAGATTGCCAGAAGAAATGTGCAACCTGTCTAATTTCCTTTCACAGAAACATGGAACCCAGATCCTCTCAGAAAACATACACAGTGAGAAGACACGAAAGATGGATGGATGGATGGATGGATGGATGGATGGATGGATGGATGGATGGATGTGTGTGTGGATGGATGGATGGATGGATGGATGGATGGATGGATGGATGGATAGGTGGATGGATGGATGGATGGATGGATGGGTGGATGAATAGGTGGATGGATGGATGGATGGATGGATGGATGGGTGGATGGATGGATGGGTGAGATGGATGGATGAGTGGGTGGATGGGTGGATGGATGGATGGGTGAGATGGATGGATGGATGGGTGGGTGGATGGGTGGATTGATAGGTGGGTAGATGGGTAGATGAATGGGTAGATGGCTAAATGGATGGATGACACAGAAACATATTAAGGGGACATCCCTGCTCAGGCAACTCTTTCCCTGTTGCTTCCCCAGAAGACACAGCATTGCCCTTGGGCTCCTCTTTTGTCACCAGACCTTGGAACTCCCAGTAGAGCACTGCCAAACCTATGGCATGCATGCCACAACAGGCACACAAAACCCTATCCATTGGCATGTGAGCCGAGTGTATGAGTTTTTTAAAAAAACTAAAACCTTAGTATTCATTTTTAATTACGGTATTGGCATTTTGCAATAAATAAGTGGGTTTTGGGCTGCAGTTTGGACACCCAGTCTCTAACTGGTTCAGTCACTGCAGTAGCAGGATATCTGGAACGCAGAGCTGCTGTGGCCTGTGGAGGTCAAGGTCAATGTCCCCAAGCCACCCCTGCATGGCAGTGGCCCTGGGCTGGTCAGCAGCAGGGTTGGTCTGCACAGGTGCCCCTCCTGGGGACCCTCGTGGGGTGGGACCCCATGCCAGACCCAATGTGAAGCATCAGATCTCTACAGCTAACCTGCAAAGCTCCAGAACGATGTGATGGTGACACAGTTCATCGTCCCAGGATCTCTATTTAAAGCTTTCTAAAGACAAAAGTAAGGAAGACAATTACACAGATTGCAGAGACCAGAGTAAGGAGCTCGGAGAGAAAGAAACTCGAGAGCCAACAACAACGTAACATAAACAGCTCGGCAAATAATAGTGCAGTTTCCCTGCTAATAGAATGGTTTAACACCTGAACACAGCCACACGCCTGATTACACACCAACAACACACCCATAAAGGAAGATTATAAGCTGCAATGTGTCTTTGCAAGAAACAGCATATTAACCACTGTTTGTATACTTCCCCAATTACGTTCCTTTAATTCTTTCATTTAGAACACAGTTTACATTATAATAGCCAGCATCACTTCTGTTTTTAAAACAATTGGTTATATGTGCATTGCCAAATTATGGGTCTGCGGGCTGTCATCATAAGGGAAGACAACTGCAAGCAGGCTCTGAGGGGATCGCACCCGCAGGCTGGTGTCATGAGGACGCGTCATCTAAGGGTCACCATGTCCTGCCAGCCCCATGCCTCCCTGTGGGCTGATGCATCCTGTTTTCCTTTCCAATTTTTGGGGGTGCAGAGGTTCATTCTAGGTGCTTGGCAGCCTGGGCAGTGTGAACCACTCGCAACTCCCAAGATGCCTGGCTGCCAGGCACCAGTGCTGCCTGGGGACACAAGGGGCTACTCCACGGTACTGCAGTGTATGCAGGTGGTCTCCCCATCAGAATCCCCAGTTCTGCTGGCAGCAGACACACAGGGTTTCCCAGCAAATAGAGGAATCCCAAAGGCAGCAAATGGGATGTCAGATGACTGGGACAGAGCCAGAGAGAGCTCCTCTGGTGACGGGCAGAGGTGTGGCTGAGGGTAAGGAGTGGGCCTGGGGTCCGGACTGCACAGGATGAGGTCCTGGACCCACAGCCATGAGTGATGCCCTAAGGCTAAAGCCAATGCCAGCCCAAGGGTCCTCCTGGAAGGTTCCCAAGTTCAAGGTCATTGACTGTTGGTGCCCCATAATCCCAGGCCTTCGGAGACACCCACCCAAAGGGACACAATTGCACCCAAGCAGTCTCACTTCCAGCCTTGCCTCCCTCCCAATTCATGCACCCCCCAAATTCATGTCAATGCCCTGGCCTCCAGAAGAATGAACTTGGGAGTGGGGGCTTTGAGATCACTAGGGTCAGGTGAGCTCACGAGGTGAGGCCACGATGGACTGGTGTCCCTCTAAGAAGTGACCCCAACACTCTGCCCACCACACGAGGACACCATGAGCTGCTACAGTCTGTACTTGGGCAGGGCCTGCGCTGGGAACAAAAGTCACAGTACCGTGACTGTCACTTACCAGCCTCTGCAGCCATGAGAGAGATCGTCTCAGGCATGTGGCACTTGTTACAGTAGCCCATGCAGAGGGACACACAACCAAACCACACCACACACCCAAGTGGCAGAACAGGAGCACGAGAGTCCCCAACAGGAGCTGCAGCACGCTCCTTGCATCTAGGGACAAGGCTCCACCCACCCCACCCTGGGCTGGCAGGTGTAACAAGAGCCGGAACTGGGGGACAGACACCTGGGCCAGCCTCCGGGCAAGACAGTGCCCAGGTCCTCCTGTCACCCCACCAAGAGCCGGAGAACAGCAGAGGGAATCAAGTGGCCGGAGCGCTGCCCAGTCTGGAGCTCTGGGAGCAGAGGTGACCCAGTGTCCATGGTGAAACGCGGGGCTGTGGCATGTGCAGGGGGTGCTGCAGCAGGAAGGATGACTGGTCCCGTAGGCTCCATCATCCTCCAGGAGTGACCAGGAAGCATGGGCTCAGGGCTTAGTGACCAATACTAGCTGTCCAACATCCCAGCGAGCTGAGCTCCCAACACAGCGCACACGGCTGCCCCAGGGCTCTGAAAACACACAAGGAAGCTGGTAGATGTCTGCCTCCTGCTCTCATGAAATGCAGTGGGAAATCCTGGGCGCTGTGCACCGACCTGAGAGCCCAGCTCTGCATGGGGAGAAGAGGGCAGATTGCTGAAGCCAGCGCAGCCAGAGAAGCCAGGGCCAGGCACTGCCTGAGAGGCATCGCTGATGATGGCAGGAAGGAGAATTCTCTAAAATGAGTACACATTATTATATTATTTTGTAAAAAAATTTAAATTATAAAAATGAGAGCAAATATTCTAAAATGCTGACAGCGTTTGGGATATTGGAAATAAGATTGCTTTTCCCATCTTTAATTTTTCAAAATTCTTGGAAAATTCACTCCTAAGAAAGAGCTGTGAAGGGTTCTTCCCCTCCCTTGGGGCCTCTGTCTCAGAAGATGCAGCAAGGAGACCCCTGAGGTCTAAGGACAAAGACATCTCTGCACTGAGAGGACCAGGGGAGGCCTGACCCTCGGCCAGCCAGGCAAACAAGCCCTCAGAGACAGAAGCCTTTACTAAATTCCCTTCTGTTTGCAGTGCTGCATGAAAATTTAAATGCAAGGGAATGATGCATAAAATTCTGGTTAACAGGCGACAAAGAACTGAGCACTTCTGGTCAAAACCACTTGAAGCAGCTGCTGCAGAAGGAACCCATAGCCTGGCTCCCCTCAACAGGAGGACTTCCTGTCCTGATGTCACAGGTCCCTGGCATAACCTCAGCTCCCTTACTGTCCTGATGTCATGGGTCCCTGACGTCACCCAACTCAACTCCTGCCCCGAAGTCACAGATTTCTGATGTCAGCCTGCTCCCTTCCTGTCCTGATGTCACCCAACTCACTTCCTGTCCTGATGTCACGGGTCCCTGACGTCACCCAACTCAATTCCTGCCCTGAAGTCACAGATTTCTGACGTCACCAGCTCACTTCCTGTCCTGATGTCACAGGTCCCTGGCATTCCACGTATCCTGGAGACCAAGAAGAAGATTTTCCTCCTTTGGTAGAGGGAACATGGCAGCAAATAGAGGAGTGGGGACCCTCTTCCTGGTCCTCCTGCTGTCCAGCTGGCCAGAGACCAACTTGCAGCCGATAAACACATCCTCAGGTAGAGTCCCACAAAGACCCACAGACAGAAACCATGGGCAGTGGCCTTCCCCTCCTCTTCCCACTGGGTGGACCATCTCCTCCTTGAAGGATGGAGGAAGGGGAAAGCTTTTCTCTTTGAAGCCCTTCTAAAGTTCATAACCCCACAGGAAAGCAGCGCACGTGATCTATTTTAGCTTTTTATTATGGGGAGTTTCTGACTCACCCTACGAAGAGGGTTACCATCACGAGTCTGCATGATTCCTCCCCCAGTTTCAGTAGTTGTGCACATTTCATGGTCTTGCTCTGCCTACTTGCTCACACACCTGTGCGCACACTTTCTTTTCATTTTGAGGAGCATTTTACTGCTGTCCCAGACTTCCTAGCACTTCATGTAAAATGTTTTCTTGTTCACAGATACAGGCATTGTCTGTATATATCCACAACATCATTATCACACTAACAAAATTAACAAAATCATTTACAGCAACTAACGGCGATTCAAGAAAAAATATCCCTAAAATTTAAGACAGCTGTCACGGTGGGATTTACTCCAGAATGGAGACGACGGGGACCTTTCACAGGCACCAGTGGAGGCAGACAGCAAGGGCCAGAGTGGGTGGCGGAGGACATTTCCTAGAGGTCCTTGTAACCGTCAGCTCTGCTGCTACTGTGACAAACACCCGACACTCACAACATAAAGGCGGGAGGTTTGTCGGGCTCACGGTTTCGGGGACTTGGTCCACGGCTGGCTGCTCCAAGGCAGGGATGTTGGGGCAGAAGGGCGTGGCGGGGAAAGCTGCCCCCTCCCTGGCGTCCGGAAGCGGCGCAGGAAGGAGACCCCTCCATGGCACGGCCCAGGGACCTCCTGCAGCCAGCACCTCTCACCAGCACCCTGGGATGTGCACACCCCTGCACGGCTCATACATGTGTCCCCATGAGCCCCGCACCTCCCACGGGTCACTCATCCAGGCATGCGGACCATGAAGGAGACCCGTCACAGTCGGTGAGTCTTGGCCGGCTGGGCTCCCAGGATCCGCCGGAGGAGGCCAAGGCAGCAGACCTCAGGCTCATGCAGGAGGATGCGGCTTTCACTGAGCAGACTCCTGAGGACTCGCACCACAGCTGGGAACAACAGGTCTGGGCAGAGCCCGAGGTCAGGGCCTCAGTCAAAGCCGCCTCTCCTGGAGGAGCTGGCAGGAGGGGCCCAGGCAGCAGGAGTCAGCCCCGCCTCCCTCCGCAGCCCAGACTCCCGCTCCTTTGAAGGACAAAGCTGTCTCTGCTTCCCTGGAGGACACTTGCTGGTGCTCATGGTCTGGCTTTCAATGCGGGATTTCCATGAAAAGAAAAGAAAACAAGGACAGCAGCTGGACCACAGCCCCTGAGGCCAGAGGGCACCTCGGGAAGATTTCTAGGACGATTCCTGGGGCTGCCGACCAGGGTGGGCCTGCTGTCCACAGGGTCCTGGGGTCCCCGGTGACACATGAACAGCGGAGCCACAGTCGTGTCCTGGACGCCGCACTGCTGCTCGCCGGGCTTCTCCTGATCTGACCGGGGCAGGAGAGGAGGAGAGGAGAGGAGAGTCACGGCTGACAGGCGGAACCCAGCTGCAGGACACGCCAGGCTTACAGTGACGGCGAAGGAGAGGAGGCCTGCCGAGAGGCAAGAAGAGGAGGAAAAAGAACACGCTCCTAAGAGGTATTTAATGCCCTACAATTATATGTTCACTGTCATCCTTTTTGATCAAAGATAGCCAAGTTAAGGTCTTCTACAACTCTGTCTCACTAGATGTGGCCTGATTGCTTGCACAACTGCGGCCAGAACAGTGACTGATGCCTTGTTTGGTTCTGCTTGGCTGGGACTTGCCCTGTGGAATCCCAGGCCAGGCGGTTCAAGCCCCATGAGGCTGGGGCCGGGCCAAGGACTCACTGTGGGACCCAAAGACTCGGGTGAATTCCTTTCTTCTAGGCTCCCAGACCCGCCTGGAGTTGGCCTTCGTCACCCCACGGCAGAGCCCTGTAAGCTCACGGCCAGGCAGGCTTCTCCCTGCAGCCAGCGGCCACCCGTGCCACCAGGGCAGCCTGGGTTCCCCTGACTGCCGTCACCTCGATTACATGGGATCGTTTGGTCCAAGCTCTGGTGACCAAATAGTCGCGTCTTTGTCACTGTGACACACAACGCAGAAGGAGGAAGGGTTTATTTCTAGCTCACAGCTTCAGAGGTTTCCGTCCATGGTCAGCTGGCTCCAAACCAAAACCCCATGGCAGAAGGCGTGGAGGAGGAGAGCTGCTCACACCAGGGCGGCAGGAAGCAGAGGGGGCGAAAGAACGAGAGAGGAGCGGGCCGGGACCAGACACGGCCCCCAGAATCATGCCCACGACCCACCCAGGCACATCCCAGAGTGCTCTGCGCATCTCCTGGTGTCTCACGTCAACCCGACCATCAAGACCAACTACCATAGTGAGGTCGCCAGCTCCCAACCATGTCCTGCTGCAGGGATTCGAGGTTCCTACAGAAGCTATGCAGATCTGGCTAGGAAAATCGGAAC